>NW_025765048.1:0-600000 GCF_003918875.1 Haliotis rubra | reverse complement strand
GCATATGCAAGTACTTTTGTATGCATTTTTGTGTACTGCTTAACCCTGTGTTGGCACAGTTCACTCCGACATGGTTCCAGTGGAGGGTCTGCTATATGCTGGAGCAGCCTTGTGGCTGTTATGGTGCTGTACCCAGCTGTGGGAGGAGGAGGAGGTTTCAGATCCTTTCTTATTCATGTCAACATAAACACATACATTATGTTGTTTCTCAAACATATTCTTGTAGGCATATCAAGTTTCATTATGTAAGAGGGAGATAGAAAATTGGCGTAATTAGGCTAGTGAATAAGGTTTTGGTGGTCTAGCCAAATAGACATAAGTTCTAATTCATCAGGAATATTTTAAATGTTTGTTTTGTCTTCCAATAATAATGATGTTGTTGTCATGGTAATCCTCAGTATCTGTATAATATTGGCGGCGCTGATGGTTCCTACTAAATGTCATTCAGCTATAATTCTCCACAGTTGGTTAATGCACTATAAAGGGAAGATGTCTTCAACATTATGCCTAACTTAGCACACAAATATTACCATTATCATTTGGCCAAGTAAATGTGTACAGATTAATGTAAAGGATCAATAATATGCTTCATAAATGATTGCTGGATAGACGTATTCAATCAGTGTGTGAACAGGCAAATATTTTGTAAATCCATAGCTTAATTGAGCGCAGGTCAGTGATTGTGGTGAGATGGAGCCTGGGTTGAGTCAGTGTCCTGGCTAAGTATGCAGTTATGACGTTGAGGGTTGTCATTACCAGCTAAATATTGGCCAAATAGAGGTTCATTTTCTGTGCCAGCATACTTAGGTTGTGGAAATGTTGTCACTTTTAGCTAGATTGTAGTAATGGTCGACACAGCTAACAAAGTCAGGGAAATAGATCTGTATCATCTGCATGAAATGGGATAATAGTTTTCAGCAATCATCAAATTATGCCTCAGTTTTCTACACACCAAATACTCAGACTGAATTCAGGATTAATAGAAACTGATATTTTTTGCTTTTTGAGAAAATCTCCTTGTGTTATATTTGGGAGTGTGGAAGGTGTGATTTCTATTGGTTTGATATTTCACGGACTTCCTGAACCGTAGTGTACGTAGAGGCCTCCCCCTCCATTGCAACATGAGTCGAAGGTTAGACAGTCGGCAGCAGATCCATTCATTTCATGTCGAGTATCCACTTCTGGTCGTCACAGCACCTGAATCATTTTACGTCATGGCGGTTGTCCACTGGGCTTGTAGGTGAAGGTCACTGGAGTGTAATCCACGTAACACTGGTAGTCATGTTTCCTGTGATAACGAAGGTTTATCTGCAGCGACACTGGTGGAGTGAGATGCTGGTGTCTGTATGTACCAAGCACGGCATCAGTGCAGAAACTTCTTCAGGGGAGACAACAATATGTACACCAGTATGCACGTCTTCAGAAGAGTCTTCCATTTTGTGTAGCTATTCAATCATGGATCAAGCAGTATAAGTTGAGGGTAGTGGGGTTGCCTAGTGGATAAATCGTTCACTCATCCTACTAAAGTCTGTAGTTGTTTCCCCTGAGTTAGAAATATTAATAAATTACCAAGTTATTAATTGGTTAACTGCCAGATATCTTGAACTGTTTGGTGCAAAACTACTTTGCTACTTTCATATTAATTCATTAACATCTGTTATATTTCAGCGTAATGTGAAAATAAGATGTAAAGGAACAGATGGTAAATAAACATATCAGTGTCAAATATGTTTTGTTTCAATTTTTATGTTGATTTGATTTAAATACATGTACCATGAAGGAAACCTTACATCAATCACTGGCTGCTTGGGCCATACTGGTTTGCTTGAAGGTTGTAATCACATAGGTTGTAGTCACACAGGTTGTAGTCACATAGGTTGTAGTCACACAGGCTGTAGTCACATAGGTTGTAGTCACACAAGTTGTAGTCACATAGGTTGTAGTCACACAGGTTGTAGTCACACAGGTTGTAGTCACATAGTATGATGGTGTGAAACAACATCCACTCACTGACACACCCACTCACTGACACACCCACTCACTAACACATGTAAACACCTCTCACATCATTCATTAAATCCCGAACTTGCTAACTCACATCTCACTCACACACACACACTCACTCACTCACTCACACCAACCCATCTTCCGACCACTCCCTCAAGGCCATTACAGATAAGGGTCATCAGTTACGATGAGATGTGATAGCAAGGTCATCTATTACTGAATGGAGGTGGCATGTGCTCCGTCATCAGTAAATATCTGTATCATATAGGAATACCGATTATCTGCTCCATGACCTCGTGAGGTCAGGGGTCACACGTTAAATGATAAGCAGTGTGTAAGTCTTTATGTTGAAATAGTACATGTTACTTCCTGTTGAGTTACCTGTTTGATTGATTGTGGTTTTCTATATTGGTTGAGTTACCTGTTTGATTGATTGTGGTGTTCTATATTGGTTGAGTTACCTGTTTGATTGATTGTGGTGTTCTATATTGGTTGAGTTACCTGTTTGATTGATTGTGGTGTTCTATATTGGTTGAGTTACCTGTTTGATTGATTGTGGTGTTCTATATTGGTTGAGTTACCTGTTTGATAGATTGTGGTGTTCTATATTGGTTGAGTTACCTGTTTGATAGATTGTGGTGTTCTATATTGGTTGAGTTACCTGTTTGATTGATTGTGGTGTTCTATATTGGTTGAGTTACCTGTTTGATTGATTGTGGTTTTCTATATTGGTTGAGTTACCTGTTTGATTGATTGTGGTGTTCTATATTGGTTGAGTTACCTGTTTGATTGATTGTGGTGTTCTATATTGGTTGAGTTACCTGTTTGATTGATTGTGGTGTTCTATATTGGTTGAGTTACCTGTTTGATAGATTGTGGTGTTCTATATTGGTTGAGTTACCTGTTTGATTGATTGTAGTGTTCTATATTGGTTGAGTTACCAGTTTGATTGATTGTGGTGTTCTATATTGGTTGAGTTACCAGTTTGATTGATTGTGGTGTTCTATATTGGTTGAGTTACCTGTTTGATTGATTGTGGTGTTCTATATTGGTTGAGTTACCTGTTTTGATTGTGGTGTTCTGTATTGGTTGAGTGGTGTTCTATATTGGTTGAGTTACCTGTTTGATTGATTGTAGTGTTCTATATTGGTTGAGTTACCAGTTTGATTGATTGTGGTGTTCTATATTGGTTGAGTTACCTGTTTGATTGATTGTGGTGTTCTATATTGGTTGAGTTACCTGTTTGATAGATTGTAGTGTTCTATATTGGTTGAGTTACCATGTTTGATTGATTGTGGTGTTCTATATTGGTTGAGTTACCTGTTTGATTGATTGTGGTGTTCTATATTGGTTGAGTTACCTGTTTGATTGATTGTGGTGTTCTATATTGGTTGAGTTTGGTTGTTTTTGTGCTTATTGACAACTGCAATACTGTTGTAGAATTGTATGTTTCTTGAGTTGTTCAGTTTGTACGTTTCTTTGTTTCTTGAGTTGTACGGTTTGTACGTTTCCTTCTTTCTTGAGTTGTACGGTTTGTAAGACATTCACTGCTGTGTTGTGCCATGGAATCTGTGGCATCCAGAACACAAGGAGATATTATAAAATAATTCTAAAAATAATGACTCAATCTGGAAGGATTTACTCCAACAAATATAGCTTTCCCAAATTTTGGAACCATTATTCATCTGAGCATTACAGACTTGCCTTCTTCAGACATATTGGTTTATATCATTAAAATTAGGGAAGAGGAAGTGTCTTCAAACATTCATATCACATCATTTTTATGATCAGTTTTTAGTTTCCAATGGAGATTTCTATCAAATTATTGCAGATGATTTTGTGTGATGTGTAACTCCATCCTTACAATCACCTTACGAGTAAAGACAGTTTTGTATAGAAGTATTAGCAAACAAACAAAAATAGTTTTACATGGGATTATTTTGATGACGTGCAGTTTCATTTTAGAGAATTTGGCTTAAAGCGTGAGTGAAAATACTTTCACTTCAACAATCATTACAAATCCTGAAATGCGACTCCAGCTGGTTTTGACTCACTTAGCAAACTAGGAATTAATTTCTCCAGGGCAGGATGTTTGTAGGAGGGTTAAGGTTCCTGTTCTGTAAGTTGTAAATACCAGCATCATAGGATGCTGCTGCTCATTTCTTGTTCTGACAAACCTTTGTGACCTGAATCTCGGTGACAGAAACTGCTTGGAGTGTCTTCAGATCTGTGCGTTATCACAGTGAGCCCCACCTCAGCCCAGCCTCCATCAAACCCACCCTCTACGATCCCTGCGTTATCACAGTGAGCCCCCCCACCCCACCCCACCCCACCCTCCATCAAACCCACCCTCTACGATCCCTGCGTTATAACAGTGAGGCCCCACCCCACCCCACCCTCCATCAAACCCACCCTCTACGATCCCTGCGTTATCACAGTGAGCCCCACCCCACCCCACCCCACCCTCCATCAAACCCACCCTCTACGATCCCTGCAGTGGTTATCACAGTGAGCCCCCCCCCACCCCCCTCCATCAAACCCACCCTCTACGATCCCTGCATTATTCACCCCAGAGCTCCTCCTGTTGTCCTAATTCCAGTCATCTCCCTCCCCTCACATTACCCCCACAACCTCCATTACCCCCCACACTGGCTCCCAGTCCATCACACCCACCCTCTCCATCCAGGGCTCTAGATAATCTTTCAACATCAAAAGTATGTACTCCTTATTTTTTCAATATAGGAATACTGGAAATACTTAAGAGTACATTTAGAGTACTGAATGGAATTTAATGGCGTATCAGTAATCTTGTGTTTACTCTTGTGTAAACAGGTCAATAAACAATAAAACAATACTTTTTCAGATAATACATCCCTAAATGATTCTAAGACTGTAGCAGTGCGTATCTGCTACATTTTCTAAATTATTTCCTACCGTATCATGCATATTTTCTATCCATACATACGCCGATACGGCCGTTATCTGGAGCCCTGCCATCACTTCTACACTTTTTTATTACCCAATGATCCATCACCCACCTTCCTCTGTAACCCCCTTCCATCCTCCCCTCACCCTCTCCATCCCCTCCCCACCCATCCCTCTTCCCATCCCACCCATATGTCATAGCTGACACTGTCATAAACAACTTGTTATGAGATCCTGGTTATCGGTGATTACCATTACTTGTTATATCCAAGTTTTCTTACATACTTTTAGTAAATAATTCCAGATTTCCTGCTCATGAATATGAGATTAACATGAAGCCATAAAGAACCAGAGTACAGAAATACTACTGTTTTCTCTATCATTACCAAATTCCTCAATAATGTAGATGTCACTCATACTGTCAAAACTTGATGACAAATTCATGTAGGACTTCTTGCAGAATGAAAACACCAGTCCTTCATGCTGAGCAAACGTTCATGTTCTATATAGGCATCAGCATGTATGTATTACCCAACATTCATGCATAATAATGACCCCATTATAAGCAGACTGGCTGATTATGATGTTGTGGTAATGCCAGGTTGGGTATATGGCACATATATATCCCGAACACCATCCCCTACGCACACATCATAGTCCTTCCATCAGTTCATTGTTACAAGAGTGGTCCTAAGTGTCCACATGTCCTTAGATCAGCTGACTGAAATCCGTATCCCCCCTGTGCTTTATAATGAAGTACCAGGGAATGGTATAATGCAGGTTATCACATGGCTTGAGTCATCAAGTTGTTGCTTTGAGAAGAGGCAGATCTATTAGATAACAGGGGGCAGGGTGGGAGTGTAGCTGATAAATGTCGGCCCATTCCGGACGAAAACAAATTGGACACTGCCATACTAGCTCCAACTTTGAAGTTAACAGTCCTATCTTACAGCTAAGCCCTTGATGGCTCTGGTGTTCGCTGGAGCATAGTTTATGTTCTCATTCCCTACCTGTCGTTAAATGGCTTGTTCCACGAGGCCCATTCTGTATGTATGTAGACCTGTAGGCGGTGCCCATAGCATGGCACTGTATTGAGCCTGACCAAGCCGGCGTGTGATTGGATGGAGGCGGGAAAGTGTACCAAGTCACCCCAGGAATATCGTTTGTTTACAAAGCTTGGAGTGGTGAGAGCCCATTCTCGCCTGAAAACTGTGGCCTTCTCAGTGAGCTCCTCACTCTGTCAAGTCGTGCAGGGAGCTAGCGTGTGTGAGTGTGTGAGGTGAAGCGTGAGGTTTCTCTACCCTCCTGGCCTAGAGAGTTACTTGTAGGCTTTGAGAGAAGTGAGTCGGTTGGACTGTCAGGCTGGTTGTCATCGCGGCAACATATATCGACACTAGACCATTGGGACTGTATATTGAGGACAACACTGACCATATGATATCATAAGGCTGTTGTGGTTAACTGCTTGTGGACATATTTAGCATCATCATGTTTTCCGAGTACGCCGGACCCACACAGTATCATGCTCATCCTCGGCCCAGGATGGATGCAACCAATGACGTGTTCACATGTCTATTCGGGGACCTATTCGTCAAATGGTAAGTCATTCAGAATCCAACAGAACCAAAATGTCACCAATACAGTTCACGTCATACCAATACACTTAGCATTAGGAAACAAACACTCCTTGTAAAGTTTCAACAAGTTTTTAATAGGTTATGCAACTCGTTGAGGGGTCGCCATGTTTTTGGTATGGGTACGAGCATTATGATCATTATAGAAACAGCGTAGACGATAAAAACATACCTGGAACTCCAGCCTGTGTGTGGAGGATGAACCCGACATCTTAACTACACCGAACATCGTTCATATCTGATTTTGTGGACAATTTAAGAAATGTCCACCATAGATTTATTAGGGACTAATATTTAAACCCGAGTTATTTCTACTTGTTGAAATTGTCTGTCAAAATGGGTTAATCAAAGGTTTTAAAAATAATTCCACAATAGTTTAAGAAAAATATTTCATGTTGTTCATAACAAAATAAAGGAAATATATTAAATTAATATTTATTTTCGAATGAAGAATGTAATACTAAAACTATTATGTTTGTTGGATACAAGTTGTCAACATTTAGGTGTTTTACGGAAGCAAACATTAGCTAAAATCTTGAATGTTATACAAAGAGTATGTAGAACTTTTTCAATACCCTATTTGATGTTTAAATAGAAGTCTACTTCAAGCAGGTTCACAACAAGTAGTAGTTAGTCATGCCACCAGTCACTGGTGACTATATCGTATATTTCACAGTGGATAGTTTACTTTATGTTGGCAGGAGTGGTCATCTCAGATGGCTTTGGAACTATTTCTACAATGTAAAACTTTCCTTACATCACACTGGAAATTCCCTATTCTGTATCAAAGTTGAAGAGAAAATTGCGATAATTTTCTGTTTTATTTGTAATAGTTTTATCAAAAATTGTCGTCCGATACAGACAGTCATGTTGATGTCAGAATATTTAGCTGAAGTTGTGTTAAAGTTTACATCTTTTATTGTGGTGTTTGCAACAGATATCAAACTGAATTAATTTTTAAGATCACTTTAAAGTTCGGTTTTATCACAAAATTGACAAGTGTTGGCACTCGGTATTGAAGACTCTGACATTGAAACATTTTGTTTCAAACCGTTAATTCCATACTATACACAATTACCTGTTTTGTATAGAAATGTACAACACAGTATGGCTATGTCCCCCAAATTCTATTACATTTAGTACTCACTGTATGTTAAGTACAAACCTACATGTCATTTGCATAACCAGTATTAGTTCACAGATGCAATATTTGCTGTAAGGAGAATAGCACCAATATGTATATTCCTTCCCTGAAAACATGGTTATAGTGAACCTATTAGATAGGTAACATTTTGTGTACATATAATTCTTCAGTGGTTTATGTCATTCAGAAACAGTGGAAATACATTAAGAGGGAAATAAAATGTACAGTGTAAAATTAGGCATGTATCTTTGATGTTTCATTTTCTGTGATTGTGGGAAAGTTGTGTTTAAAAATGGTTACAATTTATCACGAAAGTGGGGCCGGGAATGTGAACCAGATATTGCATAAAAGAAGATAGAACTGCTATTTTTTTATAATGTGCTTAGGGTTTTGAACATGTGGAAAGTTTAAGTAAAATGTATGAAATTACTAACTCTTTGTATTAAACAATATTTTCACAATTTAATAATTCAGGTGTATAATATTTGTAATATATTCTTAAGTATTTTGACATGGTTTGAAGTAATAAAAATGGGAAGGTAAATTCTCCAAGTTTGACCTTCTGTTAGTGAATGCGGTTCTACCAAAGGGCCCATTGATTTATGGAGACACATGACACCAGGCTGATTTTTTTATGACATGATGAATAACAAAAGGTGTCCAACGAAGGTAATATTACTTCTTAAGGTGATATATACTGAGAAAATATTAGCTTAGCGTGGCAAAATATTATCCACAATAAAACTGTTTCAGTTTTGGCATGGAAACATTATTCTAATCTACACTGGAAGAGGCAAGCTGAAATAAACATGCTTCATTTAAAAACCAGAACCTGCATTTCTTGACCTTTGAGCAATGTGTACTTCAAAAAACATCTTGGGTGAACTACTAGTTGTTCAAGTTTTAAAAAGATTGAAGGTCGCCTGCTGAAAATATTTGGACGGAGTGTATACTGAACCTGATGTTATTTACGCTGAGTAAATTTTTCGTTACCTGACAACCAGTCTCCAGATATCAACATTTCTCCGATTCCAGAATGTGAAATGTTTGTCAACAAATTTGGAAAAGAACTACTTGTCAGCTGGCTGTGGCCAAAGTTTCATGTTCCATAAACCATGACTAAAAGAGTAAATATGTTCCAAAGAGTGACAAATCCATTCTGATAACGATACTGATGAGTATAAGTTTACATACCTGGGAATAAAGCTTTTGTGTGCTCTTGTGAGAATTTAAACCAATCTTATAAACTAGCCTCACAATTACATGCCATTTCTAATTATCAAATATTGACAGAAACCTGTGGACAAATTTCTGTGTACTATTAGCCATTTCTTGAAGAGAAATTGTTTTGAAACGGGCCGTCTTGAATAAGGACAATATTGTTTAGTTTTAAATATGTCGGATTAGTCATGTTTCTTTAGTTTTCACAAATGGTTCATAAATGACTGTAAATTAAAAACCTAATTTTTAAATGATGGTGACTGTTTTTAAATGTTGTTTTCAAATTTAATCAAATTTTTATTTATTTTTATTTTCACATTTTCCTTGCTAGAGAATGACATGCACCTGCTAAAATGAACGCAAAGTGGACGAGATTCTGACTGAAACTTAGTGAAAGTGAAATCGTGTATGGACAGATTTGCTAAAGAGCCTGTTTAACTACAGCGTGTTTTTGTTTCAATGTCAGTGTTATATCAGCTAAAAGAAATATTACAATTTTAGGACATTTTTTTACATACTGTTTTTAAACATTACTAAAAAAATATTTGTTTGTTTTGATAAATAGTGCATTAAATTTTATGTTTTTGTAAATAGGGAAATTAAAAAACATTTTATTCAATTCCAAAGTGTCGCTGCAAGCAGGATGTAAATAAACAGATGTCAGGTCTGTCGTGTGGTCTGAAGATCACATCTTGTGTTCCAGGCAATTCTCTGGGATGGTGGTGGTAGCCATATCTCTGATAGCGGGGAAATGAATGACCAAATATGCAGACAAATCTATCAACTTGATATGATAAAGGCATGACATAGTAATATTTCTTTATCGCATATTGCTACACAATGACGTAGGTGTATCTTTAGCCATGGGACCAGGCCAGCATGTGTTCGTCCTTCATGCTGAGAAGTGATAGTCACAATATGACTTGTCATCAATGCGAAATGCAAGACTTTTTGACGGCCGTTTGACAGTAAAATTTACACTGGATCCTAGCAGAGTTGATCATGAGATACCTAAAGTAAGATGCTTTATGTTAATAATCCATATCAGTTAATGTTTGTAATGACAGGTTTTGTTTCCTTAAAGGATATCTTATATTCAACATGTCAGTTGATGTATCATGTAATAGCTCAGTAAGGTGCGGTGCGAATAGTATATTAATATTAGTTTACTTATTTCAGAAACCAAAGACTCATTGTGTTCGGAGATTCAAAGCAATTGTTTATTTGTAGAATTTAATCTTTCAACAGTAAAATGCATTTTGTAGTTTTAGGTTTTAATGAAGCAGAATAGGTGTTGAAAGGCTGTGAATACTGTGTTGCTGTTGACGTGTTTGAGGGATGGTTGATGTGTTGAAGGGGTGGACAGAAGATTATGGAATTACAGCCCAATCTTGGACTAAGTTATCTGTATAGCAAAGCATGGCATTATTACCAAATCTCATCGTCCTTACCTGAGCTCAACTGTCCATGAACATATTTTCTTAAGCACAAAACTCTTTATAGCACAATAATTGTGTGTTTGTTTGGATAGAACTAGTATCTATTTACGTCCAATTAATTCTACATAGAGGCATTAAGTCGGCCATTTGACAACCAGTAATTTCAGTGGTCGGGTAGAACCCTTCACTGTGGAAATAATTACTACCTTACAGAACCTTATGTAAGAGTTCAGCAGGGTGACCATTAACAGGGTTTAGAAATTTCCTATGTGGGCATTCATTCAGATTTCTTAGCTTCAGTCTGTAGAGGACTTTAGAAGCTAAATGAAGCATATAGTGTGTTTTAAACATGGGACGCTTAGCTTTATTCAAGTCCTGTAAAAGTTTGACTCACCCCAAAACAATTTCTAAGGCTGTTCCTGAATATTTCCACAACTCATATTATCTCTGGAAGTTCATGTTGTATACATGGGTGCTTGTTGTAGTCAGTATGGAGCCATATTGTGAACAAGTTCGAGATTTTATCCTTAGCTTTTCATGGCGTGTTAATGATGTTAAAGTATGAGGGGAAAGATTTATGGCCCATCCATGTGAATACAAAACTTCCAAGCTCAATCAAAAGATTATTATTTGAGTATACCATTAGATTGAAAAATTCTTCTTTATGAAATCCTTTCATATTGCGATTAGACTGGAATTTTTTCATCTTGAAGACAAATGATTATTTGATTGATATCAATGTGTGTACTGAATCCAAAATGGATTAGAATTCCTTGGTTGTGAGGATGAGCAGGCAGCCATTAGATATGTCATTCTTGGGGGATATAGTATCACAATCTCAAGCTGTAGAATCCAGGATGTATGAAAGTATTAAAATTCCCAGATAGCCCCAGAGCAGTGTCACTATATTTGGAGACGAGGACACAGAGTGCGACAGGGTTCCATACTGTGACCTGAGTTCTTTAAAATACCGAGCTCCCCTGTTTCACTCTCTCCCCACACTCCTACCTTACCCACCCAACCATCTACCTCACCCCACCCTTCTACCTCACCCACCCGACTGTTCCTATCTGTTCATAGTGCCACACTTTAACACATCCCCATCCCAACACACCCACAGTATTGCTCTCTACAGCCTTAGTGGGTGTTTTGTTTGCATAACTATTTTGTTTGTCATATCAAATTAGTTTATACGAATAAGTATTAGGACATCTCAGTAAAAACATTAAGTATGATTTCACAATGATTTGGAAAATTTATTTTTCCAAAATCAAAAATTCTATTATCAATGTGATAAGTTTTTGGCCCAAGTACAGAAAAAGTTTTAAAAATATAATTAACACAAAGCACCCATTCTTCAGTTGCCATATTCCGTCTTAGTCTTAGTGAATAAACTAAATCTTTGTTACCCTGCCGCAATGGATTGAGATTAACCGCAGATCATAGGGAAAACTCCATCTCATATATTTCCTTCAACTCACGGTGTAAATCGCTGGGACGTCAGGGGAAGTTATTAATGTTGCCACTTTTTCTTCAGGGGCCTACAAGCAAAGCAATTTTCCTTTTTCTACTCTAAAAATCAGGATATTGAAGTGCAGGGTCGTGGACGAATTAAACTTGGGGTGTATCAACCAGAGTGAAACTTGGTTAATTTGTCCAGACTTTAGACATTGATATATCATCCAAGACCTTATAAGGTTTCCAGATGGATTACAGATCATAGGTCAGCATTCCTGGTTACATGAAGGGCACCGGTTGACAGGGAGAGGCCTTTTGTTAGATATTTATGTAGTTGTCTTCATGCAGTATTTGTCATCAGTTTTCTTGATAATAAAATGTTGATAATGATAAATTTCATTGAGTTTGTCAACATATCAAATCACATAACTTTGTAGCTTGTGCAGATAAAAATGTGAACTGTTTACTAGACTTGAGTGTGAACTGCCTTGGGGTTGATGCCTTGTTAAAGTGTTTTTGAAGCTTTAGCTATTTTTTTATATCTTTATGACTTGTCCCCCGTAAGTCTTTGCAGCTTCCTCATGCTTGTTTAATTACTATCAAAAGATAAGTTCATCCCAGAACCCATTTCAGTAATTACACAAGCCGTTATGCATTGGTAAATTTTCATTGTGTGTGGTCCTTTATTGAGAAGCAGGACAGTTTAGTTCCCATAAAAACAGTGTGTCATAATTACCTGACTGATAATACCATAACCTGGTTCAGTTCATGGCGGGATCTTTGGGTAGATACGTTGGCACAGTTCACTTCAACATTCTGGTCACGATGGGTGGAAAATATTTTAACACATTTATTTTGTCTGGATTTTGATGAAAGAATTTGAATTTTCACTGTCATTGCTTGTTATGTGTGGCTTCATGGATGCTTGAATTAATAAAATAATAGGATTTTAATCAAGAATTTGATGCTACAGTAATGGATAGGGTAGTGGACAGTCTAATCTCAAGAGTGAAAATAGGTCTGTCAATGACCTTTTCAATGTTCAAATATCCTCGTATATAAGGTCAACCTTCCTAGCTCTCAAGAAACGGCTTATTCTACTGCCAAAGTTGCTTTATACAAGTAAGCTTGGTTTTAAAGAAAACACTGAACCCATTCAACACCCTTTCCTAAGTTTAAGAGCTGCAAGATTTTTTCCCATCTCCTTTGTGTAAATATGCAGTGTTTAATCACATTTCCCCCCTTCTTTTCATAGGCAGTTGGAAGGCAAACAGTATGGCTTGCTCTAAAGACAGCTGTTATGTGGCGTTGCTTAGTTATTTCTGCAAATATTTTTTGTAGACCTTGTGTTAATTTGAAGGCAAATCTGGTCATACTTTTATGAGGGGAGTAGAATTAGGGGGGGAAATACATTTTCCAGTTTAAAAAAAAAATCTGGTTTCAGATACAGCATTCTATAACAAGAGATGAATTGTAAGGATGGTTCACATCAATTTCAATCAAATATTTGCCAAGAGAATCTGCCATTGAGGACATGTGTCTGTATATAACAGTATGTCTTTCACAGGACTTGGAGGTGTTTGTGAAGCACCAGTTTCACAAGCTTGGTTAGAGTGAGATGATTGAAGGAATAAATTAATTAGCAATTTTACTCGGGCTGTGTTGTGGGTATGTGTGTGTATTTACCTCTTGAGTCAAGCCGGACACAAAAGCTCAAATCTTGGTCCCACAGATAATTTCTTGTTTTGTGAAACCATTCGCAACAGTGTTGCCATGACCAGAAAAAGTAAATATCACTATTGATTGAGAGTATATTCTCAATGTGCAAATGTTTAGTTCCAACACTTTTCTGCCTTTGGTCCAAGTGTATTTTAACATTTTACTTGAGTAATTGAAGAATGACAATTTAACATGATGGAAGTACAAACCTGATCCATTAATAATGAAGTATCATAACAATCATAAGAGATAAATTAATAGATCTGTACACTGTTCTGTCAAGAACACTGAATTCCTACAAGAAAACCATGCCACCTTGGTTAAGCTACTCGCTTAAACTGTTGCAAATGGCCAAAGTATTGTAAAAGGGCAGCCATCTCAAAGTCAGATTTAGTGATTCTAAGATGACAAATATCTCCCTGGTATGGCAAGTAAAAACGTGATTTTAACGATGCAGAACAAAAGGAATCCCAAAAATGTACTGATCTAGAATCACATTATTTAGAGCGCTTTAGAGGTATTTTCTCCATCAGAATGATAATCTGTCTTGTGGGAAAGCTGGTCTGTTGTCGGGACAAGCTGCAATACCATCCGCCATAACAACAACGAACTAATCAGACCCGAAGTTCTGATCCTGTGATAACACAGTCAGCCAGTTGAAAAAACTAAATCTGAAAAATTTCTCTTTTGCACTAAAATGGGGGGTCACAAAAAGATGGCGACACAAGAACTGTTTCCCCAAAAGTTCGCTTTGCCAGATGTGGGACTAAAACACTGAGATGGAAACCAAGATCCAGAATAAATACTTTCTGCCAGGATATATAGGGATCTATGTTGGCCCATATGTTTGGTTTGGCGGCCAGTTTGCCTAAACAAAAGAGGGACTTGCAGTAATGCTAACACTGCTAGAAAGAGTCACTGTTTCTTCAGCTCCCTCCGATGTGGAGTTTTTAGTCCAATTATCACGTGATTTCCTTTGTGACATGTGGAACCGAAGTTGTATTTTGGGATGTTGTTGGAGGAACTTTAAATGGGTTGAAAGTGAAATTCTGAAAGCTCAACTCTTATTTTAACATCACTTCGAATTCCAAACATAAAGTTAGCTTTATTATTTTTGGTGAAATAATGATGAAAGGCAGAAGGACATTTTTATCAGCTCTTAGCAAATGAGTTGCATGTGCCTTGAAGTATTTTCTAACGATGTGAACACTTTGTACTATGAAGTTAAAATTGCTTTTGTGATAAGGGGTGATTGACCTTCTCCCCAAAAGGTGAAGGTCATAGTTTTCGATGAACAAATTGCTGCAATCTTTAGAAATATGAGACACTTTTGGATATTAATAGCATTCGTGTTGATAAAGAATATGGAATGTTTCTTTATTTATAACACAAAGATCATTATTCTTTTGTAACAACATGTCGATAATGCAAGAGGGCATTGTCGTCTATACTTTAAATTCTTATTTGTGGCTATGAAGCATGCACCATTGTTTCAATAATCCAGCTCTTTCCAAGACCCATCTAGCAAGGTTTTTTGGGTTGAGGATTGTCCATTGTTTGTACAGGAAATGAATGACTTCAGTTTACTTCTGCGGAAGGGGCAAAGAAACGTGGTGTTTTTCACCTGGATCATATGTAGCTGTCAATCACTCATAGATTATATGACCCACTTTTAAGTTGTCCTAACTTGAATAATGGATAATGTTGCAATACTATTTTCATTTCTATCCCTGTGTTATGACAAAAAATGTTATTTCATCACATTAAAGGAAACGAAAACAAAAAAATTCTGAAAATATGTTGACTCGGAACTGACTTCTGTCTCCATACTTGTCGTGAACCAAATGTCTGCCTTTCTACCTGTTTTGTGAATGACTTAAGCCGATTAGAAATCTATCTTGTCAGTTGACTGGCTGTTTTATGCAGAAGTGACAGTTTTGACAATAAGCTGTTTTGGACAGAAGAAGTTTTGATTTGGAGATTGGGCATTTTGACACTGAAGGCAGTATGGTCAACTTGAAATCTATGTCAGCTTCTGTTTTGACTTCAAAACTCTACCTCCTTGCAGGATTTATCAAATAGGAACCACGGAAACATGATTAGGAGGCCTTCCAGGGTATTGACAATATGACAAAGGCTTGGTTGGCAACAGAAGTTGCATTGATGAGCTCACTAGGACGTCTTGGGGTAGAGAGCTGAGACACAATGGTAAAGGAAAGGTTCAAACCTTCCACTGGCTTGAAGTCATGCTGGGTGGCTTTCGCTTGTAGAATCATTAATGGCAAATTTTGGTCTCGATATGCTTGGATGATGCCAAAACAATTGCTTCCACACTGCCGATCAACATCCTTGCTTGCTACTTACCTATGAATGCTTGTGTTGTGGAAGTACAAAGACAAAACTATGGAGGAATTATGTCGAGGAAATTCTGCTTGTAATAATCAGCTGAAAATTCTTTACTCCAATTTACTGAAGTCCTTTTCACCTTATTTACCAGTTTGGGACAAAAGCAACTCTCTTCAGAAGACCACTGGTTGGCATGGTAATGACTTGGTTCAAGTCTGGTCTCTGGCTTTTTGATTGTGTGACAAGACGGTAGTGAACTGAACTGGTGTTTGAAAATGAAAGGGATTTGTTACCCATAGCCAGAAAGGGAAAACTATTTACTCTCCCCGACACAGATTGAACAATTATTTATATATGACCTACTTAGAGCGATACGCAATGAAGCTTTTGATGTCATATCTTAAAGGTGTAATTATTCTGTTCAGGACCTAACCATATTCATATTAGAAGCTTCTTTCAATACCACACAATCTGTTGTTAACCTGAGTGGGCAAGACTACCTGAATGTGACTCAACGCCAGGCTCATGGGTTTGGAGAGACACGGAAAAGTTTTCTTTTTCATATTAACATTAGTATTGACGCTCTTTCAGCTGAATGTAAGTTTGTCATTTATTAAAGTTGTAACACTAACAATTGTAGAAACAAACATTCTCTCACTTGTTGTGAGTTGTTCAACCCATTCATTTTTGTCTGTATTTTTTGTCAAAGTCATTGCGATTTAGCATCTGATATTCATTTTGAAAAAAAATATGTTATTGTTTTGATTAAAAGTTTTAAACGTAATATCAAATGATTTAGTTGGCTCGCATAAATATCAAATAACTAAGTCATTCCTGTGCTTTATTTAAGTCAGGTAACTAATTTTTTGTACTTTATTTAAGCCTGCAAACTAATTTCTTGTTCTTTATTTAAGCCAGCAAACTGATTTCCTAAAGATTACATAAGCTTTGTGCATAGTTGTCTCATGAAATCAATTAAAATATTTTCTGTTTTTGCTCTTAAGACAAAATTATCTTCAGGTTGTTAATAACAACTAAGTAGATTTGAATCGTGTGAGTTTTCTTAATTCAGAAACTCAGTAATGAGCTGTATGAAAGTATAAATTAGCCAAAAGTTCTAATGTATATGGTAGATATTTAAGCCCCAAGTTGGTTCATATTGACCCCATCAGGAGAGGGGTTGTATGGTATTGTGTATGGGATCTGACCCCCCTGACCCGACCCCATCGTAACTGACCTATTGCGATCGTTGACAAATTGCCAACCACACTCTATGCCCCGTGGCATTATATTAAAATAGACGACATCACCAACAGGCTACTTTAGTGCACATGAAATACCTTCCAGCTCAATTTGTGATATTTTCAGGCAATTAATAGCTGAGATAAAGACACAAATTGACTGTTCCTTCCTGTAGAAAAACAAAATTACTTGAAAATTGAGCAAGCTGATGTTCCTAAAAATACAGATAGATATGTTGTTATGAAAGTATCTGACACTGATGAATGAACACTTCTCCAACATTTCCCAAATCTGCATTAATGATGGGACTGGTAGTGCATATTCAAAAATACATATATCAATCAATGTGTGTTATCCTGACAAGGAATAATTTCAGTATGTAATTTGTATAGTTTATAGTCTGATATTGACGTAGTCATGGAAACTGAAGCTTCCAGTTTTCATAACAGTTCCACCAGTTGTGATGTGTATATTAAACTTTGTAATGTTTTTACCTTGTAAGAACTTTTTATGGAGGATTTGCTGCACAGCTTGTGAGAAATTAGAATTTCATTTTGAATTTGAAGTACCAACAATTTATGTTCATTATTCAGATGTCCAATAAAGGTCAAACATGATTCCTGTGGGAGGTGTTTACCACTTTGTTGACCAAGATTCATAATCAGGCCAATTCACATATGTGAGCCTGTGTCAGCAGATCCCGACACTCATAGGGGATGCAACTCTTCACAGCATTTTTGATAGAAATTCATCATAAGTGTTTGTGAAAAAAGAACTTTATACTTAAATGTTACAAGTGTAAATGTCTCAAGTAACTTACAGATATTTTCAAAGTAAACGTTTGTTGCTCAGTCGTCTTGTATACAGCAAATCTGCTGATTCCATTTTATTCTTCGTTAATTCTTGGCAATGTTTCTGTAATGAGGATAGTAATATGTGAGTTATACCTGATTTCGTTCACAAACCTGGCACATTTTGATGTTGCGTGAGCAAGATAAAAATCTTGCCAAGTCGTACTTCTTAGAGCGGAAAGAGGCTTCTCAAAGCCCTGATTGCAAGATGGGACGAAGTTTGAAAGACGGGTCACCTGTCCCTGGGTAAATGTCAGCCGAATTTCGTGTAATGTTTATGTACAGGAGAGACGTCTTTGGCAATCCACAGTTGTTCTTTCAAGTCCTAAGCTGGGGCATCGCTTGAATGTTCGTGTGAATGTTTACCTTAGAGCGTATTCTCTCCGCATAGCGAACATTGCATCCATCCATTTGTAGTCTTTGATGTCGTTGTCTTTGAAGATTGATATGAAGCCATGTGACTCTTAAACTTTGTCTTGGACAGATTTCAGTTTGTATATCATGTACAACTTTTTCGGAAAATTGCCATAAGATGACTGTCTGTTTGAGTGCGATTTGTTAGATTATGTCCCCATGTTGTGTCCGTCATTAGGGATGTGAGGTTGTTGTGGCAAGTGTTTGATGTTATAATTCATCAACGTTCTCCGACACCTGAGCAGCCTTTACTTGTTGGAGTGAAACCTTATGGAGATAGGGATTGAATATGGAATAATACAGGATAGAAATGTAGAAACTGTGTTTAAATTTTCGTATTTTAACCAACACTCACAAAGACATGAATTAAATCCCTTTTTGTTTGATAGAATAAATTTGTTCCCAAATCCTGATGTCACTCTTAATATAAATAGAACCATTTTTAAAAGGTTTTTATCACCAACATTTTGCAAAAAACTCTCATTAATCCCCCCTTGTTAAATGGGATAATTTTATTTGCAAAAACTAATGTGGCTTAAATGTCAATAAAAAATCAGATCTGTTTTAAATATTTTTGTGCTCCTTATTTGTCAAAGATTTCCCCGACCTATAATAAATTCCTGATATTTTGGATGAATGTGTTCACAAAATGCTTTATTGTCGCAAGTCAAACAACCACTACAAGTCGTGGGCTGTTTAGGATGCCTTCTGAGGACATGTCATTCCTACGAAATGATAGATTATGTTATTCCCCCAACTCATTGCTTTCCTGTGTACACACATATCGATTTCCTAACTTTCATAATTCACGTACCTGCCAAAAGGGGGGAAAATGTCTGTATGTCATATTTACGTGTCCGTGTTTCTTGCAAGGGCTGGAGGATTATTTCATGTTACGTGGTCAAAAGCTCAAGTTTGTTGTGTGTGAAAATTGTCATGAAATAGTTGTGCAGTTTGAACCACATGAAACTGATATCCTTAAGACTGTTTGTACATGAGTTTAGGTCTATATGAAAGGATGTTGTTTTCTATATACAAGTAAACATTGATGGCAATGGGTTCTGGTCAGTGTAAGGAAATATTTGTAATCTGAGAGTGGCGTTGTAAAATAGCGACAACCCTAGCCTTATAAGAAAATATCACAGAGAATATGATCTATGTTGATTGGATCCTTCTAATGATGAATTATAGATATAATAATCAGCATCTGGCACTGATCAGATTCTCAAAACGAAATGATATAATTTATTTACACTTGAGTTCATCAAATGCAGGCATTTTTTGTATAGTTCTTAAAAGAGTAATTCGCGGCACGGAAGCAAGCCATATTTAGAGGCCTTGTATGAATGAGAAATGTGGATGCAAAGCGGCTGTGATCAGCCAACTCACAAATTGACTTGCTGAATCGACAGATATCCCTGACTTGGTCTCAACTGCACAGCGCGAGAAGTTGGAGAAGTCATTGAGTGCAACACGCTAACAAACAGTAATATCTAACACATTTAGTCAAGGAGAAACGTCATTGGGCCTTAGTCATCACGGCCATTATTGGCAGCTTTTTTTTGCTTTTTTCGCCCACAGGCACTGTGAATTTAGGTCGTGGGATGTCTGGGAAAATTTGTCATTTGTAAACATGATGTTGGTTCTATCGATTTTTGTGTGATTCGAGAAGACAGCTAACAACAATTGCTCATTTACAGTGACCTGTTTTTCTTAGATTTTGAATAAATACATTTTTTATGAAAGTTTCAAATCATATAAATGTTCTGTTTTGTCAAATCATGAAAAACAACATGATTTTTTATCTGTGGAGTTTTGGACAGGGTGTTTGTCAATCAAATGTTCAGGATTGCCGATTTATTAGATATTAGTAAAATAATGCTATTTGAAGAATTGATATCTTTTGTTTATATGACCAAGACCTTGACGTAATTTAGCTGGCATCAATAAAAATGGAGTTGAGTGTTCATGTTTTGTTTGCGACGAGGACAAGTAAATAAATGAAAGATGCTGGTTATATATGAAGTAGACTGAGTGTCAATACATGGGTGAAATGTCCCACACAGCCTGGTATGTGACTGGGTCAAACAGAAACACAAAACACTGGGTAGTGAGTCACACTAAGTTTGTTGTGACATGATGCTAGCCATCAACATCATTTACAGCCTGTGTTGTGAAAGTATGTCAGGTCTGGTGGCTTGTTTTGATATGTATGTAATGTGAAGTTAATCAACACACTCCTAAAAGCAATCTGCTTGGAAAAACAGTGCTAAATCAACAATTTCAGCCATTTTGAAATATATCCTATACATTTTGTTTAACATCTTAACTTTAATATTTGTTCAATTAAAATGAAAATTGGTTCCAATGCCAAGGCGTAATTGAAATGTGTGATTAGGAAAACTCTCATCTATTTATGTAAGGGGTGAGTGGGGACTGTTAAATCAGGACAGCATAATATTTCCCCCCTGTAGAAAATTGGCGCCTTGAATACACTCAGGCTGCTGTCAGTGACAAGTACAATAAATCAGTCTAAACAGGAGCATACTTCATCCATACATCACTTGGCTCGACAACAGCTATAGCCATGGAGACTGTTTCACATCTATCTTCTCTTGTCATTTGCATTTTTTAAATACATGTCAGCAGGTTCAGATGTTGTAAACAAATTTGTAATAGTTCTCATGCTTAACATTAAAACAACAATGGAATAATTTCAGTTTTGATTGAGCCTTCAGTGACCAAATTAATCCTGTTAGTGGAAAATTAAAGTTTTTGTTATGATTCGTTTCAAAATATTCTTGCTCATTTAATCCTTTCACCCCTCATAGTATTGTCATTTTGGATGTATTTATACACATACCCTTTTCCTTTTCTCGTATTGTAGTCTGAACAAAGAAAAATACAATGGAATAAGGAAAATGTGTTGAGAACATCACGTCCCTTTGTAGAAAATATTACTGTAGCTCATCAAGTCAAGCCAGAAATTCCTCAAGCTGGACACCATTGTTGTGGGCCTTAGCTGCACCGACTGACCCCACATAACTTTCCCATTATGGCGGCTACTAAGTAGCTGCTTTATGGTACTCTCATGTAAACAGATATCCCTATCGCCCTGTTCATTTTGTGCTGAGGGATTTTGTGGTCTGAATACTACTTATTACAGCATGATTTATTCAGCTTGGGGAGCTGTCCAAGAATAGAAGCAAGGGGAGTTTCGCCTGAGCAGCTGATATATACAAAGATTTTGTGACCAACCCACAGAAACCCCTTTAAGGGATTCCAGCCCCATTTCAATCTTTAACATGGCAGGTTTAAGTCGTTAATTACTTTCCATGCCGGTCATGGCTTGAATAGGCCATGACACATGGTGAATTGGGTCGCGGGGTGATTCGGTACAAATAGTTGCGGCTTTGTCCCCGGTATATGCAGAGAGAGGTAGAGGTGTTGAATTAAGATTGGGAGAGGTCTTTCCCTTCTTGATAGCCTGTCACATGACTGGGAGATATAACATTGCAAACTATTTCATTTCATTCAGCTCCAGGGAACGCTTTGAACAGAGCTCCCCGGCACTCTACGTTTCTGTTCATAACTTAACTGGAAATTTCTCACATGGTTAAGTCTCCACTTTGGTGTCATGTTCAAGAATAGTATGCTTATGTTGGAAAATTGATAACCCACACACAACCTGCCATGTACTTACTTGAACTTGCAAATCTGTGGCGTATTTCAAATAAAGATTTTTTATAAACTGATTTTGTGTCCATGGTGTTTGTTTTATTGCAAATAAATTGAATACCTTGAGCATTAGAACACACAACTTCTTTGTAATATGAATATATCAACGTGTGTCTGTAATAGTGATGTAATCACTTATTATAAGGTCGTAAATGATTTAAAAAACTCTTTTTCAAAGTTGTTAAAATGATGGAAGTTTTGAATGTAGATATTGAACGTGACATGCAAACCTCTAGGGCCCTAGCTGCTAGTTTGTTTTGATCAAGGAAGTATTAGTCACAAAGGGATGGACATCATGTGACCTGTAAACACATCAAGGTCACCACATTGATTGAGGAAATCCCACAAGGATGTTATTAAAATGGACTCATTCTTTGAAATAACTGCTTCAGAAAGATTATAAACTCTATTTGATTGGGGAAAAAATATTTTGCTTGTTTCCTGATTTGATGAATTTTCAATACCGTTGTCAGTCAGTGTTGAATTGGCAATCATGTTCACAACTATCGATAATTCGTTTTGGACTTTTCCCTATTACTGGTGAGAGTTCTGTAAATATTTGTATATAGTGGCATATGGTTATTGCATGTTTGTTTTTTTAGGGGCCATCGTTCAAACATTGTCAGCATGACATGTATTTTAACGACTTGTCATGTGTGGAAAATATAAGCAGGCCTCTTTCTTTTTTGTATTAGTTGGCAACAAAAGCATTTTTGAGTGCCTTCTAGATGTGATACATTTTTGACAACATAATGAATGACATGTTTCTGCTTCTGTGAAGAAGAGCAAGTTTTGTTGTTTTTTCTATATTAAACGATGAAGTTTATATGTAAATGTCAAATATGTATTTCTTGTTTGATATTCTTTCCTCTTCTGATGACAGAATATTTTGACTTTGGTGATTAATTTGATATCCATATTATAAAACAGTATTCAAATGAACTTTTTCTTTTTCAGCTTCGAAGATTCCAACAGCATGGAATCGGTCTCCCATCCGTTCCGGTCCATGGATGCAGTGTCCCCGGACGGAATGGGAGGCAACAAGAGCCGGAAAAATAAAGAAGATAAATACTGTGGTGTGTGCGGGGACAGGGCCCTTGGCTACAACTTTGACGCCATCTCCTGCGAGTCTTGTAAGGCCTTCTTCAGGAGAAATGCACCAAAGGGACTTGTAAGTAGCTTTGATATTCAGAAAAGGGACATAGCCTATGTAAGAACATTCCAACTTGAATGTAAAACCCAGGTAGTTTCATGTGCACATTTAGTTCAGGTGGACCCACATTCTAGTCATTCCAGCCCTATTGTACACGTGTCTACCTGTTATCCCTGTTGTACACGTGTCTACCTGTTATCCCTGTTGTACACGTGTCTACCTGCTATACACATGTCTACCTGTTATCCCTGCTGTACACGTGTCTACCTGTTATCCCCGCTGTACACATGTCTACCTGTTATCCCCGCTGTACACGTGTCTACCTGTTATCCCGGTTGTACACGTGTCTACCTGTTATCCCTGTTGTACATGTGTCTACCTGTTATCCCTGCTGTATACGTGTCTACCTGTTATCCCTGCTATACACGTGTCTACCTGTTATCCCTGCTATACAAGTGTCTACCTGTTATCCCTGTTGTACACATGTCTACCTGTTATCCCTGTTGTACACATGTCTACCTGTTATCCCTGCTATGCATGTGTCTACCTGTTATCCCCGCTGTACACGTGTCTACCTGTTATCCCGGTTGTACACATGTCTACCTGTTATCCCTGTTGTACACGTGTCTACCTGTTATCCCTGTTGTACACGTGTCTACCTGTTATCCCTGTTGTACACATGTCTACCTGTTATCCCTGTTGTACACTTGTCTACCTTTAATCCCTGTTGTACACATGTCTACCTGTTATCCCTGTTGTACACTTGTCTACCTTTAATCCCTGTTGTACACATGTCTACCTGTTATCCCTGCTGTGAGTGCTGATTGTGGTTTATACATAGTATTATTTTTTTCTTTGGCCCCCACTGGGAAGAGTGACTTGTTTGTGTGGCCTGTTTATGTCTCACTGGGCCCACTGCTGATAGTTGCCAAATTTCTCCACCACTAGCACCTCTCAGCAGATGCTGTAACACTTTACAAATCATTCACTCTGTATTCCTCAACTAATCTCGTAAATATCAAAATCGTTTTCAACATGCACCATTCGGTGTTCTTGTGACAACAGGTGCCCAGTGCTTGGTGTAAGAGCTGACGACTGGGTACCAGATGATAAGGTTCTGGACCCTGGTGGTGAGGCTGTGGGCCCTGGTGGTGAGGCATGGTGAGGCTGTGGGCCCTGGTGGTGAGGCTGTGGGCCCTGGTGGTGAGGCTGTGGGCCCTGGTGGTGAGGCATGGTGAGGCTGTGGGCCCTGGTGAGGCTGTGGGCCCGGTACCCGTTCATACCTGTACCCGTTCGTACCCACACCCATTAGCTAACACCTGATGTCATCCCTGATGTCGAAGTCCTTTCATGGTGTTTCCATCTCTGCTTTGCTTATAGAGAATGAGTGAGTGAGTTTGGTTTTACACTGCTTTTAGCAATATTCCAGCAATGTCTGGACACCAGAAATGGGCTTTACACATTGTACCCATGTGGGGAATCGAACCTGAGTCTTCATCGTGATGAGCAAATGCATTAACCACTAGGCTACCCCACCACCCGCTTTGCTGATACATCCGGTACCATGTGTTTTGGCCAATAATCAAGCCTGGTGATCTCTGGCACTGAGATATTGGCTAAAGAGTTGTGCCAACAGGTTTGTTGCAACAGTTGGGTGTGTTTGGAAAGAGTGAAGCATATGTGTCCCAATTGAAAAATCTCCAAGCCACTTTACACTGCTGCAAATTTCATTCAGATAGTAATTGGATGTAATTATTGCAAACCTTTTAAACAACATTTCCAGTTTCATTAAAACATAGCTAGTTCCAAGGCTTGCTGTGAAACAGCTGGGTACCAGTGCTCATAACATGTGCATTGTCTTGGCCAAGCATTGTGGAAGAATTGTTGTATCTGTGCATCAAGCAAACTCCCACTCAAAGAGATGAAAAGATATATGTACCTTATTGGACTTAATTGGTCCTGGAGATGTAATAATATAGCTAATTTAATTTTCATATGAAATTTTATGTTCCCTTTTACAATAGAAAGGATATGTATCATAATTGGACATTCAAACTTAAAATGAAAATATTAAACTTAAATAAGAATGTAACAGCCATGGCACTGAGTGTTTTCCTATAGGACATTGATATGGGGACACAATTAGAATTATGTGTAATAAAAGTGCTTTCATAAAAATATATATTTTGGAAATATGTTACCAGGTACTTGTAAAATGTGCAAGCATTATATTGTAAAACTGTAAATTGATAAAATCTCTGAAGGATTGGTTCCCTGTTGTTCCATTGAATAAAGATCACATGAGCTTCATCTATGGCCCCAGTATTTTTTACATGTAATCGCTAACACTTTTGTGGGCACTCAGACAAGCCTCTGGGAAATATGACACTCAAGGTTTGATAAGGGACCTGATATTGATTATTACTGAACAGATTTCATGATGGTTTGGTGTGGACTTGACTTACTCAGTCTATTCAATTCTAGTCCTGACGGGGCAAGATTTAGCGTGACGACATTATGCCTGATTTAATCGACAAATCCTTCATTACTACCTACTCCCTGGGCTGTAATAGGCAATCCTCTGTGCTGATCCGCATCGTACACCAATCAACAACAATCAGTTTATAGCCAATGTTTCACGTTGGAGTTTTTTCGCATTCAATCTTTATAACCCCTAACTGATAAAACGTTGGTAGATTTCATGGGGATTGGGATGATTAAGGGTGTTAGTGAAGGGGTTGACAAAACATTTCATTAAGCTGGGCTAAACGGACAATCCTACAGATCTGCGTGACAGCTTCAACTTCAGATTTCAACGTAACTTTACAGAAATCTTCTTTTCGTAGTAATTGGCTGGCAAATAATCGGATATGCTACAGTATTGAGTAATGCTTGGATAGGATTATACTTTGTGTGGGGTGTATTAGAGTTGGCAGGAACACGCATCACAAGCATAAAGTCTCGCATCTATGTGTGAAGTCATGCTGAAAGTCCAGGATTTAATCAAGTGATTGAGATAAATCAGACTTCGCAGAAAGAGATGATTAATTTGGGCAACTTCATAGGATGCTAAGTGCTACCTTCCAACAGCTTATTTACATTCTTCAATAATTTCCAGACCTTCAAACGCCTCACAATGGAGTGTTCTGATTCAGAATTTCCACTAGTCTTTCAAAACAGCTTAATTCTCTGAAGAAAATAACTCTAATGAACCGACAGACTGTACAAATTATCCTCACTAAGCAAACTTTTAATATAATGAACTGAGAAAAAGTTGGTGATGAGTGTGTTTTTCTAGTCCAACTTCATTAGCTAAACTGTATTTCATATCGGGGGATGGGACGAGAGGTGGGGTAGCCTAGAGGTTAAAGTGTTCGCTTGTCATCCTGTGATGGTAAGACCTAGGTTTTATTCCCCAAATTGGTGGCTTCACCATGATATCACTGGAATATTGCTAAAAGCAACGTAAAACCTAACTAACTCAAATAAACCAAGACGCTCATTGAAGAGGAAAGACACACTGTCACAAGCTGAGCTTTGTGTATAGAAATAGTACGAGTTAATGTGGTTGCAATGTCAATATGGGAAATATTCTATGAAAAGGCATAGAAAGTGGGAGTCAAGTCATTGATCATGCCCTTCAAGTATATGTCCTTGACCTTCCTATAAAAAAGATGTAATCACACGAACAAGGAAACTAGCCACAGGCAAGATCATTACTTAGTCACAGGCAGCAGTTCAATACCTGTACATCTCTGTTATTATATTCTGTTGCAGCTCGGGTCGTTGACGATCGCTTTGCCGATATCACAACAAAGTGCGGAAAATAGTCCCAATGTAATAACATAACAATAATAATAATAATAATAACAGTCCCAACTGTGATATACCCCCCAAAATAGTCACAATTCATATATGCCTGTTGAACAGTCCCACTGTGATATACTGCTAAAAATAGCCCCATTCGCGATTATGGTATATATATATATATATACATGTGAAACATAGTCCTGAGATACAACAGCTAAAAGTGCATGATAGAGGAAAAAAGTGTAATTTCTTCAATTGTATCTTGATTTTTTAAGATCTTCAAGCATTTTTCTATCCAGATTACTTTGTCCCATTGTAAAGGATTGCTCCGAGTGACAAGCGTTTATGTCACGTGATAGACGGACGGAGAAGGTATTGATGATGTTCCAGGTAGATTCTCAGCTTGAGGATAGGCTTCTGGCATTATTATCTGTATTGTGTTTCTAGGAGTTCAAATTGATGATCCGACAATGCACATGAAACATCGATATGTTCTGCGTTTTCATGTCATTGATTGTCTCAAAGAAAACTAGCTATTGAGTTTTCACAACCTCACACAAGCACTGTGATAGTTTCTATTCTCAGATGTCTTTTTTCCTCACTGCATTGTTATGGTTTGTGGTCAATGATATTGATGGTATTAACATACTATTGGCCTTTATCTGCCTTGTCCATTGATATAACAGAAGGAAGAGTGGAATACAGGAGGCTCAGGACCTAATGTATGCAAGATTCAGACACGTACTGCACTTCTAGAAAATCATTATACAGTTAGGTTTTATATTTTATTGTTTTTTAAGACCAATCCATGAAAAAATAGAAATCAGAAAATACAGTAAATTGGCTCAATTTAAGACGGCGTGGTTGGAAATATGTTATACAATTAGGTGAATTGATAAGATTCTTTCAACATTTTCAAAGGAAATTGATGAATAATATCTAGAAAAATCTGTATTCTAACTCTGAAAAAAAAATGCAATCATTTGTATGACTGGGTGTTTTATTAATGAATTACCAGCAGATATTGGAAAAAATGTGTGTTTAGCTGATTGCTATTTACGAGACAAAAATACACATTGGAATCTTAATCCCTGCATATGAAACAATGCTTTGCAGAAATACAGATTACATGGATATTACATCTCCAGTGATGTGCTATCACAAATTTCACATTTACATTGGCCAAGCCTCTTATCATTGAATTTGAGCCACTAGTTATTTCATTAAAACAACGAACACAAAAAACAAGGTTGTAACTTTGGGAACACCAAAATGAGTTGTCATAAATCTGTTTCCATCACTGGCATAATACTGGGATCTTCAAAAACTGTGTATGTAGTAATTTGGGCAGGTTATAAATGGAACATATATTTCATTTTCATGTGATTCACTAATTCATGAAACATCATTCATATATTTTATGTCATTTCCTGTAATTTGATTGACAAAGATGATTGAAATATTCCATCTGTGTCATGGTTTTACACTGATTCCTACAGAGGTGAAGTTTCTCTGATTGATGGCGGACTGTAACGTAGAGAGTGAGTCTATAAATGTAGATTAAAATCAAGAAAAACAATAACCCCCCCAAAAAACACCCTAAAAAATAACAACTAAAAACAAGCACTAATGACTGCTTTATTGTTTAAAATAGTTCATCAAGTTCAGAATATTGGGCGGACCATTATTTGTGGATTTCTGGTATGAACATTAACAAGTAATGACCAACGCTGTCTTATCAGATATGCTGGATGCCTCGTTAGATTGTAAATTGGATGACTTTCAGTCAAAATTACCCATGTCAGCCATGGTCGACCTGTTTTGGAAGGCAGCTACCCCCCATGCTCTTTAATCTCACATGGTTTCTTCAGCCTGAAATGCTTAATTAACCACCATGATACCTTTGACCCTGATAACCTTTAAGGTCACTCCGCTGCACTCAAGCCGGAGTCATGTGACACATAGTATACAGGTTGCTGACTGATCAGCAACATTCTTACCAAATTTTCTGGTTTTCAGTCTGTCTGTTTTTGCCAAACCGTGATTTGGCCAGTGTGGTAGAACAATGCTTTGTTTTGTTCTACAGGTCTGATTGTCTGAGCTTGTGGAGACAGAAGGCCTCTCTCTAACATGGAGTGACATTGAGCTCTGTATTGATCATGCAAGACTAAGTGAATATTTACCCCCTTGGGTCACCAAATAAGAACAAGGTCAGGGAAATACATTAGAGACTTCAGATCGGGTCATGTTCGTTGGTTTTGGCAGCTCTACGACAAACTGAATATTTGCCTGCTATGGCAAACATCTTTCCTGTGGCAAGGACCCTAAACTCGGGGAGTCCCATCTGCAGACGATGAATAAATCGGGAGACGAAATCACTGCCTCCTTCAGCATATTGACTCAGTACTAAAGGTGTTCACCTCAAGCTTGCCCCTAACCTGGAGAACATGAGGAAAATTTATTCACAAGCCGTTAAGATCGCGCAAAATGCCTAATGCATTACAGAGGCCTGAGAAGACCTTTCACTTAACACCTAACGATGTGAAAATGTCTACCTCACATGATGTTGTGGTTATTCAAAGAATTTACTTCATATGTTTCCAGAATTTTCTTCATGAAGATAACTGTACCTCCTTTATAGTTAATGTAACATAGACTGTTTTTGTGAGAAAACCATAGATGACTGATCTGTATCATGGAGGATTGACTCAGAGTATGGTCAGACTCTATTTATGATGACCTCCTTCAACATTGTTAACTCATTCTTGTTTTTTTTCAATAAAATTATGATTTATTGACTAAATTCATTTTCATTCAATAAACCATATTGAAATTTGAAGTTATTTTCGAATGTTAAAAGTCCTATCTTTTGGACTGAAAAAAGTCCTATCTTGGGTCATCTGTCGCCAGGAAAATAGTATTGTCTAAGCGAGTAACGTTGAAACCTAAGCGGTATACGTGTCAGAAATTACCGCCAACGGCTTGAAGGGACCTCCTCCATTTTGGAATATGGCTGCCAGCAAGAGCCACCTGGGACTTTTCCGTCTTTATATGAGCCTGAGGAAAACTTGGGAGCAACTTGCGTCATGCCCTGTATATCATGTTGATAAAAGAGTGTTCGAAGATCTCAGCAAGGTCTAATAGCTAACATTGACAACATAGACATCTTTAGTTGTTAGGTCTTTAAAACTATTGACAACCTGAAATGGATTTTCATAATGTTTCTATGTGGAAATGAAAAAGACTTTAATGACAATAGTTTTCATTTGGTGGTTATGTTTTGCAGTTTTAAAGGGAATTTTCTGATCACAATAAAATATGAGTTTATGTATTCACCTACGGAAAGTAGAGTAGGTTTAAATATTGATATTTTGTAAAAATGTCTTGAATATATTATCCATGTCTCAATAATCAAATATTTGTGTGGGAGTAGTTGTGTGGAATACAGTTAAATCCATCTACTGTAGATATGGTTTATATGCTAACTTTTTATAATGATATTAGACATATGATGTATTTATATGATATGAGAATCAGTGTTGTGTAGGAAAAAAGCTAACAATTATCCCAATCAAACATTGAGTGGTATATATGTTAATGTCCTTGAATGCCATGCTACAACTGATCGGTATTGTCAGCCCTCTAGGGCAGAGCACCTGCAAATGTTGACCCCTCTGATACCACATCAGAGGTCAGGTGTTCACTGTGGATGATTGATGTGGAATATTTAATACAAAATTGTGTATGGGAAAAAACCCTGCTGTGATATATTTTGTCTTTGTAATCATCTAAACATGATATGGACAAAATAAATATTTGTGCTATGATATTTTTATGATGTCATCTCTATGACATGCAACATTGCCACAGTGGATGTAGGAAGTGCGTCGGTGAATGAACATTGCTTTATGCTGCTTCAGCAATTTTTGCAGCTTTTATCATCATGATAAAGTCACTTGTAGAGGTACTTACCATGGAACCTACTGAAAGGTCACCTTCAAAAGGAAAAAGAAATTACTTTTTATTTCCAAGCCCCTTAATGTGTGCTCCATGTTTGTAATCAGCTTATTCATGGCCATGGCTGCGCTAAAATGAATTCAGATGTAAAAGTAATTGGTGATAGTTTGATTGAAAGTGTGCATAAATTGCATACAAATAAAGAAAACTACTTTAGTGCATGGAGTCGTCAATGTCCATGTTTTCAATGTTGAAATAATCACTGAGTGTTGAATTTACCAAACATAATAGCTCTTGTTCCATCGTGTGTACCGACGTTCCACACAACTAGCAGTGAGGTCAGACAGTTTGTTAGAAAATGATTGTCGTGCTTAAGGTTACGCATTTAGATTCCACTGCATGATCGGCAGAGTTCGAACTACATCAGAAGCATATTTGAAAATAATTGCAAGATGTTCGGACTCATTACAGAGGTAATTGGAAAAATTACAAGAAATTAGGGACAAAATATGGACCCTTTCCTGTCCAAACCCCGTCATTAAAATAATCAATCTTAATATGAAGTTTTCCGCTCAATATTGTTCTGTGTCCGACATGCTATTGTTAGTTGATGGGAAAGTAGTGTGTAATCCCCTATCAAGGTATGCCATCAAATCCTTCATCGATTTAATAAATACTGCCATTCTCTATATAGAAATCAATTTGAAAATGTCCTGTACATTCGTCTTTAATAGGGATTCTCCAAGTTCTCCATGTTTAGTAATGAGTCGCCATGGCAATGGCAAATTTAGTCAAATATATGGATTAAAGTTTTTGCCAAAAAATTGTAAATGTTGGTTTAGATAAATTGAATACGAATGGGTCGCATGCAGGTCCTGTTAAGTAGGGCTTTTAGTGTGATTATTTTCTTGTCAGTGTATGGGATGCTTAAACCTCGAGCATTCTCCGTCTTGTAGCTTGGAGTGGCGTTTATGATGAGCTGCATTGAGTAAACAGATGCGTGTTTCCAAGGGTAATTAGCCATCAGATTACACACCAACATAATCACTGAAATATAAACAAAGACGAAATCATTTAATGATGCTCACAATCTATTATTTGCTATACATTTGGACAAAGTTGTCGATATTTACAGAAAACATCAAATATCAAGCTAGAATGTATGACAAGAAGAGGGTACTTGTAGGAATTTTTAAGGACAGTTTTAGTTTTTGATGTGTTATGAAATCCTTTGTAGTAAATCTTCTTTGAAATGTTCTTATATTATTGCTTGTCAAAAAACAATGGTCATGGAATATCGTTGGAATTGATTTTTGTGAGACTGCTTCAGAACCGATCAGGATCTCTGTGAAAGGAATAACTGCTCAATATCATTGTTTTCAAAATAATCAGCCCTCCTGCTGGGTCACAGGTGTTCAGTGGTCAAAGATGCTGCATGTTGCTGTGAGGAGTTGTGTCCCTTAGTAGTTAAGATTTGCTCTGATTGTAATGCCCAGAGTCCTTCTATTACCCAGTGTAAATACCATGGCCTTCCTCCCTCGCAGCTTGATACACCCAGTGTTGAGGACTGCTCTCTTATGAAAGTCAAGGCCAGGGGCTGTTCATATTTGTATCTGTCACATAGGTGAAAGTAGAAACAGTCCGAACCAATTGGAGGCTATAAATTCAGGAGGCAATATTCACCGAGCAGTATTAGATTCCTTTCACTGACTCCTTACTTAAAGTATGGTATTAAAAAGAGCTCTTTTGTAGGATATAAATACTGGCTTTTTGTATGGTATAAATATTAGCCTTTTCGTAAGGTATAAATACTGGCTTTTTGTATGGTATAAATATTACCCTTTGTTTGTAAGGTATAAACACTGGCTGCTTACAAGGTGTTCAACACCTTACCTTGATGGCCCAGATACCATTGTGTGTGCGCACAGGTGCAAGAATGATCAATAAGGCAAGCGAGTGAAGGAAACGTGATACCAAACTTGTGTAAATTAGTAATGCAGAATTGTGAAATTCTCACATGTTTGATGATTACTTAGTCCCCCCTGTCCATTGATTAAGACTCATCTACATCAGATCTACCCACCATGCAGCACTAAAGGTAGACGCTGGTAGCTGGAAGCAAAGATCTGTTGTGAAGGTTAACTGTTAAGAAAGTCACGTTTACTTTCCACAATCTGGATGTGTTTTGATGGACACCTGCTTTAGCAGTTGTCAGTCAGGGCATGTCTGTCAGATCATGAAAGATGGAGCTTATTTGGGTTGAGATGTGGTAAAATATTCATAGGAAACTCCCCTTAGTAACATCTGTTTATTATACAGAATTAGAGTGATGAATATTTGACTAGACCTGTTAAACTGCTAGGGCTATTAACTAGTTAATTTAAGTCTTGGGCCTGCCTTCATAACTTTCAGTGCACTGATGCAAGACTGGGCAACAAGCACTTTGCTGTGGCATGGTTGATTTGAGGAAGAAAAGCTTTCTTCCCTTGGGTTGATACTGATGCTTATCACAGCATGGTTGCCAGGAGGAGGTTTTGTACACTGCACAAAACCTGCGATGTCAAGGACACCACTGTGAAAATACATTTATTATCATGAACTAATGTGAGGATGATAGCTTGTCTGAATATTGTATGTAAAAGTCAAAATATTAACTGTGTTGAAAGAGAAAAGGTAAACTGGATGTATTGGATAACTGCAAACTGAAATACGTATTTGTAGAGTGGAAATAAAGGTTAGAAGATGCAGTTAGGCGAAGCTGTCTGAAGAAGCATGTGGTTGCTTTGTTCACATCTCATGATTAACCCTTGCTCTGCTAGGTAGTGGCCTATTTCTGACATGAATACCACTGTGTTGTTGGTGTAAATATTAAACATTATTGCCCGAGAATAATCAGTGTTGATTATCTGCTGGAATGAATTCCATTGGTTGTAAAAGGCAAAGTAGTGGTGATAACTGTATGAATAAACGTTGAATATCCCTGAAGCCCCCCAGTGTATCCCCTTTTCTTCACTGTTCAATGGAGTCAGCAATGGCTGACAGTGTTGTCACTGTACACAACCATGTGCCTTGTCCATGCATGGTTTAATTCATTGTGGGGTCAAATCCCAGACTCATCTTGATTGTGATCCTTGGTTTTCAGCCAATACCTGTGCTTGTAGATTTCACTGTTGTAGTAAACATCTACATCTTACGTCACAGTATAGCTTCTAAGCTGAGATATGACTGACATACTCTTCAAAACAACATTAAACACAATTGACTTAATGATGGATGCACTCGTTCACTCATTAACACGTTAGGAAATTTCTAACATTTTAATGTTTTACTTTACAGGAATACTTCAAATGCCCATACGAAGAAAAATGTAAGATGGACGTGTCAAATCGCAGATTCTGTAAAAGATGTCGTTTACGAAAATGTTTTGAAATTGGCATGAGGAAGGAATACATCTTGACAGAGGAAGAAAAGATGAGAAAAAGGGCCAGAATTGAAGAAAACAGGTATTCACGGTAAAATCTTTAACAGCTTGGAAAACAAGTCTATTCTTTTGTTTGTGTTTGGTTGTGGTTGTTTTCTGTATATTGATTTAAGAACGTTTTTCTGCTTTTTTATCCCCCGCCGTGCGTTTAGCGTGAAGCAGCGGATATAGTATTAGGCTCCGTCCGTCCGTCCGTCCGTCCGTACGAATTGGAATATCTTAAGAACCGTTGACTGGATTCTTTTCATATTTGGTACCTAGGTTCATCACAGTAAAAGAAAGGTCCCAGTCAGGTTTGGTGACCTTGACCTTCATTTCAAGGTCACAAGGGGACTTTAACGTATTACCCTTGTCAGCAGGATATCCCAAGAACCGTTAACTGGATTTTCTTCATATTCAACACCAAGCTTATTTAGGGAAAGCGCAGAGTGCAGTCGATTTTGGTGACCTTCACTTAATTTTCAAGGTCATGGTGACACTTTGAAGATTTCAGCATGTTAGACTGCATGTTAAGATTGTCAGCGAGATATCTCATGAACAGTTCACTGGATTTTCTTCATAGACTTTCAAGACTTCCCTTGAATGTTTTTCAATAAGCAATTTCTCTATTACTATTTTTGCAAATTTGATACACTAAGGCATTCATGTCAAGGTCAAAGTAAGTCTTGAAAATATTTGTGCGTTTGAACAACTACAGATCAAGATATCAAGGTTGACTGGTCATGTTTTTGTTGACATTTAACTTCATCTTAAATTATGACCTTGACTTTCATTACTTTTTAAGTTTGATTTGATAATTTGTGGCGGGGATTATGTCACCTTAGTGACAATGCTTGTTATCACAATTTATAATTTCTTTAGAGATCAATACTGTAAGATTTGTATGTTGAACACTATGGGTTCAGAAATTGTTGTTTTTGCAAATCATGAGTCACATATTTGTATTTAAAAAATGTTGTATGAAATGTTCCCTGTTTCATCATAAATGCTTATTAATGAGAATGCTATATATATTTCAGGGATAATTCTGGGATGGGCCATGGTCAATTTGGCAAAAAAATGTAAGACTTACACTGAATCTGATTCTATTTTGCATGGGTCCCCCCCTCTTTGTGCAGTTCAAAATACAACATTTGTTCAAACAGGGGAAATTTCTTGACTAGCATCTCAGCAGTTTTTGGGTAATGGCTGTATTTCTCAATTGCCCACAATTTGGGTCAATTTTCACAGTCTTACACTGACGGTTTGCCAATGGCTAATGTGTATAATCAGCTGTTCTTAAATGTGACTCTGATTCAAGCAATATTTTGAACCCAAGTGTTGCATACTGCATGTTGCTAAGAATTACTAGTCAGAAGATCCTGAGATATCACACTATATTTCTGGAAAGGAAATAATTTTTCAGATGCAATGAGTAAATATTTAGTAAATATTTTACGGTTCAGTTGATATCTAGTTCATGCGATCATGGTTAGGTCATCCTGTATTCATCCAGTGATATCTGTCTTATTCATCCAGTAGTGTCCGTTATTCATCCAAGATGGCAGCAAAACCATCAATTGTCAGGATTTCTCCTTATGTAGACATTTGACTTGATTGCCTCTTCATTGCTTTTCGTTTATATATTTGACAGAAAGTCACGTGAAGTGGAACGCACAAAGACACAGTCAGGTGACGTGTCTTCATCCCAGCATCGGCTACGTCCCTTGGAAGCGGAAGAGATGGTCCACATCAATGAATTGGTTGGCGCCTACCGGCAGTCTCTGGAAATATGCGTGGAGTCAGAAATTTCACGTGATAAACCGTCCATGACTGATCTGGTCAACATCGCTGAAGTGAGCGTCCGTCGTGTCATCGACATGGCAAAGAAGATCAAGTCCTTCAAGGCACTGTCTCAACCAGATCAGATCAGTTTACTAAAGGGAGGCAGTATAGAGTTGTTGATCATAAGATCTGTCATCACATTTGACAAAGACAAGGGTCATTTCCTGGATCCCTTTGATAAGGACAAATACGCTATGACCACTGAGCAGCTCAAAATGGGTGAGGGTGGCGGCCTTTTCGATGAACATATGAAATTTGTGAAATCTTTAGCCATGGATTTACATGCAGATGAGACTATTCTCATTCTTCTATTGGTCATCGCTCTCTTCTCACCCGACCGGCCAAACATTAGTGATAAGAATTATGTCGCCCAGGAACAGGATAAGTATGCACTATTGCTACAGCGCTATCTTGAGTCAAAGTTCTCTTGCCATGTTGTTCGCTGCCTCTACCCCAAACTGCTCATGAAGCTGACAGACATTCGTAATTTGAATGAAGAACATTCACAGGTGCTTCTGAAGGTAAACCCAGAAGGCATTCAGCCTCTGATGAAGGAAGTGCTGGATCTAAACCTCACCAAGGACGGCCAGAAGGTGGTTGTTCCCGTTCCTCAGATCTAGACAAGACTTCCAGAATGAGAATAATGAACCTGTTGTTTCTCAGCTCCTCACAGAGCTTATTGGCTGCTTAAAATGGACAATTTGGCAAGACCATGGTGGTACGAAGGTCTGCCAGATGTCAGCCAGCTTGGAATGAAGTCAGACCTGATTTCAGACTGGTCCATTTCAGCAGGGAGAGTATGAAGGCTTTCTGAGCCCTTGTTAAGGACATAATTACCTTCTTGAAAGAAAGGGACATTGACCTTACTCAAAGTCGTAAGTCCTTGAGACTAAGAAGCTGCCTGAGTTTTTGCCAGTTTTGAATGGAGTATTTGTCTGTGGTACCATGTGTACATATCATTCTGTGTACAAGGCACACTAAACAACAGTACGGCAATAGTCATGTGTATTAGCCATACTATCTGTACAGACATTGAACATAATTGTTTTTGCTTTTTTTTCCATATTATTATAATCACCAATGTACTCAAATTGTACAGAGAAACTTAAGTAGTAATGGCCGAAACTGCCTACCATCCCCGGTAGGCACAAGGGCAAGGAAAGGCTGGAATCAGCTGTCAAGACAGATAACATGGCCTGGGAGAACAGGCTTCACAGATGGTGAGGAGAAAGACATGGTCTGTATGAAAAGATATGGAAGAATTGTGCATGGTTAGTTTGATGTAGCATTCAGACTTGCTCAACAGAACAGATATACCTTCCAATAGTGCTATTAGGGACGAAATTGTAGACTGAAACTGTTAAGTGCTTTTAAGAAATCTTTCAAACGGTTTGGAACAGTTTTGGTGCTCTCTCAACCCATATCACTCACTTCATGCGATGTCCAACACCAGCACAATTTTGGCCCATGCAGAATCTTCCTGGTATCTGCTGCTGATCTTTACAAGATGAACGGATTTGCAAGTGTTGATCTCAGTGCTGACATCAGGAGCTCCAGATCGGGAACTAACGACTGGCTGGCCATGCAAGGACAGGTGCGATGAAATGTGAAAGAAGTGCTGAGCAGTATCCAGAGAATCAGATAAAGAATGAAACGATGGTAAGGAACTGGATTTGACAACTGTGGATATGAAATGTATGCAGGACTGATTTGCATTAACAAAGCATAAGACCATCTTAAATATGCTTTGCCTGCAGCCTACAGCCTACCATTACGCAAAGTGACTGTTGTGTTTTAACAGAGACATCGACATCAGTCTCGGTTTAGAAAGATGCTGAGACTTCCTGGCTGATGTCATTGTTGTTCAAGGTCAAGGTCACTATGCTGCATACCAATGCTGTCTCAAACAGACAGTGTTTAGTACCAAAAACATGTGACAATCTGTCTACAGAAGGGCAAATATATGAAATGGTTCTAGTTCAAGAAATGAGCAACCATTTAGATGACTTTTCAGGACTGGTGCTTGTGTTTAAGCTGTTGAGAGAACTTCAGCCAGCAGAGTTTTGACTTGCAAATGAAAGAAACAATTCCAGCCAATCAGCAAACAGCAGAGTGTTGAGTACCTCTTCCAAACGTCCCAAGTTGTCTCAATCTTGCCACCCTCGGCACCACTGCAGCTGCTGGTTCCCTTGGCAACGTAGAACATGTGACTTGTTACCGTGGCAACAAAGATCATGTGACTGTTAAGTGTAATGCTCTTCTGTGTGGTGTGGCCATGACCGGTGAAACATGTTTTCAAACATCACAGCTAGCAAGACTAGCTCAAGTATTCTCTTACTTTCACTCTGTTGCATGCTATAGTTAATTGCTATAACTTGAAATATTATTCATTTTCCCCGTTAATGAATACTAAACTAAGAAAAGCGATTGCTTTCATGAAATAGTATAGTCTTTGAGTGAGAATACCTGTTTTAATGGTTACGATTTAGATTTATACTAAATTGTGAAACGTATAGATTATTTTAGCCTGTGTCTCAGTAGATTATGAGATTCCAGGAACAATGTTGATTCATCCTTAAACAATCATCAAACATCATAGTGTACAATTCACCAATATTGATACGTTTGTGTTTTGAGGTAGAAATTATGTTATTGAATTTATTGATTCTGAAACAGAAAATACATGATTTTGCCAAACAGTTATTTTGTTTCCTCTAAATGGCATTTATACTTTGTTAATATGTTCACATGACAAGGAAGGGTTAAAAGGATAAATGCTGTGAAAGGGGTTTCCCAGAGAAGAACCCCCCTTGCTTTGCTGTATCTTTTCCTTAAAATATATTTCTCCACAAATATTTTGGGGGGTTTAAATTTAAATAATGGTGTTTGAAAGGTTAGACTATTGCACCACAGAAATATGAAATATTTTATGAATGAATATAAATTTTACTTTCAGAAATACACCATTAGAACTTAAATATTTTTAAATATATTTGAGTTTACTTTTATAATTTTTAAAAATAAGATATTTGTCAATATTTGTGGACAGATATATGTGTTAGCTTTGCTGTACAAATGAGCTTTAATTTCTAGTAGGGTTTTCCCTGCACTTGAGGCCTAAGTGCTACTGTTATTCTATGTTAGGCCATTTGTTCTAATGGGACATTCATCTGTGTATTAACATTTTCATGATATTGTTCTGTGTTATTGATTCATCTTAAAGATTGATTGATGGTCAATCAGTATATGATATTGCCGACAGAGCTGCATTCTTGGGTAGGAATAATCAATGGTGTATGGGAGACTGAAGGAATATGCCAGAGTGAAGGAATAATACTGATATTTATTCTAACCTTTTGTCTCAGGAAAATGTATTAATAGGGTGAAAGGTAAAAGTCCATGAAACATTTCAAGGGATACATTTACAAAGTAAGCCCCACTCTTAATTTGTGTTTTCATATTGCACTGTTATTGAACCATTTGCTTAAATAATAAATTGACTGACGGTCTTGACAGGAAAAGTAAACAGGATGATTGGATGTTTTTCTTAATGTTTCATGTAAGTAAATAAATTAGAGACTGTTCAAAGGAAGAGTTTGCATGATACAAAAATATTAACCTTTTTAGAGATGGATGAGGATGAATTATTGAGCAGTTGACTTTGAAGAAAGCAAGTAAAGTAATGTATTTGTGTGGTTAGGTGCTAGTTAGAAGCAAAATAAAGCTGTTGTGGCATTGCATGTCTGTCGATTCATATAAAATGTATTTTTGAATTTAGGAAGTCTGTTTGAGAATATGTGATAAGTAAAGATGGATAAAAACATATTTTGATTAAGTACATTATGACAAGTTATTTATGACATTTCAATTAATGATTTAGCTTGCCTAGACATGGAGGTCCCCCATTTGTGCACAGGTCCATGTATTAGCATGTAAAACAATAGTGTAGTATCTCATCGAGTTCAGCTTCAGTAAAAGTTTGATTTGTTAGTCTTGACTGAAGAAATGGATCTTGGAACAATAATCTCGTCTTTAAAGAACGTAATCTATTTATAAACACAAAATTGGGCCCTTTAACTTATGAAGTGTATCATGGTGGTTAAGTAGGGAGTATTTAGATTTTATTATGGAATTGTAAGCAATTGAGGTAGGCATTTTGAAATTATATGAAAATAAATACAAATTTGTTGGTTTCCATGAGACGTTAGAAATATTTTTAGAAGCAAATATGTCTCTTTGACTATCCAGAGATGTCGTGGAAATAAAACAAACGTTCTGTTTTGAATCAGGTAAGACATTGTGATAGAGTGAATGATGTGACCTTTGATCTTAGGTATGTCATGTGATATGTTTGGTTGGGTATGTGCTAAATACCTCATATCTTACATATAGTGTGATGGCTCACAGCAGACCAGTGTGGTTAGTATTAAGGTTGCTGAGTGTATGTTAATCAATTGATGTTTACATAATTTATGCTTTGGTAAATGCATTCAATATCTCCATACATCGTCACACTGCTTCTGTTTCGTGTAAAGTAGATATGAAGTTACTGAAACACAAAGCAAACATGAGTATTATAATCCGTCTTAAGAATTTTTGTCATGCTAGACAAAATTCTATGTCTCTGGCAGCAGGTAGGAAACAATTCTCTCTGCACCATCAATTCTGGAGGATATCATGTAGAGTTTTTATCGCTTTTGTATTCATTTTTTTCATGAAAAATTACTTCATAAATTTATTCAAAAATGTTATTTACATATATCTTTTAGACATGCAGTTCAGTTTTAGTTAAGAAAGAACATTTTATTGCTTACTTTTTATCTATACTCTTGAGAAATTTCTATGATGTCTGTGCCATATTTGTGTGTTCGTCTGTAGTTGTTTAATTGTCTATGCAAGCTTTTCTGTCATAGTAGGAATTCCCTTGTTGTATATAAACTGTTAAAAACCTATTCCGTTCATATTAGAAGTATCTTATGTGAGATTTTTATCACAAAGGAACTATGCATATCTGTCTATGAATTATCCTGGCTGATAAGGGAGAACAATAGCAATAATAATTGTTCACAACAGCTCTGTATATTGTTATCGCTTATCTCAATAAATGCTTAAGGGATCGTCTCAAAACTTCTCCTTTTCTTAAAAGTTGCTTATGTCAAATGGTCCTTCTTAACCCCATTGTAAACAGATCAACTAAGAGATTATATCTGTCACATGTCCCTTTAAGATGTAGTAGTATCTTTTCTTGATTTGGAAACAAGCTGAAATTGTTTGAGACATCCCAAAACTATAATTCTTCTGTTGGAGATGTGTTTATTTTCAAGTTCAAGTCTGTGTCATGATCATTACATTCACTGTTTTTTCTCTCAGTTGTTGGATTACTTGTTATAAATGGCATATACCTAGACCTTGAATCTTTATGTGAATGCACAAAACAGTGTCATGTTATAGACTAGATAGTTGATAACATTGTAAGGGTATACAGACATTTTGAGAAGGCAGCATTTAGAATTAAAAGAGAGGGACTAACAACACCTCCCTGCTATATCCCTGTATTTCAAAACTAGACCTTGAAGTATGGACTAGACCTGAATTTATTATTGTCTTTGAAACTGTTGCAGTTTAGTCAATGATGCCTGTATGATAGTTTGTTTTCATTGTCCTATTGTTTTCACTTTGCCTTCACATAAGATGTTACTCTCGTGTAAATTGGTTGACTTGGTGCAGATATTAAAGTGGACATTGTATTGAACCATGTCAGATTGGTTCATAATTACTGATATGACTTGTCAGAAGTTGAAAGTATGGTGAAAGATTCCTCACAGCCTCTTCCTGTATGTAAAGAGAATTTTGATTGGATGAAATCAAATTAGTGTGACGAGGAATGTCATGATTATAAATACATACATACAAGGTTTTGGAGGAAAATAAACAGACTATTCCTACCCAAATTGTTATCTGTTGTTCATTCACTAATCATGTGAGTCAGGCCATATCATACCTCTACATGACTGAACAAGTTGGCCATTTGTATCAACAGTGTTGCTGTTATGTCATGGCCTGACGGATTTATCTGGGGAGCATGTGATGGATATTTGTCAGATCAATTTCGGTGCTGATACTCCAATCAGCAATCAGCAGTTCCTGATGGTTGCAGGGAGGTAACTCTGCACTCTGAAGAAGTGACAAAACTTAGTCATTCAGGATACACTAGGCTACTGGATTTTAAGTAAGGTTGTCCTGATCATACCTTTACACAGATGTTATGCATTTTAACTTGAACTGACGGTGGCCCTCATAACGAAAAGGGCCCAGGTTCGATTCCCCATAATGATGGGTTATTGCCTAAAGCAGTGTGAATCTTTCCCACTCACTCCACATGATATTGATGAAAGGTTACAAAGAACAGTACAACAGCATGTACTCATTGACTAGAAAATAGGGAATGCTGGGTTTGAATCCCTTCTGTTGAAAGACACACATGCACTCAGAGGTACAGATAAGCTGCGTATCTGCGTAAATTACGCAAATATTTATGTGAAAACGCAATTCCTATTAAGTCTATTGCCAACAGGTACGCTTAAATTTTTGTAAATACTCCATAAATGTGATCTGACAGGCGTACACACAAAAGTGTCAAACCTTAGCTTGTGTACAGGTGGATAGATAAATAACTGCAGTATATTGGGGGTTCTATTTCAGGACATAAACTTGGCAACTTGCAGTCTTTCTTATCGTTTCTCATATTACAGATCAAATTTAAATAACAAACACTAACATTTAAGCTTTAATATATTTTTAGAATTAATGGAGTATGGCAAAATACCCAAATGAGTTTCAGTGAGGTGAGTACAATATGTTGGTTACTCTAAGGAAAATTAGGATACCCAATTGAGATGAACAAAAGCCAGTACATAACTCAATGGTCAAAACAGTTATCTGTACCTCTGTGCACTCCAGTTACATGAACAGTCACCAATACTTTGATATCAAGTTTTCCTAATTTGGACATTTGACATTGTTAATAAGGCGAGGCTGTATCAAGACGGTTTTTGCATTATGTCATCAATATTCTTTGTCTTTGTTACCCTGTATCACCTAATGGCATCACCTTGGTTCTGATGAACTCTTGTGGTCTACTGGGTAGTTTCTGGCTCAAATGCACTGTGTGGTCTACAGGTGACTCCTTGGCTCCGAGGGCGGTGGGGTAGCCTAGTGGTTAAAGCGTTCGCTCGTCACGTGGAAGACCCGGGTTCGATTCCCCACATGGGTACAATGTGTGAAGCATTCTGTGTCCCCCGCCGTGATATTGCTGGAATATTGCTAAAAGCGGTGTTAAACCATACTCACTCGCTCCTTGGGTCCGATGCATTGTGCTGTCTCCTGGGTACTTCCTGATTCTGATGTACTGCGTTGAGTTGTTTGTTTGTTGTTTAACGCTGCATTCGGCAATATTCCAGCTATATGTCTGTAAATAATCGACTCTGGACCAGACAATCCAGTGATCAACAGCATGAGGATAGATCAAGGCAATTAGGATACGATGAGGTGTTAACCAAGTCAACGACCCTTACGATCACGTTAGTAGCGTCTTACCAAACGCATTGACAGTGCCGACGTAGTGTTGGCTAACCGCTGTAGGATGCCATATGTGGCAATGACACATGTGGTTTACCCAATATGGCAGGGACACATATGTGATCTACCCTATGTGGCAATGACATAGATGTGATCTACCCAATATGGGAGGGACACATATGTGATCTACCCTATGTGGCAGGATGGTGGGGTAGCCTAGTGGTTAAAGCGTTCGCTCGTGCACCAAAGACTCGGGTTTCAATTCCCCACATGGGTACAATGTGTGAAGCCCATTTCTGGTGTCCCCCGTCGCGATATTGCTGGAATATTGCTAAAAGCGGCATAAAACCATACTCACGCTCACCCAATGTGGCAAGGTTAAAGATACCTACGGAAACCCAGTAACAGATCTGAGCTGCCAAGTGATTAATTGTTCGAGTAACCAGTGCCTACTTGACCAGTAGAAGTTGTCCAAGTAAAAATTACTTCAGGTTGTCCCTGCCACTGTTGGCCATTTTTCAGGCTTTATGTAGGATATTAACGATACGGCTCCAAAATGAATTTATTTAATAGCCTATCATACCCCTGTGAACGAATGCATGGCTTCCGTTTTGCTACTTTCACATAAGGAACCACGTTGGTGGCCATCAAGTATACCCACCCTTCCGACTAGTCAAATAGTGATCATACCGGGTGTTCGCGAAAACGAGAGCGTGACGTCTATCCCAGCGATGGTACCCTTGAAAATACATGCAAAGCAGGAGGTTCAAAAGAGGAAAATTGTCGCTGATTTGAAAATATCTATCAAAAATGTTTCCTAAACATTTCTAGTTTCTTGAAGGTTGTATCCCAGACGAAACAACGTTTTATTATAACAATGCCAATAAAACAACTGATAGTAGATGCAGGCAAACCCTGGGTGTATGACAATGACTCTAAGACATGAGACTTCGGCCAAAATGTGCAACTTAAGATGTATAGATGGTCGGGAGTCGGATATCGTTCAATAACGGTCAAATAACCAACTCCCTTCAATTGATTACCCAACCTGAGCAACAAATAAAAAGATACCAATAAACCGGCTGATATGTTCAATATTTAGATCGATGAATAAAAAATTCAAAGTGAAAGCAACTTTCCTCAATATTCTATCACACAAAGAATGACTCTATTTGTTCATGTTTCCCTTCATGGCAAGCAGTATCCGAGTAGCGGCAGCTACGTAACGGGTGCTACCCGGGTGGAGATGCGGACACCATTTTATCACGAACACCCGGTATCATTATTATTATTATTTCATACCGATTCATAACATGCCAATGATGTAGTCAGAATCGCACTATGGACCGAAGTTTCAACAGAGATTTCGTATTACTGTTGAAGTGTTTTTGTCGCTTACATCTCCACTACCGTTGCGTAAGCTACATCTTCAAACGACTGCTCGCACGTTACATGTTTACGAGGTCTCAGCAATAGGTTTATGGATGTGGAACGCATAGCCCGTATCGCTGTCAACTGGGAAGACGCTAGCGATGGTTGTACTTCATCGTGGATGGTTTGTGCAAGACGGCGTTAGAATGTGTTGTATTAAGACATTAAGAAGAGAACATTCCCGCCGAGGTGGCTTGTCTTCCCATGCTGCATTTAGTCCCAAGCTCCCCAACGTCCCGTAGTCAAGTTCCTGGACCGTTGTAGCAGGGATTCTCTTGGAGGATCTGGCTAAAGAGCCCCCATATTTAATTAGCCTAAACGGTCCCAAATTAACGAAAACGGACCTGCTTCTAATCGACGAAAACTGCTCAGTTCCAACAGCATAAAGACTTCACATGCATTTCAGTAATAAAGGGGTTAAAGAAAGATTTAAAGGGGAGCTAAGCTAGACGAATTGGCAGCGCTGGCTAGAATGAGGCTGTTCAAACGCCTCTTTACATTGCTCAATCAAGTTTCGTGGTATGAAGCAATTTAACAGTTGAATAAGACAGACAATGTACCAGACACAAATAACGACATCCATGGCTAGTAATGAAGTAAACAGCTTAGTTTCGTTTTCACACGGAATGCACGTGCAGTGTATATTTAGTCCATAAAACAACAGTAATTTCGTATTAATTCGGAAACCCCAGCTTCCTGGTGTCTGCTACTACGAAATCGAATTTAGTCTAATCGCTCAAAACTCTAAAACTCTAAAGTATGTTGATGACTGATTACAATGTCGTGCAATTGATTTGTATTAAACCAAACTGTAAAGTATGTTGGTGATTAATAAAATTGTTGTGCAGTTGATTTGTATTAAACCTGCAAGATATAACATTATCCCACTAAACGAGGTTATTCGTTATATTTAGTGTCTGCTGAAGAACCCAGGGAACACTCTATGGACACACTTCTTTCCAGCCTCTGTAGACTGACCTGTCGGAGTCGTCTGTCTGGAGTCGTTACAGAAGGCCCATCCTTAATTCAGATTTAGACGAAATTGATTAACAAGCGACTTTGTTGTTGAATGCAATGAAAATAACCTCACTAGTAAATCAACAGTAGTAGAATCGATCATAGTTTCTTTCATCAACGCCGTGGTGTTTATTCGCTATATCAAATAGTTAGCTGTCCAGATGATGCGCTGTTCAAGCAGTTATTGGCCCACGTGACGTGCTATGTACACATTTATCTATCCCCGTGACATGGTGTAGCGACCGAAGGATATTTTGGCATTTTATAGCAACTAAATACCGAGGGATATTTTGGCATGGTATAACAACCAAATACCGAGGAATATTTTGGCATGGTATAACAACCGAGGGATATTTCAAAATTGTACAAGTACATCGACCGATTGATATTTTGACATGCTTAGCGACCGAGGTGGCTGAGCGGGTTAGGCGGCTGACTTTGTGTACTGGCGATTAGGTCCCTGACGCTGAGGGTGTGAGTTCGAAACCCAGATGGGACTCAACCCAACAAAAGTACTAGAATCTGTACTTTACTGAGAAAGTGTGATCCCAAATAAAACATTTGTTACATTTTACCACTTTCTTCATGGCATTGTGTCTTCAAAACACACACACACACACACACACACACACACACACACACACACACACACACACACACACACACACACACACACACACACACACACACACACACACACACACACACAGAGAGAGAGAGACACACACAGACACACACACACATACATACATACATACATACATACATCTTACATCTTAAAGTTAAAAGTGTGTGTTTGTGATGTGTTTCTCTGGGGCAGGATACACGTACCTTATCGCCAGCACCTGCATCGTCACTGTTTGTTAGTGATTCATATACTCGGGTTTTGATATGGTGGAATGGAATTTGTTTTTAGCAGAGATTTCTTATGAATATGGAAAGGGTTTTGTCGCTTTTATTATCGTAGATCAGGAGACGAGAGTTTTATATGGGCGTGGTGCCAACAGAAAGCTGCAGGTATATTTGTGAATGCCCCATCGGAACAATTCCCAAGGAAGTGAACGTGTCAACGTTTAATCTGTCAGCTCCCAGGATAGACGACAGTGGTCATTGTTGCTATAATAAATATTTATTGACATAAACACAACAATCTACCTGCCACTGTCCACTATGCGTGCTGGAATTAACCATGCTGTGCTGGACATCACACAGCCGGACAGTTCTGACAGCGTGTTAGGATGGTCGGCCATGCGCCACTGCACACCACGCTGGTCAGCAAACATCACCTCATGTCCGTGTCCACACTACAGACCGGTTGAATACCCGCAGGGGCACTGCAAACACAGAAGGACATTAGCAATAGGTAATGTGTTATATCTGGGTTTTAGTATTGACAACATCAATAATTTGAGTGAGTGAGTGAGTTTGGTCTTACGCCGCTTTTAGCAATATTCCAGCAATATCACGGCTGGGGACACCAGATATGGGCTTCACACATTGTACCCATGAATCGAACCCGGGTCTTCGGCGAGTCGAGCGAACGCTTTAACCGCTAGGCTACCCCACCACCCCAGCAGTGAAGATCTCGACAAACAGTATCTACCAATAGAGTTAGGTTATGCTCTATTAGTTTGTGTGATCCTGCAAGAGACATTTGCTGATAAGCGTATTGAGATACCTGAACTGTGTGACTTTGAAATTTATGTTTGTACTGCCATAAAACTAGCTAAATATGACAGACTGTCTGGAGGTATATATGTGTTTATACGATAAACATTTCTAAAATTCTGTTCGAGGGTTCCTACTGATATTGATAACGCAGTTTGTATACGATTAGATACGCGACTTATAGACACAGATCGTGATGGTTTACTTTCAGTAGCATCCCCAGAGGGATCTTCTTACTATAAAGTCACAGGAAGAGCTACTCTGTTCGAGAAGTTAGAACGGTGGTTATTAAATAATTTATATTATCTTACAGACTGATATATACTTCTGTGTGGAGATTCAAATGCTTGGGTAGGGACAGGAAATCAGCAGAGTGAAAAATTTGATGACTTTTTGTTCTGAGGACGATTCGGTTCATGTAGATGTCAGGTCTACTACAAATGACACTTGTATGAATAGATTTTGGAAATTTCTTTTAAATTTGTGTTAGGTTTTTAACTTGTATATCATTAATGGCGGGGTGGAATGAGATAGTGAAGGAAGGTTTATTCATGTTTCCGAACATGGTTGTAGTCTAATTGATTACGCTATATCATCACCTGGACTATTTAAGTATTTCTCAAATTTTAACGAGACAGTATACACATGCTTTTCATCCTTTGATGCTCTGGTACAGGTGAAAACTAGCATCTGAAGATGTGAGTGCAAGTACAATACATTATAGATGGAATAATGATCACGCTAGCACATTGATTAAAATACCATTTAAAGGTTTCCATTTAGACAATTTTATAAATGTCTTAGAGAAGGATGTAGATTTTGTGGTAACAGAATGGCCAGGTGTTCACAAAGTTGTACCTGGCTGTTTGTGGTAACAGAATGACCAGGTGTTCACAAGGTTGTACCTGGCTGTTTGTGTAACAGAATGGCCAGGTGTTCACAAGGTTGTACCTGGCTGTTTGTAACAGAATGACCAGGTGTTCACAAGGTTGTACCTGGCTGTTTGTGGTAACAGAATGACCAGGTGTTCACAAGGTTGTACCTGGCTGTTTGTGGTAACAGAATGACCAGGTGTTCACAAGGTTGTACCTGGCTGTTTGTTGTAACAGAATGACCAGGTGTTCACAAGGTTGTACCTGGCTGTTTGTGGTAACAGAATGACCAGGTGTTCACAAGGTTGTACCTGACTGTTTGTTGTAACAGAATGGCCAGGTGTTCACAAGGTTGTACCTGACTGTTTGTGGTAACGGAATGACCAGGTGTTCACAAGGTTGTACCTGGCTGTTTGTTGTAACAGAATGACCAGGTGTTCACAAGGTTGTACCTGGCTGTTTGTTGTAACAGAATGACCAGGTGTTCACAAGGTTGTACCTGGCTGTTTGTTGTAACAGAATGACCAGGTGTTCACAAGGTTGTAGTTCACAAGGTTGTACCTGGCTGTTTGTGGTAACAGAATGACCAGGTGTTCACAAGGTTGTACCTGGCTGTTTGTTGTAACAGAATGACCAGGTGTTCACAAGGTTGTACCTGGCTGTTTGTTGTAACAGAATGACCAGGTGTACACAAGGTTGTGATTGTGTACCATCGTTAACACTACGACGTGGGACACTGCACGGTCGACCACATCGTTGTCGGGGTCGCCGTCACCGTAACACGAGCATGTTTGACCGCAAGGCCTGTGGGTTGCAATATCAGGACGAAACTGTTATGTGTTGTGAACTAATGAATGTTTTTAACGCAACAGTAAGCAACAGTCAGGCTCCAGCCGGCCGCCTGTAATTGACGTGAAACAAGTCAGTCCCCGCTATCAGAGCATGATGACTCTCAGCTGTCCACACCACTGAGCATGACCATCATCTTCAGTCGGCATCTACACAGGAGGACATTATTCTTGGGCAGATTCCTCCCGAGCGAGTGCTGTGACATGAGAGTCGTTAAAATCTTGAACAATGTACACTGCCAGGTAAAATAACAATAAATACGAAACGAAATACGAAGAGTGGTTCGGAAATAAACATACTATTGTGTAACTCGTGCCCTCTCATATAACATTAAAATTGAGAAATTGCATGTAAACTTAAAGTCGTGAAAGCTGATATGCAAACATGACACAACCATCAACCTCCTGTGATGTTTGGAGTTGTTCTCCCCTGACTACACGTGGCCCCAGTGATGGATGAACCTCCCAGTGCAGGCTGGAGTTCCTGTGTCCTCTGCAGGTACAGCCGAAACTGTCACGATGGTTCCGTTTGTGTCATGCTGTATGTCTTGGAGTCTCAGTAGCCTCTTCATCATATCATCAACCAAGAAAGACGATGCCAAGTTGTTCATTGTCATTGGCCTGAAGGGTCAGCAGGAGTGGAATGTTGACTCATTATAGTGAGTGATAGTGGTTTACACGGGAGAGACAGGCGGTTGGGAATCTGGTGGTTAAAGTGTTCGTCGTGGGTTCGATTCTCCACATGGGAAAATATTTGGAGCCCATTTCCGCTGATCACTTGTCGGAATATTGCTAAAAGCGGCATAATTCACATTCATTCAATTTATCTCTATCGTTTAATATCTCTGCTACACCTATGGCATCTATACATGGTGCAACACCTATGGCATCTATACCTGGTGCAACACCTATAGCATCTATACATGGTGCAACACCTATAGCATCTATACCTGGTGCAACACCTATAGCATCTATACATGGTGCAACACCTATAGCATCTATACCTGGTGCAACACCTATAGCATCTATACATGGTGCAACACCTATAGCATCTATACATGGTGCAACACCTATAGCATCTATACCTGGTGCAACACCTATAGCATCTATACATGGTGCAACACCTATAGCATCTATACCTGGTGCAACACCTATAGCATCTATACATGGTGCAACACCTATAGCATCTATACCTGGTGCAACACCTATAGCATCTATACATGGTGCAACACCTATAGCATGGTGCAACACCTATAGCATCTATACGTGGTGCAACACCTATAGCATCTATACGTGGTGCAACACCTATAGCATCTATACATGGTGCAACACCTATAGCATCTATACATGGTGCAACACCTATAGCATCTATACCTGGTGCAACACCTATAGCATCTATACCTGGTGCAACACCTATAGCATCTATACCTGGTGCAACACCTATAGCATCTATACATGCAACACCTATAGCATCTATATGGTGCAACACCTATAGCATCTATACATGGTGCAACACCTATAGCATCTATACATGGTGCAACACCTATAGCATCTATATACATACAGTGGTGCAACACCTATAGCATCTATACATGGTGCAACACCTATAGCATCTATACCTGGTGCAACACCTATAGCATCTATGGTGCAACACCTATAGCATCTATACATGGTGCAACACCTATAGCATCTATACCTGGTGCAACACCTATAGCATCTATATGGTGGTGCAACACCTATAGCATCTATACCTGGTGCAACACCTATAGCATCTATACATGGTGCAACACCTATAGCATCTATACCTGGTGCAACACCACCTATAGCATCTATACATGGTGCAACACCTATAGCATCTATACCTGGTGCAACACCTATAGCATCTATACATGGTGCAACACCTATAGCATCTATACCTGGTGCAACACCTATAGCATCTATACATGGTGCAACACCTATAGCATCTATACCTGGTGCAACACCTATAGCATCTATACATGGTGCAACACCTCTATAGCATCTATACCTGGTGCAAGCACCTATAGCATCTATAGCACATGGTGCAACACCTATAGCATCATGCAACACCTATATACCATGGTGCAACACCTATAGCATCTATACATGGTGCAACACCTATAGCATCTATACCTGGTGCAACACCTATAGCATCTATACGTGGTGCAACACCTATAGCATCTATACATGGTGCAACACCTATAGCATCTATACCTGGTGCAACACCTATAGCATCTATACCTGGTGCAACACCTATAGCATCTATACCTGGTGCAACACCTATAGCATCTATACCTGGTGCAACACCTATAGCATCTATACATGGTGCAACACCTATAGCATCTATACCTGGTGCAACACCTATAGCATCTATACATGGTGCAACACCTATAGCATCTATACATGGTGCAACACCTATAGCATCTATACATGGTGCAACACCTATAGCATCTATACCTGGTGCAACACCTATAGCATCTATACATGGTGCAACACCTATAGCATCTATACCGTGGTGCAACACCTATAGCATCTATACATGGTGCAACACCTATAGCATCTATACCTGGTGCAACACCTATAGCATCTATACATGGTGCAACACCTATAGCATCTATACATGGTGCAACACCTATATAGCAGCACCTATAGCATCTATGGTGCAACACCTATAGCATCTATACCTGGTGCAACACCTATAGCATCTATACATGGTGCAACACCTATAGCATCTATACCTGGTGCAACACCTATAGCATCTATACATGGTGCAACACCTATAGCATCTATACATGGTGCAACACCTATAGCATCTATACCTGGTGCAACACCTATAGCATCTATACCTGGTGCAACACCTATAGCATCTATACCTGGTGCAACACCTATAGCATCTATACATGGTGCAACACCTATATAGCATCTATACGTGGTGCAACACACTATAGCATCTACATGGTGCAACACCTCATAGCATCTATACGTGGTGCAACACCTATAGCATCTATACCTGGTGCAACACCTATAGCATCTATACATGGTGCAACACCTATAGCATCTATACGGTGGTGCAACACCACCTATACGTGGTTATAGCATCTATACCTGGTGCAACACCTATAGCATCTATACCTGGTGCAACACCTATAGCATCTATACATGGTGCAACACCTATAGCATCTACACCTGGTGCAACACCTATAGCATCTATACCTGGTGCAACACCTATAGCATCTATACCTGGTGCAACACCTATAGCATCTATACATGGTGCAACACCTATAGCATCTATACCTGGTGCATAGCACCTATAGCATCTATACTATATGGTGCAACACCTATAGCATCTATACCTGGTGCAACACCTATAGCATCTGGTGCAACACCTATAGCATCTATACATGGTGCAACACCTATAGCATCTATACATGGTGCAACACCTATATTGGTGCATCTATATAGCATCTATACCTGGTGCAGCATCTATAGCATCTATACCTGGTGCAACACCTATAGCATCTATACATGGTGCAACACCTATAGCATCATCTATAGCATCTATACATGGTGCAACACCTATACATCTATACCTGGTGCAACACCTATAGCATCTATACATGGTGCAACACCTATAGCATCTATACCTGGTGCAACACCTATAGCATCTATACATGGTGCAACACCACCTATATAACACCATCTATACATGGTGCAACACCTATAGCATCTATACATGGTGCAACACCTATAGCATCTATACATGGTGCAACACCTATAGCATCTATACATGGTGCAACACCTATAGCATCTATACATGGTGCAACACCTATAGCATCTATACATGGTGCAACACCTATAGCATCTATACATGGTGCAACACCTATAGCATCTATACCTGGTGCAACACCTATAGCATCTATACTATGGTGCAACACCTATAGCATCTATACCTGGTGCAACACCTATAGCATCTATACCTGGTGCAACACCTATAGCATCTATACCTGGTGCAACACCTATAGCATCTATACATGGTGCAACACCTATAGCATCTATACCTGGTGCAACACCTATAGCATCTATACATGGTGCAACACCTATAGCATCTATACATGGTGCAACACCTATAGCATCTATACATGGTGCAACACCTATAGCATCTATACATGGTGCAACACCTATAGCATCTATACCTGGTGCAACACCTATAGCATCTATACATGGTGCAACACCTATAGCATCTATATACGTGGTGCAACACCTATAGCATCTATACCTGGTGCAGCACACCTATAGCATCTATACCTGGTGCAACACCTATAGCATCTATACCTGGTGCAACACCTATAGCATCTATACATGGTGCAACACCTATAGCATCTATATACTGGTGCAACACCTATAGCATCTATACCATGGTGCAACACCTATAGCATCTATACCTGGTGTGCAACACCTATAGCATCTATACATGGTGCAACACCTATAGCATCTATACCTGGTGCAACACCTATAGCATCTATACCTGGTGCAACACCTATAGCATCTATACCTGGTGCAACACCTATGCACCTGGTGCACACCTATAGCATCTATACATGGTGCAACACCTATAGCATCTATGCATGGTGCAACACCTATAGCATCTATACCTGGTGCAGCACCTATAGCATCATCTATACATGGTGTAGCAGCAGCCTATTGCATCTATACCTGGTGCAACACCTATAGCATCTATACATGTGTGCAACATCTACATGGTGCAGCACCTATAGCATCTATACATGCAACACCTATAGTGGTGCAACACCACCATATACCTATAGCATATACATGGTGCAACACCTATAGCATCTATACCTGGTGGTGCAACACCTATAGCATCTATACCTGGTGCAACACCTATAGCATCTATACATGGTGCAACACCTATAGCATCTATACATGGTGCAACACCTATATCATCTATACATGGTGCAGCACCTATAGCATCTATACATGGTGCAACACCTATAGCATCTATACCTGGTGCAACACCTATAGCATCTATACATGGTGCAGCACCTATAGCATCTATACCTGGTGCTACACCTATAGGATCCATACCTGATGCAACAGAATCTACACGTATGACATTTATGATCGATACTTGTTGGGTATTATCCTATTAACCGATCACTTCGACAGACAGTATATTTATTCATATGTGGAGATTTAGTCTGCACAACCACAATTATAAAATATAACGTGTTTATTGGGGAAGAGTGAAGTTCCAAGTTTAAACCTTCATTTACGTAGGATCATTTCGACATATCATGAGAAGATATGTCCAACTATCTGAGCTACCAGCAGATATGGAACTGACATCTGGAGGTCAGCTGATCGTGGTATGATCAGGGTCGGAAACTCTGCCCTGATGCTGACAATCCATGTCACCTTCAAATATATGAACTAGTTTCTTCTGTAATTGTGTTGTTTTCACAGACATGCTCAGCTGTTCACTTCCAGGCAGCTGGCTAGCCTAGTTCGCGCATCAATTAACGGTCCGAGTTCGAGCCTGTATGAAGCCCTCTCCCGGTGTGCCAGCTGTGTTATTGCTGGGATACGGCTAAATTCTGAGCTTTACCAGAACGTAAGCTGGTCCAAAACTCTGATACACGTATCAAAATACAGTAACAAAATAACCCTTTCTTGTTTGTTTTAACTTTAGACACAATCAAACATAGTGTATATTTTCGTTTGCCCGACAATTTTAAGGAGTTAAGGTAAACCACAAAAAGAGGTATTTGAAAAACATTGTACTTTATTCTGTGGATGGAACCTTAGATCACAGAAATTGTATGAAGACAATGACATACAGAGCAGACTAGTCGTGTGAGGGGACAAATGTGGCCTTACGCCGATTTGATCATTGTTTCTGGCAACTCGGCCACACGTGTGCTGATCTCAACATATCCAATAGTGACTACATCAATTAGCAGGATCACAAACCTTGAAATAGTCAAACATTTTACAATACGAATATCAATAGTCAATTAGTTTTTTAAAATATTAATACGTTCAGAATTTTATTAAATTGTTTGTCGTTTACTTATTTTTTATTATTTCAATGTCAAATAAGATTGTCTGAGCCCATACAGAAACATAGTACTTCACGAATGTAAATATGGAGCCCTGCCAACTCACTGCAGTCGGCAATCATGCGTATCAAAAACGTTGCTAGAGGTAAAAAGTGCAGGCCACATGCTGTGTAATAAAAGCAAACTGGAACTTTCCCCTTTGTTTTATATATTACATTCCCTGCTATTGATGAAACTCAGTGCCGTTAAAAACAGGGAAGTTGTCACATGTAGTGTATAAAGTACTACTTGATGGTGTAGGTTCTGGTGCCTGTGAAGGTAGATGGGCTGTTCAGGTGAAATAAATAGTAAAAAACGTGGGGTTTAATGATGTTTGGTTGTTGTGATGTTGATTCGATATGAATAACTAGAGGTCCGTTGTATCCCAAACACCAAAATAATCATGCTAACAAATCTGCAATAATATAATTACAAAATCGTGAAAACCCAATGTTACAGGAATTATGAAACAGTATATATATCATTTGAGCATAACCTTAATATTTTGGATGAAACGCAGAGAATGTCATAATTTACTTTAGATTATCAAATTATAATTTTCTGGAAGAAACTGGCAGAAAATAACACAGTACAGCTGTATTAAAGAAAATGTCCTCCTTATCAATACAGAGATTGGAGGAGATGAATGCCGCTATATTCTTATCTGTACAGTTTTCAGCAACGGACTCTACATAGGTGCAAGTGAAACATACTTCTGTTCTGTAAAATGGCAGAATTTATGCTTGACAGGCATTCAATAAAAACATCCGTGCTTCCGGTCATCAAGACTCAAACAGAATGGTGGGATGACGTGGAACACTGTACAATATAGTAGTGACATGTTTCACAGGTGCTGAATTGAACATGAATTTACAACAAAACAATTCAGATTTCTGGTTATGCATTTTTGAATCGGTTAAAACATGTCACGAATATAATTTACAAATCTCTTGAAGCTTTGTTTCATTATAACCTAACATAGATAATAGAGTAATAATATAAAATAGCTATATTCAGTGAAATTAAATTGAATTTCAAAGGGGACAAAACGTCATCAATATCGTTGTCGTTGTCAGTGAAAATGTGCTTTAAAAACCAATTCTCTGGCAAAAAGATTAATATGGAAGTTCTAAAATATTATTTTAGCTGCATGTATAATATTTCTAAAGCACAACTTTGAGTTAGGTTAAAACACAAAGTATTTATCTGCTCCAACACATCAATTATTTATTCTTCAATATTTAATAAAGTCTACACACAATTAGTCTAAAATAATGTCCAGTATGCACGACAATATGACGTCCAAGGACATGTGATGCATGTGTAGAGAGGATACGGAACAACAACACGTCAGTGTGGTACAGTGGCTGTACAGAAGTATGACTGAAAAGTAGTTCTCGACTGATACAGCTTCTGTCGGGTACAAATTCTAACTATAATAGTTCACCAGACAGAGTAAAATAAGGAACAGAGACTGTTATAAAGTACACACAGTTTCATAACGGGTATCATTTTGGTAATTAGTTGTTCTACATTAAATGTAATGGTATTTTTATTTATTCAATTCGATCTAAAAATAACGTTTTGTGAGAGAACGTCTTCTTTTAAAATCTGTAACATTGCATGTAATTCCAGCGTTCCTCGCCGCTTGCCCACGAGCCACAACAGGAAGCAGTTAGCACTGATCATACCTTAGTCTATCGTAGATGTCTATCGTAGATGTTGGATGATGAAAATGAAAAACCAAGACAGTGAAATTGTATTCAGACCGACGAAAGAACGTGAGTTTGGTTTTGTGTCTTACTTTGTAACACAAGTATGACACAAAGGTGAATAAATTGGAGCAGGTCTGATTACATACTGCCAAGCACTGTTTGACATAAAGGAACTGACAAAAACATATGTAAGTAGAACAATACAGATTTGTGCATGGATTGTAATACATAAAGTAGTTGTATACAATGTTTCGATACTATGCATATTATTGTAATAACTTTGACAATGATGACTTTAAAATGTCAGCGCGGAAGAATCATACTTTTGCTGTGGAAAAATTCAACATCGCGGCAGTTCACACAAAGGGTAAGCATGACTACAGGTAGTTAACGCTGTTCACACAAAGGGTAATCATGTACTACAGGTAGCTAACGCTGTTCACACAAAGGGTAAGCATGACTACAGGTAGCTAACGCTGTTCACACAAAGGGTAAGCATGTACTACAGGTAGCTAACGCTGTTCACACAAAGGGTAAGCAGCATGTAACGCTGTTACAAAGGGTAGCATGTACTACAGGTAACACTGTTCACACAAAGGGTAAGCATGACTACAGGTAGCTAACGCTGTTCACACAAAGGGTAAGCATGACTACAGGTAGTTAACGCTGTTCACACAAAGGGTAAGCATGTACTACAGGTAGCTAACACTGTTCACACAAAGGGTAAGCATGACTACAGGTAGTTAACGCTGTTCACACAAAGGGTAAGCATGTACTACAGGTAGCTAACGCTGTTCACACAAAGGGTAAGCATGACTACAGGTAGCTAACGCTGTTCACACAAAGGGTAAGCATGACTACAGGTAGCTAACGCTGTTCACACAAAGGGTAAGCATGACTACAGATTAACACTGTTCACACAAAAGGTAGCTAACGCTGTTCACACAAAGGGTAAGCATGACTACAGGTAGCTAACGCTGTTCACACAAAGGGTAAGCATGACTACAGGTAGCTAACGCTGTTCACACAAAGGGTAAGCATAACTACAGGTAGCTAACGCTGTTCACACAAAGGGTAAGCATGACTACAGGTAGCTAACACAGGTAGCAAAGGGTAAGCATGTAACGCTGTTCACACAAAGGGTAAGCATGACTACAGGTAGCTAACGCTGTTCACACAAAGGGTAAGCATAACTACAGGTAGCTAACGCTGTTCACACAAAGGGTAAGCATGACTACAGGTAGCTAACGCTGTTCACACAAAGGCTAACGCTGTTCACACAAAGGGTAAGCATAACTACAGGTAGCTAACGCTGTTCACACAAAGGGTAAGCATGACTACAGGTAGCTAACGCTGTTCACACACATTGCATGAACAGGTTTGCTTTCGCTGTCTGAAAACTACAGGAGTACTCATCCATGTGAAGCAGCACGTCAACATTGAGGTGGTCACAGTTCGAGAACACCTGGTGTTCTTATTCCAGTTTATGCGATCCATTCATATAATTATCCTGTAACTTTTGTTTGATTGTCGTTATGATTCCAAGTATATATTCGTCGCTATATACCGTTCACACATTTATGGAAACAATTACAAACAGTTAAAACATACATAGAATCATGCACTTCCAAACAATTACAAACAGTTAAAACATACATAGAATCATGCACTTCCAAACAATTACAAACAGTTAAAACATACATAGAATCATGCACTTCCAAACAATTACAAACAGTTAAAGCATACATAGAATCATGCACTTCCAAACAATTACAAACAGTTAAAGCATACATAGAATCATGCACTTCCAAACAAGTACAAACAGTTAAAACATACATAGAATCATGCACTTCCAAACAATTACAAACAGTTAAAGCATACATAGAATCATGCACTTCCAAACAATTACAAACAGTTAAAACATACATAGAATCATGCACTTCCAAACAATTACAAACAGTTAAAGCATACATAGAATCATGCACTTCCAAACAAGTACAAACAGTTAAAACATACATAGAATCATGCACTTCCAAACAATTACAAACAGTTAAAACATACATAGAATCATGCACTTCCAAACAAGTACAAACAGTTAAAACATACATAGAATCATGCACTTCCAAACAATTACAAACAGTTAAAGCATACATAGAATCATGCACTTCCAAACAATTACAAACAGTTAAAGCATACATAGAATCATGCACTTCCAAACAAGTACAAACAGTTAAAACATACATAGAATCATGCACTTCCAAACAATTACAAACAGTTAAAACATACATAGAATCATGCACTTCCAAACAATTACAAACAGTTAAAGCATACATAGAATCATGCACTTCCAAACAATTACAAACAGTTAAAAAAGCATACATAGAATCATGCACTTCCAAACAATTACAAACAGTTAAAACATACATAGAATCATGCACTTCGAGACAATTACAAACAGTTAAAACATACATAGAATCATGCACTTCCAAACAATTACAAACAGTTAAAACATACATAGAATCATGCACTTCCAAACAATTACAAACAGTTAAAACATACATAGAATCATGCACTTCGAGACAATGTAAAGGTTTCAAACCATTTTCAAAATTAAGCTTCAGTAAATCTAAAACAGTTGTAGGAGCTAGTGAATATAAACTTTACATACAAACATGTACATGTATAAATACAAGGAATGCTATTTATTTAGCAACTTTTTTATGAAAAATGAAAAATATCCTTTAAATGAAGACTGTATTCTGGTACATGTTCCGTTTAATGAGGACTGCATACTAGTGGCTATTCATACTAGTGGCTATTCATTTTAATGAAGACGAGTAAGGGCACATGTTCAGTTAAATGGAGACTTTGAACAGCAACCTATATAAACAGCACAAATACAAACTGACTTACAAACCATTACACGGTTACATGATATGCCAACTACGGATTTTTTCATTTTTTATTGCTGTCTTAAGCTGTACTTCAAATGATTCAGCATGACCTTCTTGTGAATGGCACATTTACCGTTTTACAAAGCTGTCTAGACACATATAAACAGGAATAATTCCCTGGAAGTTTTAATGTTTATCATTTATTTGGATCTTCTTTACTGTATGGTCGTAAAGACACACTGAGTTATATGACTGACACATTTCTGGAGCATCCGCTCATGTTTCGACCTTAGAAATAAACAAGACCACTAATGAAAACCAATCTATTCTGAGATGTTCGAAAACCTTGCGACGTTTGTCATGTCAACAGTACAATAAAACGTGCGCAGACGTACCTGCTCAAAATTAGCAAATGCGTTTATGTAAGCATAGAGTTTACATGTACAAAATGTATAAATCGTACATATTTCACAAACTTCACGTCACACATATTTTGTCAATACAAAACCACGATTTTCGCCTGAAACTGTCATCTTGGTAAAAACTGCATTAATTGCGCAATGGGTATAAAAAATATTTAATTTCAGTCAGGGCCGTTTGAAGTTCATTGCCCCATGATGAAAATATTGATACTTGTATAAACATATATTATATAAAGCATCACACTGCAGTAAATTGAATTTAAACTTCTTCAATTTCTTCAATTGTGTTATAACACTGTGATGTATATGCTGATGAGACCCTAAAAGGAGCGGAAAGAATCTTCATGCATAGAAGAATATTTTGACTTCATAGACACATCTTATATCTTTCATGTACCCACCAAGCAAGTGTGGATATGGATATATAGTATGACCAGAAATTATTGAGAATTTTAGGAATATGTTTAATTGGATTTCTAGTATATACAACCTTGACCAGCTATCAAGTGCTTGGTTTCATTCAAGAGAGGCAACTCCGTTAATCCTTTTTCATTAGTTTGTGAAGAGTTATCCCCTTTGTATACTTGCTAGCAGACGACATTTTCAGTGATCCTCAGTATGGATGATTTAGAGAAGAAGTTGATTTTTGAGTATTATAACACGGACATCAGATCAGCTAAAGTGATTTCAAGTAAAACAGGCATCCCTTTGTCCACTGTTTATCGTGTTTTGAAAAATATTGCAAATGGATATGACATTGAGCACGAGGGAGGCGCAGGTAGGCCCAGAAAATTGACTGTCGGTGACAGGAGGCGGCTTGGTATTCTTGTTTCTAAAAACAAACGAAGGAGTTTGGCAGAAAAGTCGAGGAATTCCATCACCGATCATGAAACATGAACAAAAGGAGCGAAGGTTGAACTGGTGCTTACAGCATAGAAATTTTAACTGGGACAATGTGATTTTCTCAGATGAAAGTTCTGTGTGGCTGTTTCTTAATACACTGAAATTCTGGACCAAACAAACTGAAAAACCTTTGTATCAGCGCCCAGAGTACAGTCCGAAATTTAACGTGTGGGGTGGCATATCTGTGGAAGGGAATATGAACAGTGAGCGGAACACAGATATTCTCGAGGGACATTTACTTCAATCTGCTCACGTGTTCTATGGAAATGTTTGATTTTCCAGCAGGACAACGACCCCATCAAATTCACATATGACCCGAAATATGACATTATTAGATTGGCCAAGCTATAGCCCTGACCTAAATCCAATAGAAAATGTTTGGGGATTTATGAAGGAAAGTGTCAATAAGAAAAATCTGACAAATCTTGCTGAAATGAAAGAAGAGGTGGTCCGATATTGGGACAGCATGGACCACGACTTTCGAACTTCTTTGATCAGTAGTATGCCCCGCCGCATTGAAGCCTGCATTGCTGGCCATGGTGACTTGACAAAATACTAACTGTTCACCTCTCTTTGAATCTGGAGTTATGTTCTGCTAATATTCACAATTTACACGTGAGTAATGAGTGAAAATTAAAGACATTCTCAATAATTTCTGTTTGTACTGTATTATACGTATTCAGAGTATTTGTGTACCCTACTCAACAGGAAATACAGCAGAACTGCACAGCAAACCCCAAACAAGGACATACCTAAATACATCAGAACAACACACTACGAATACACCTGACCACAGCTTACACAGCACAACAAATACACCACGAACACACTGGGACACCGCACCAAACACACCACGAACACAACAGGACACCACACCACGAATACACCAGGACACCACACCCAGCACACCACGAACACACCAGGACACCACACCCAGCACACCACGAACACACCAGGACACCACACCCAACACACCACGAATACACCAGGACACCACACCCAACACACCACGATTACACCAGGACACCACACCCAACACACCACGAATACACAAGGACACCACCTCAAACATACCACGAATAGAGAAGGACTCCACGGGAAACACACACGAATACACCAGGACCCCACACCCAACACACCACGAGTACACCAGGACACCACACCAAACACACCACGAATACACCAGGACACCACACATACCACGAATAGAGAAGGACTCCACACACACACGAATACACCAGGACCCCACACCCAACACACCACGAATACACCAGGACACCACACCAGACACACCACGCACACACTGGGACACCTCACCAAACACACATGAATACACCAGGACACCACACCAAACACACCACGAATACACCAGGACACCACATCAAACACACCACGAATACACCAGGACACCACATCAAACACACCACGAGTACACCAGAACACCACACCAAACACACCACGAATACACCAGGAAACCACACCAAACACACCACGAGTACACCAGAACACCACACCAAACACACCACGAATACACCAGGACACCACATCAAACACACCACGAGTACACCAGAACACCTCACCAAACACACATGAATACACCAGGACACCACACCAAACACACCACACCAGGACACCACACACCAGGACACACACATACACCAGGACACCACACCAAACACACCACGAATACACCAGGACACCACACCAAACACCACGAATACACCAGGACACCACACCAGACACACCACGAATACACCAGGACACCACACCAAACACACCACGAATACACCAGGACACCACACCAAACACACCACGAATACACCAGGACACCACCACACACCAAACACAACACGAACAATACAGGACACCACAACAAAACACACCACGAATACACCAGGACACCACACCAAACACACCACGAATACAACAGGACACCACACCAATCACACCACGAATACACAAGGACACCACACCAAACACACCACGAATACACCAGGACACCACATCAAACACACCACGAATACACCAGGACACCACATCAAACACACCACGAATACACCAGGACACCACATCAAACACACCACGAATACACCAGGACACCACATCAAACACCACAATACAACCCAGGACACCACACTCCAAAACACCAGGACACCACACCACAACACACACACGAATACACCAGGACATCACACCCAAAACACCACGAATACACCAGGACACCACACCAAACACACCATGAATACACCAGGACACCACCCCAAACACACCACGAATACACCAGGACACCAGACCAAACACACCACGAATACACCAGGACACCACACCAAACACACCACGAATACACCAGGACACCACACCAATCACACCACGAATTCACAAGGACACCACACCAAACACACCACGAATACACCAGGACACCACACCAATCACACCACGAATACACAAGGACACCACACCAAACACGCCACGAGTACAGAAGGACACCAGACCAAACACACCACAAATACACCAGGACACCACACCAGGACACCACACCAAACACACCACGAATACACAAGGACACCACACCAAACACACCACGAATACACCAGGACACCACTACAAACACACCACAAATACACCAGGACACCACACCAAACACACCACGAATACACCAGGACACCACACCAATCACACCACGAATTCACAAGGACACCACACCAATCACACCACGAATTCACAAGGACACCACACCAAAACACCACGAATACACAAGGACACCACACCAATCACACCACGAATACACAAGGACACCACACCAAACACGCCACGAGTACAGAAGGACACCAGACCAAACACACCACGAATACACAAGGACACCACACCAAACACGCCACGAGTACAGAAGGACACCAGACCAAACACACCACGAATACACAAGGACACCACACCAATCAGACCACGAATACACAAGGACACCACACCAAACACACCACGAATACACAAGGACACCACACCAATCACACGACGAATTCACAAGGACACCACACCAATCACACCACGAATTCACAAGGACACCACACCAAAAACACCACGAATACACAAGGACACCACACCAAACACGCCACGAGTACAGAAGGACACCAGACCAAACACACCACGAATACACAAGGACACCACACCAAACACACCACGAATACACAAGGACACCACACCAAACACGCCACGAGTACAGAAGGACACCAGACCAACACGCCACACGCCACGAGTACACCACCAGGACACACCACACCAAACACACCACGAATACACAAGGAAACCACACCAAACACGCCACAGGAATACAGAAGGACAACAGACCAACAAACACACACACCACAAATACACCAGGACACCACACCAAACACACCACGATTACACCAGGACACCACACCAAACACACCACGAATACACAAGGACACCACACCAAACACACCACGAATACACAAGGACACCACACCAAACACGCCACGAGTACAGAAGGACACCAGACCAAACACACCACGAATACACCAGGACACCAGACCAAACACACCACGAATACACCACGAAACAACACCAAACACACAATGAATACACGGGGACACCACGCACAACACACTACGAATACACCAGGACACCACACCAAACACACCACGAATACACCACGAAACCACACCAAATACACAATGAATACACAGGGACACCACGCACAACACACCACGAATACTCAGGGAAAATACACAAGAATTACAGCAACCAACGCACAACACAAGAAACCCACAACGAACACACCAACCCAACACACAGAAACACGAGTCAGTGTAACGGTACCGTGTCACCACAAAGGACACCGTCTGGCGTAATGTGACCACACTTACAAGTAGGTGTCACGGATCATCTTCCCCCAGACTGCAGCTTCGTCACGGGCAGCATCAATACAAGCACTCATGTTCACATACTTATACCCACATATACTTGACGGTATAACCGTGGCTGTTACTTTAACACGTACATGAAGTAACTCTGATCATGTTTTATGTGTCACAGTGCTTAGGATTCAAATGGCATTGGTGTCCTTTTTTTCATTTGAAATGTCGCTGTCCTTTTTATGTTGTGTACAGATTTTAAAAAATAGGTCTATCAAAAGGTCCTTTATACAGGCTATTGTGTTTAACTCTATAGCGGTTATAGAAACTATACAATGTACACTTAATTTGCATGTTTTGCAAAGCTTCTACAACTTTTGCAATTAATAAATCTACAGTAATATGTCTGAATATGGTTAAGAATTAATTATTAATTGTGTAATTTAAATTCAAATTAAATGTTTGATGTTTGTTCAAATTTTGTTATATTTGTGATGTCCCGGACTAGGAACATTTCGGACCACAAAGCCCTGGTAGAGGACTGATAAAGGGAACATGTGTGAATCTCCCCAACCAATACCATAATCGAAACCACTGGGTGTCATCGTGTTTTATACGACCAGGACCTCGACTAAGTCTGTGAACACCATGTATGGCCGATACAGCGACCAACAAGACGCATGCTGATCTAGTCTAGCCTTAGCGTTAAACATTATCACACCACAATTAGTTCTGTGTTGTATGGTTAACTGCATGGAGTGACGAGCTCGCCCATATGTGAATGTATATGTGATCGCCCGTATGTGAATGTGGCCTCCAGAGGCAACCCATGTATGACCCATCAGTTTACAACCTCCCATGCATTATGTTCATTGACATCTAGCGAACTAATACACGATCTGGTTGGGTTGTCATCAGTGGGGATTGTACGTTAGGAAACTATGATCGCAGTCTGGTATGTGTTGAACAGGTACTTCTGCACATGGACAATGTAATCCACGAACTATTCATGCTATTAATATGCAATCTATGTAATATATGATTTATTTATGTAATCTATATAACTTAAAATCTATGGTACAAAACGTATGTCATGTAATTATTTTACATATGATCTGTATATGTAATCAATGTAATCTACTTAATACACAATCTATGTGATATATTATTATATATGACATGTAAACTTTGTAAAAAATATTCATGTATGACGCGTTATCTATTTAGTATGAATTATTTTATGTGTACATAATGTGTTAGGTAGTATATAATAAGAAATGGATTATGAAGTGTACTCATGGAAACGAATAAGGGAACACAAGAAAGTACAAGTGTTCCTTTATGCTTTTCCAGGTTTCTTCAGAAGGTATGTATTGAACTGTGGGTGAAATTCTGTAAATAAATAAAGGAACACTTATACTTTCATGTGTTCCCTTATTCGTTTCAGTGTGTTACTCGATGGATACATGTAACATGTATCCATGTAACGTATATATGATTCTATATAATCCATGTAATGGATGTCATGTAATCTATATATCCATGTAACGTATGCCATATATTCTATATAATCTATATAATCATGTATCTATATAATCCATGTAACCGTATGTCATGTAATCTATATAATCCATACGTATGCCATGTAACGTATGCCATGTATTCTATATAATCCATGTAACGTATGTCCATGTATGTATTCTATATAATCCATGTAACGTATGCCATGTATTCTATATTCTATATAATCCATGTATTCTATATAATCCATGTAACGTATGCCATATATTCTATATAATGTAACGTATGCATGTATATATTCTATTCTATATAATCCATGTAACGTATGCCATGTATTCTATATAATCCATGTAACGTATGCCATGTATTCTATATAATCCATGTAACGTATGTCATGTATTCTATATAATCCATGTAACGTATGCTATATAATCCATGTAACGTATGTCATGTATTCTATATAATCCATGTAACGTATGCCATGTATTCTATATAATCCATGTAACGTATGCCATGTATTCTATATAATCCATGTAACGTATGCCATGTATTCTATATAATCCATGTAACGTATGTCATGTATTCTATATAATCCATGTAACGTATGCCATGTATTCTATATAATCCATGTAACGTATGCCATGTATTCTATATAATCCATGTAACGTATGCCATGTATTCTATATAATCCATAACGTATAATGTATTCTATATGTAATGTATTCTATATAATCCATGTAACGTATGCCATGTATTCTATATAATCCATGTAACGTATCATGTATTCTATATAATCCATGTAACGTATGCCATGTATTCTATATAATCCATGTAACGTATGCCATGTATACTAATATGTCCAACGTATGCCATGTAAATCATGTATTCTATATAATCCATGTAACGTAATATGTAATCTATATAATCATATGGTATGTAATGACATATGTAATCTGTTGGCAAGATTATAAACCATTGGGGATAGATGTACTGCACACACTTCCATCCTGTGTGGACCATTGACACAATATTCTACTTCTCCCTGATGTATAGGTACGACATAAATGACAGTCGCCTGATAAGTGACTTACAGAGAGCTATGTCTGTACTTGATTTAAAGCATTCCGTTTCTTACTGAAGTTTCTGTTTTCTGGTAGCATCATCATCTGATTGTGCTTCATACTTATGTTGCTATAGGAACCGGCCAAGGATTTCCTATGATTATGAAATTGTTTTGGCACAATTTTATGCGTCCTTTTTAAAAGAACTAAGGGAGAGGCAAAGGATATCTCAACAATATGCATAATCAAACTTACTTTTACATCAAGTGCAACATCTACAACTACAACTACATACACGCTTAGTTCATAGCGGTTTAAAATGCATCTTTTATATCTTTGGTGTTTATTTTATCTCAGCCATTATTCAGGCGATATAAAATCGTAGCAATGTGTGAATCCTACAGTTAATAATATCGAGGCTTGATATGCGGCATCGGCAGTCATGAATTCTTCCAACGAGGAGAGAGAGAAAGAGAGAGAGAGAGAGAGAGAGAGAGAGAGAGATGTATGTGAGTATGACCTTCACTGACCTGTATATAATTAAGGACAACTACCCTAGGTTACCTATGATGGCGGTAAATGTGCCAATAATTGAATCACTGTTATAGAGCAAGTTCTACCAACTACTCAGGTACAGAAAGGGGTACTGAATATGAATATATCTCATCAACATAAATATCATTCATAGATATACATGGATGTATTGGTTAATCTTATAGAATGTTGTGTAACCATGTCTCGAGCCTCCATTCCAGCCTGCCTGACACAAAGCAGCATCACTCACGTGGAAGGGAATCTTTATTTTTCATTTCCCCAGGCTCCGAGACCACGCCTCCTCATTTATATTTGAAACACCTTCAGTCACGATAATGATTTATACAACACATGTGACGTCATAACATTGATGGGCGGGACGTTGCTAGCTAGCGTGACTGGGAAGTAAGCCATGCGTGGCCGAGCTGTACACGGCCAGCAGTACTTCTCCAAATACGTTTCATTTCCCATTCCCAAAGCTCTAATTTATCATTTGGAGATCAATCAGTATCGAAACTGAAATGGTTTCTAATACAATGGCGTTTGTTAGTTTGATGTGAAATCGCATATTTCATCAGCATGATACAAGTTAGAAAGGATAATTTGTTCTGTACAAAAGCTGAATTTTGCAGGGTGGTTTTACAAATAAAAGATCGTGACTACACTACAGCACCTCTGTTTGGAATAGATGCCCTTTGAAAGTGACATGCGGTTTGAAAGGGGTTAGATAAAAATAACTAAAACATATGTGTTTCTTTGGAACCATATATTTTAACATTAAAACAAACATTTGACCCTAACACCCGCGCCTTCAGACTAAGACATTTTCTTAACACCTAGTATGGTCATATTTGATGGTATAAACTTCAAACATCAATCATGGCGATGTGTGATACATACGAGAACTTGATATATGATTAAAATATATATACAATATGCGAGTTCTAACCTGCTACGATACTGTATCTACTGTCACCCGTGTCCGGCTGATATCAACACTTAACTTGTCTTTGATTGCACAACGCTAACTGGAACATGTAGCTCACGTGCTGATTTCATACGACGGAGGTAGATATTATACATAAGGGCTAGTGAACTTACAGGTAACAAGTTCTCAGGGTAGAATGGAAAATATTCATTTTAAGACAAATGTCCTGACACAAACAACTTTCATGTCTACAGTACTTGTGCAGTTTTCATTGACTAAAATGTAATAGTTTTTACAATCATGAAAATTGCGAAAAGTTTTTTTTCGAAAAAGCAATATTAAGAGTCAGTTTTCATTACCACAATACTCGGTGATAATTGTCAAATACATCACCGTCATAACCATTTCGTGTATATTTCATACAAGCCATCATCAAACATTGGTGTGTACTCTCTTATGTCCGTCAGTATATGTATCACAACCGTGTATCAATAAATACTGACATTGTCTATAGACGCAAATATCCACGAGTTACAAATACAGCTCCTATATAATGTCATGTTTCACTCTGCAGGAAGTACTGCTCTTTTCATCACGCAATCAGTATAATAATTATATTTGTAGCTGTCATATACAATAATACTCACTCACTCACTCACTATAAAATACTCCTAACGTTGTCACTGAGACGTAGACAATACTGTAAAACCCGTTCGAACAAATAAAGCGATTCTGAAATTTCAATGAGATTTACGCAATTTGATATCATACACCATGTCGGTATGGAGGAATATTGACAACTTCAAATGCAGAACATTAGGCAAGGCAAACAATTTCTGTAAAAGGATAGTGACGTCATTTGGGTGGGAAAGAACCCAAAGCGAGGCACGTAGACAGACAGACAGGTAGACAGTCAGACAGACAGGTAGACAGTCAGACAGGTAGACAGTCAGACAGACAGGTAGACAGTCAGATAGGTAGACACTCAGACAGAGACTGTGACGATAGAGTTGTTGTTGTTGACGCGACAGCTGAAAGGAGTGCCATAAGAAGAGACATAGCCCCCACACTCTTCCTACTCATCTACGTATATGTAATAGACTAGTGCTACTTTCTGGCCGGACATTAGTTGATGACTGGAAACCTGAAGACATGTACTATGGTATACAGTGTTATGCAGTGTAGATCGTATCTAAACCATCCTTATTATCAGGGGACATCATCCGAGCCTACCCGTTAATGGCTCACTGAAACCAGGGACTCGAGATACCAGATATATTAATTGAAAGGGATCAGACACAGCAGCAAATATGTATGATAATGAAAGGCCCCTTCCCAATATCTACGTCTTGTAGTGGCATGTTAATATCGAGGGTCCAGGGGGCCCAGCAGGCTAGGTTGTTGTCAGGGTCAGTTTGTTATGGACTCGAACCCCAGAATCTCTTCGATTATGATTGTAAACCTTTCACTGCTTAAGAGAGAGAGAGAGAGAGAGAGAGAGAGAGAGAGAGAGAGAGAGAGAGAGAGAGAGAGAGAGAGAGAGAGAGAGAGAGAGAGAGAGAGAGAGAGAGAGAGAGAGAGAGAGAGAGAGAGAGAGAAATTGTTTATTGTTTATTGTATTCTCACCCAACACATTTACAAATACATAAACAATGCTGCCTTAGTAAAATGCATTGGCCACCATAAAAAGGTTATGAGAGAATTTTAAAACATAGTAGGCCATATTAAATTTTAATATAAAAAAAGGCCATGGCGTGTATAAGTTCACGACTCGTTTGAGATTGGGCTTGTAATTCCACACTTAGTTGATACGCTGTCACAGGTGAATGCCGTTCACGGCCACAATCACCCCAACTGTGACAATTGTCGCTAGACAGATTAATACCCCATCTACAGATGCAGTAGCATCAGAATGTATTTCTCATTTCCCTAAGGGTGCACACGTTCTTACACGAAAAATAGCGGCTATTGTCAGGAGAATCGTTCAAGCTGTGACTCTAAGGTGTCTCGAGCCGACGATCATGTTTGTGAATTCATGACCTCAAAGTACCTACTTCAGTCGCGAGAGTTTGTCCCTAATCGTTTTCAATTAAACATTAGAAAATCCTCTACACTATGCAATTCATAAAACCTCGATACCTTTTAAAATGGATACACCCTATCCCTCCGACACCACATAAAACCAAACCCCACAATCCCCCAACACCCAAATAAACCCACACCCCTAGATCCCTGCATTCACAGACAGGGAGAGAGGGGGAGATGGAGAGAGAAGAGAGAGAGAGGGACACAGAGAGAGAGAGAGGGGGGTTATACCCCTACACTACAATGCCCTACTCGTCCACCCTGACATCACAACACCCAGACACCCAGACACCCGTACAACAGTCATTTCACTACTCTGATCCTTTTCCTCTGGCTGAAGCACGTACACTGTACATCTACTCCCAGAAAACGCAATCCCCCCCTCCACCCCCATCCCCTCGCTGTAAGGATGCAGTACGGATCTCAGTGTAATGTGTTTCATGTGATTTGTACACCTGTTCACCTGTAATCAAACCCATTTCTTACAGCGGAAATGAATGCAGATTTGCAAGGAAGCTGTTAACATTCCTACTCCACATCAGCAAATTCTTGTCTTTGGCTGTTGTTGTGCGGGTCACGCCGTCGATGGAACCCACGACAGACACTCGCTGGGGCGACGTCATGGACAACAAAGGTGCGATATATCACACATCTCATAATTCTGTCATAACAACATCACCGACATTGTTTGAAATGTTAACTGCCATTATTCAAGCAACAAACCGTACAATAGTGTCCAGTGTCTAACAATTCCCCCTACTGCAAACACTGTACTTCACTTTTCACATCAACATTCAAAATTTCTACTCTGCTAATTTCATGTACTATATTTTCAGGTTATATTGACAATAAATACTTTATCCCCAGTGACATGTACACATAGTCAGGATATACCAACATGAGCAGTGCTGTCCTAGGTTCAGGTACAGCTCTGATACGTTACAGCAACATCAGTGTTGAAGTTTTTCCTGGTTACACGTAGTCTGGTGACGTCACACTGAAATGTCTACATAATTACAACATATACAACCTACATATACATTTCTGTCAGAAATCAGAGCCCATTGTATGATTCAGACTATATCATGTGTCTGTGAATCACAATATCAATCAGTCTGTATGATACCAGGAGGTCGTGAAAAGTTGAGTTTGAATATGTAACTATATATTGAACTACAACGCGACTTTTAACTCACTTACTCTATTCAAGCGGCAACACTCTTTCCATGCCATGAAACCTCTGTTAAATCCGAATATATCATTGCTCATGTACATAAGTCATTACCAACTGGTGATGATGTGCCCATGTCTTACACCACCAAAAGCAGCCATCATACATACACGCAGAGGCAAGTCAAGCATTCGAGAGAAAAATTATGCATCAGATCAAAATCGGTATTGATTAGTGATATGAACAATACCTACGATGCAAAACTCATGAAGGTGTTACTATTTTTTAACTTGAATGTTTAACTTTTCTATTTATTGAAAGCCTTGAGACATATCAAGCACTGATCAATAAGGGAGGTAGAACAAATCCCAATATTATAAGAAACACGTACAGCTCAGTAACACAGTTGTCTGTATAGAAACACTAATTCCATCTTAACATGCCTTTGATGTATTCAATACATGTTTCAGAATCAAGTATTGCAAACACTTCATTGTTGAGTGAAGGTGGAGATCCTATTCACAGTCGACATGTTGCAAGCGACAAGTGTGTCGCCTGAAGATGGGATTGATTTACTTACGATGTGGTTTGTTAGTGAGGACCACCCACTGGACCACCGAATCGATTTGGTTGATACGTTCCATGGTTGTGTTCAGTCCCTCATCAATAAAACAATACATTCTTACCGACTGTGTTGAACGGTAATCACTGTAATATATATTCACACATGAATTGAGATCTCACAACTGTGTTGGTGTACGCCGAACATGGTGAAGAACATGTGTGTGTAATCAGGGAGAATATTTAGTTGTTTCCAGAATATCAACTGGTTGGTCCCTGAAGCTATATAAAGTACTGGAAACAAAGACAATGTTACAATTGCTTTGACTTTCATTTTTCGAAATATTAATAAACTCCAGGTTGAATTTGTCGCGGATGATTACAGTTTGTAAGGTTGCTGTTGCTGTGTCATCGTGCCCCGACTGACTGAATGATCGGTCATGCGTTCAACCACAAGATTACCACCATATGTTGACATACTGCATTGACTGGTCCTACGTCGATTATTTTACACGTCAACTTTCTGAATCTGGGACAGAGCTTAGAATCGGTTTTGTCAAATAATCGAGAAAAGTCCACCACATACTCCCTTAACGCATTTTGAAAGCCTTACTTAGGCCTTAAAGCGTTGTAACTTTTATCAAAACACGTTTGAGCAGAGGTAGTATGATGTTCTTTGAAATCCTCTTAGAAAGAGCCTGCTCGAAAACCACATCAGCTAGAAGGTGAGCTCGGTTGGTGCCCATGGGGATGCCTACTTGTTGTCAAACATTATGCATACATGTTATCAGTGAGCATTTCACAATTCTTTTGTCAGTAAACTTTGGATTTGCCTTCATTTTTTTATAAAATGTCCTGAACCCACGAAAATAGATACGAAACTACAACTATGGTCACGATGTTGAGTAATCAGAGATCACTCGGTGTTAATTCAACCAGGGATAATCGTATAGTCTCCCTGATTCAACCTCTCTCCAATAAACAGCCCTAGAATATATTACGGATTATGGTTAATCTTTGAAACATGGATTCGATCATTCATTCATTCATTCATCTATCTATATCTCTTTGAAGGATGTTTATGGAGCTATGTAATCCAGTACAAAGAAGAAATGGACATGTTTTCAGGTGTTAGAGTCAAGTCGAACAAAATGGTTTGGGCAGATTTCTTCCCAAGTTAACATACCCTACGTGTGACATTAGTTGATGATTATATTACAAACACCAAATGATCCAACCGTTAACCAATTCACGGAACAACGACAAACCTTCACAAACCTTTCATGTGGACCATCCTGACTTAAGGGGGCGGTAGGGTAGCATAGTGGTTAAAGCGTTGGCTCGTCACGCCGAAGACCCGGGTTCGATTCCCCACATGGGTACAATGTGTGAAGCGCTTTTCGGGTGTCCCCACCGTGATATTGCCGGAATATTGCTAACAGCGGCGTAAAACTAAACTCACTTACTCCTGACTTAAGATGGCTGCTGGTTGGGAATAGAATGTTTTCTGTTTTTATAATTCTGTTTCCTGTTTGTGCTTCCTAACCTTCAATGACTTAACCCACTCTGAACGTCATTTTGCAGGTTCCTCTTCTCTGTTTTGGCATAATCACATGTTTAAGGTTAAAAGTAAGCACACATAATCAAAATGTAATATATCAGTCGGTTTGTAAATACAATGTACCGTTTAGTTTACTTTTCTTTCCCTGTGCATCTACATTTCTGGTTAGTCTTAGATGTAAGCGTTCTTCTCATTTATGGCCAAAGGATTGGAGACACGTCTTAATGGACCATTAACAGGTCATATCCCGTGGATTAAGACATTTTGCACTTCTTGCCAACCTCCCAGACCAGCATATAGGTGACCACGTTTACTCCTTGGTTCTAGACGCTGACTGATGTATTCGGCGGATATTCAATGTTTCACCACCATTTTTCCTTTTGCGTCCAATGGAATCTGTTTTAGCAAATAATGGAGACTTGCTATTCTCCATGGTTATGGTTGTTATATTATATCATCCTCTACCTCAATGTTCATATGAATTGAGGGATGTGGAGTAACCCAGTGGTAAAAGCGTTTGCTCGACACACCGGAGGCCCAGGTTCGATTCCCCACATGGACCATTTCTGGTGTCCCCCTGCCGTGATATTGCAGGAAATTATTTAAAAAAGAGGAGTGAAACCCAACTCACTCACTCAAATGAATTAAGTTCATTCCCCTTTACACATGGACGTTCGTGTGACAAGTATCAGTTTGATCTCATTCTGGTTTAGTTCCCTGTGTCCACTCCATGCAAACAATGAGCTGGGACATGTTTAGATTACACATATATACAAATGATATATATTATTGTCCTTAGTACATATAATTCTATCAGGAAATGTTTATTCCAGTTATCCCACGTCTAATTCGAAATATTGCATGGCAACCGCGAAGGAGTACCGCAACATGACACTACATGTATTTGAATAATTTGTAGATCAGAACAACCAAGCAGGCTCGCGAGAAAACATACCCTTTTCATCCAATTTGTGTCTAGCATGGACACGGACACTTTCATACATTTCATTGGTTTTGTAGGCGGAGCACGATTGGCACTGTCTGTCGTCATAGGTAGCGGGATATGATAAGCAGGATTGTGTGACTTATGTGTGTCTAACAGCCTGTGAGATAAGGTTTGAGGCCCGGTTCCCCCTGACCATGTTTCTATGCATCTAACGCACTCATTTACGATCCAGATAAGCATAATATGTATGTAGAGTAAGTCTTGATAAGCTGTCCCGTATCTAAGACTCGCTCCCATCATCGCAACTGTTTGCGAACTGCATACACCCCTACACAGTGTTCCCGGAACGAGTTGGTCAGGAGATCGTTGCCAATGGACTCTTGACCCTAAACAGAGTGGTATGGGTTTGGAATTAATTTGCAGAGTGTGCACACGAGTGACGTAAGGCCTGCCAAAAGGTATTGATTGGTACCGAGCTACCTCTACGAGTCGGTTCCGGCAGGAACGGAAAAATGGTAACGAGCCCCGCTGAATCTTCCCCGATCAAACTTGTGAGACTTTGAGTGTTTTTCAACTTTTATTTGATCGATTCTTCTTTCAGGTTTTCGAGAACTTTTAATGAAGTCCTGGTAATTTTGCTACTTTTCGATAAAAATATTGATATTGTGCATTTACGCAAATTTGAGAAATGATTAGAAATCTTCACACACGCTTTAATTATTGAGTGGGCTTGTTTGAAGAAACTTAGATTTTTGTTACTTTTATAAATTATGTTTTTCCCTGTTGGGAACAAACAGAAAACTACTGTTGAACCGATTTAATTGCATTTATATGGACTTACATGGACATTTTCTCTAAACTGTTAATATGTTTTCACAAACATTGTACATACGGCTTTCTGAATTTTAACGACATTTGTGGAATTGTTGTCTGACCATTTCAAACCAACCTGAACCAACTTGAACTGACTGAATAGGAAGTTCTAAAATGTCGTTAAATTACTAGAGACATTAATATAATTAACGACAATTGCTTTAATATCCGTCTGATTAGTTCCAACATATCTGTATTCTCATTGTCTTTTCAAGTAACCATTTTCAATCGAGGCGCATTATTTAGGAAATTGAAACTCAGGCTTTTAAATGTTTCGTTTCATTTGATGTGAGCAGCATAGCAAACCAAAAGGGTCATGGGTGGAACAAAATCAACATTTTTTAAACAATGGCAAGTTTGATCATGCGAAGGAGCTCCCTAGCTATGGAGCGATTCAGTTCTAACTCAATGAAATATGACTAAATTCCGCCGAGTATGTGTTGAGAGATTTAGTAATGCTGTTTCATCGGGGTGATCTAGTGCCATGACTTGTTATAGCTTAATCATTATCAAATCCAATTACAACCGGAACAATTCTGGAACCACACACATCCATCGGCTGTACTAACCTATGAAATGAGTGTAATTTTTATTTTATGAGGATTAGAACTAACTTTGTTCAACGTACCATTTCTGTTCATCCAAGCCCTTTTGCATGACTTCGTTTGCTAAGTACTAATAAATGTCTATCAATATTTATCTATTTCTGTTGGGCTAAGTATATGTCAAACGAAGGGGCGTCTCGCAAGGCGTTTCTAATCGATAAATCAATACAAATAGCTCTCTTTGTTATTGATGTGGGACATTGTGACAGCTTAGAAATCACTCTATTGTCTTTGGTGGTTGGCACCGTGAGAAAATTACTCCGTGGAATCTCATAGGACGATGACAATTTATACCTCCTGTATTGACGCACAAACATAATGGTACTGGCATTTAAAAAACACACTCTTATCATGAACATGCGACTCACCATGGGTTTTTCACAAACTTTGTTAAGAAGAAATAAGACTTGCTCTGCCAATAAGTACACACCGTATGAAATATTCCAAAGGTTATCTATCGCAATAAGAACATTGAATGTATTTTTAGTTCAAGAACAATCACTTAAACCCATGACATACATGTGGATAACCGAGGGACACTGGCCAGTGTCCGTGCACTGACCATGTGTTAGTAAAAACGACAAAATATTCTCCGTAACTATCTGAAGTCGTATTGCATCATTTCAGCATTTCATTGTTCGTTTTATGAATCTGACGATATTCTCATCAATGCCTACACGTTCACAAGGAGCTGTTAGTAATTGTTTTTGTTTTATTATGAAGTATACTATTGTTTATAAAGCTTCGTTTCACTGACCATGTGGAACCCCTGTATAACGCTCCGTATAGTAGCGAAAAAGCATTTTTGGAAGTATGGATATATGACTATTACAAATTATTTCAAAAGTCTTTGAAATATTTTTTTCTGCAACGTCTTTCATATGTCCTCTGTGAAATTCCACATGTTCGCTTTTTCCCTCTTGATATGTAACATAACGTGTCCTTGCCCTGCCTCCTGGAGACAGCTTCCATTGTCCATCCATTTATCACTGTATTGCAGTCTTAAATCATCGTTGCTCTACATAGCACTGACAAAACTATTTCGAAAAGATTACACATAATTATTCATCATTATCGGTGTTGACAGAACTACAAAACAATAGCAGAACAATCTTTTAACTCAATAAATTATAATAATTGCCACAAACTCTCTCCATAATTATAAGAAATATTTCCCTTAACAAAGATCATTATATGGTACCGACTGTGTGATGATCATTTTGAATCTCTATAAATTAATTATAATAGTAGGTGTTCGCAGAACAAACGGAGAAGGAGAATATCAGGAATTAGTTGCATCCATATACTGCACGTAGATTAACAAAGACACTCACTCCTAATACTTAAGAGGACAGTGTTTTTACACACACAAAAAATGAAAGAAGATTTTAGTTATATAGCCGTGCTTTGGACCATACATGTTAGTTCTCTCATAATATTTCATAGTTATTTGTACTCATTGCAACAAGACCTAGGGTTTAGTAATGTTCGGAAAGGTACACATATATATATAAAATATGTAGTTGTAATAGCATGCACCTTTGATGTAGTATTGTACAAGTATGATAATGTTTAAACGTTGCAATGTTGCTAGTTTGTCTTTTTATAACCTTAAGTAAAATTAGGCGATTAAGAAATATTTCTAATTCTTTACATACAGATACACGTTTGAAGAATTGCTGCTGGTTAAAACCTGGTTAAAAACAAACTGACATAAATCATGCACCATATAAAAAACTCACACAGTGCTCGTAATATTTCGCTGTCCATATGTGAACATTTATGCCTTAAATCAAACATCAAGTTTTAATGGAGCCAATTTGCCTTATCTAAAATACATAAACATGATGATTTATGCGATTATTAAAAGTGATCTGTTATGAATTTCTTGAGTTGACATGTCAGATATTCCTACACCAGTGATGTGAAAAACGACATCAACGCCAATTGAAAATCGCACAATGGACGAACTACGTATTACAATATTGGCTTTGTATGTTTTATTCCTCATTTCACAAGCAGTTATTCCGAATAGCTTCTGACTAGACTGAATGTAGGTCCTGTGGAGATAATAACTCGCGGGCAGATGGGCGCCATAAAAAGGCCATAAAGACTAAAATGGTCTTGCCACGAATAATCCATCATGGCTGACTTGGACAATAGGCAAAGAGACACAGCATATCTATCCTTCAACCTGGGGCCTGTCTAGTAGTAAAACTCTACACCCAGCAGGAAGGAAGGCTATCAACTCGGCTATCAGAGAGAGGTATATTCGTTGGGAAGATCAAATGTATAAAGTAGAAGATAACATTCTATAAAAAAATCAGTGTTCATGGGTTTTCAAGTTTAATCCAGGCTTTAACTTACCACGCCACCATGTGGGGAGATATACAATGCATCAACTAATTAGACTGAGCCTATACAAATTTGTATATTTAATGTTTTCAGTTCTGCTTCAATTAACAACAAGTTGGATAAAATGCTGTTTAATATTTGGCTATAGTTTACCAAATAACTTGATTTTTGAGTTTGAGTTGCAGAGATTATTCAAAACTATTGTCATAATAACTCAAATTTGTTTATATTCTGCTACAGATGGAAACGTATATTAATGAAGCATTTTTGTGTTGTGTAGCACGGAAAGTATACGTTTGATCGCTTTCATGTCATGATTTAAAAATACTCTATATTTTATTTCGGAAAACAATGATTTCGCAAAAATTGAAACTATGAGAATATCCAAATTTCTGTCAGCGTTAAAGGTTATTAAAAATCGCAATTACTAGAATCTTTTTCTCTGAATATAAATATAAATGAGATTCTGAAATCACATTAGCAATAGGCAGAAAAACAATTCTTCGAAATAAAAATAGGAATTTACAGGCCTTTACACTGTATGCAATAGTTTTAGCAAATAAGATTTTTTCTATCACTATTTGATTCATAAATACATGTTTATGATATTGCCGGATTCATACAAAAGAAACCTCTTCCATTCGCGTTATCATTAAGCTATTTGTGTTCTGTATTATAAAGTTCATCTTTCTTGTAGCCGCTTAGTTGTAGACTTATCAACATGCGTTATATCTGAGGTTACATTGGTACCGTGTTTTATTATTTGCTTTTATTAACGTTATTCATTCTAAATATTTATTTTCACATTTTAGGGAATGTATCATGGTATTTTAAAATTACTTATCTTGTTTGAAGGTATAAAATTGACTCAAATGCAGGGCAAATGCAAATGCAAAATTTACAGATGGACTCTCGCTGGCACTGACTCCTGGACTCTCGCTGGCACTGACTCCTGAGTGGCGGAGCCGGTACACTAGAACATGGATACACTTGTCGCAAACACAGTGACAGCACTAATATATAAATTAGTCACACGATTTGAGCCAGTATTTTGCATATTACTCCCGATAGAATTTGTTTTGGCACCTTTTCCACGCTGAGTGTTCTTTGGCATATACGCTCTGAATGCATGAGCACCTGGGATATCGGCAGGAGTTATTGTAACATCTATAAAGGTCGTGAAAAGGATGTTCAGATTTACATGTATCACATAAAAGTCATGTAAATGAAAACATGTAGTCGTTCGAGTTTGTTCTGCTGATGTTCCTCGTTACCGATTTGACAAAAACTTTGGAATCGACGTTTCCATAGACACAACAACAACGACTGCAATCCACTTAACCCAAGAAACAAAAGGTCGATGATCTCTACAGACGGTCAACCGTGACGTGTTTACGTTTAGACTAGATCAGTGATGTTCAATACAGGTTAACAAACCCCATGTAGACCTAATATTAGGACACCTAGGAAGTCGTGTTAGACATGAATATATGCACATGTCCTTCCACGTTACTGAAAGTTATTCACCAATACGCCGTGTGCCATCACATAGCCTCCACAGTAATAAATACTAGAAATGCAAATTACCGATACCTTATACTTTTAAATGGAAAATATAAACAGGATGAACATCAAACATATTTGTTTACAGAATACATACTTTAAAAGTCATCCATATACCGATACACTTGTGTATCATCTAATAAGGAGTCGGGACAATGATAAGCTACATACTATAAACGGGAATAATTACCGAAACCTTATACTTTTAATGGAAAATATAAACAGGGTTAACATTAGGAAAGAGGATTTTATTAATGTCAACTTCTTCATTATAAGGAAAATAAAATCATCTTTCTTATGTGTATCACTTCTAAATGTTGGCAAAGTCAGGATTAACATTTAAAAAATTATGTTTACAGAACACATACTTGTGTACATTGCTGACAGGATTGGTTGAGTGTTTGGATCTGCTATACAGCAAGATGAAACAATGTCAATGGATTAGAAATGTCATCTACCTGGCACGCTGGCACTGTGTACGATGGTGACATGAATTTGTTGTATATGCATCTTGGATTCTTCAGCACATGTTTCCATCTTCAACAACATATCATGTAAATTAACACCCACCTGAAGAAGGGGCAAGAACTAGCCCAGAAACGTTGTGAAAAATAAATCAAGAAGTTGTTATCCATAAGATTTGTCTTGTATTAAATTAAAACAAGTGATTGGATATGAATATCGCACAAAGGTAATTGTTAGAAGAGAACCACCTTTATTGCGTAAGAACAGATGATATTCATTTCCCTTATCAATGAAACTCCAGTTAAAGAAGAGCGTGCACACCATTAAAATATTTGATGAATAAGCTGATTGAACCCTATATATTGTTAATTTTGTTATCGATACAAATTACAATTAACAGTTTTAACATGATTAACGTTTATGATACAGATGTATATTTTTCATAAAAACAATTTGATGGTGACTCAAGATATAGTCGTAGTCGCACAATAGACTCTGATTTAGCAGAGGTTTCTTATTACAGAAATGTTTTTGTGTGCTTTTTATTCATATTTTTATGGTAGAGTCTGAATGAACAAAAGACGTTTTTAGCGGAGATTTCGTATGATTATGGAAATAGGCTCGTCCCTATTATTACTGCAAGCACATCGCCCTGGCAGTAAATATATGAGATTAGAATCTAGGTATTTGAAACTCATATGAATGATCGCTTTGGGACCGCAAACACGTGGAGGTCATCTTACGTATGATTAATTTGTATGTAGTCACGAGTGCATGATTAACGCAGTTTAATGCATGGCCATATTTATTTGGTAAATATAAGCATCAATAGTCTGGTAGTACAAAACAATATTATGCAATTGTTCTTCTACAACAAATAACACAAACTACTACTTCTGCTTCTAGTACTACTGCTACAACTACTACTACTTTTACTACTACTACTACTACTACTACTACTACTACTACTGATGCTGATGATGCTACTACTACTACTACAGCGAATTATATAATATTTTGCGATTGTTGAAGAGAGAAAGCCAGGACCAGATTACATTTTTTCAAACTGGTAAATAGATTCCTCTTTTCTAAGTTAGTGAATAAGCATTTTATATTGCTTCCAAGATGTCCGATTCCTATTCAAAGGGTTATCTTTAAAACTGAGTCACTACAATTAGTTAATATTATAAATGATTGTACAGCGTAGATATAAAAAAACCCATAGAGCTAACTCAGATATGTAGGACCAATACCGAGTACATAACAGTTATTTCTAATAAATATTCTTGGCTAGATGCCATCCAACCTCAGCGTGTCTAGACTTTAATGATATTTATACAGATCACCATAAGTCATTGAAGTTATTTCTACCTCTGAAACATGAATATTTGTCATGGTATATATCGGTTCTGCATTAGCTTACCAAACTTCCTTAATAACAGGGTTGTAATAACGTGTTACACTAATGTTTTGCGTAAACCGTTCCTGTTCCACTTCCCTGACGTGGGTGTCGTTTCCAGGAACTCGTCCCACTTATTATAGACCGACACTCACAAACACATTGATAATAACATAGTCAGTCTATAGATAATCGATTCCAACATGTATGTGTGTTATAAGCCAGGTGACACGTCTATCACATACAAGTTCGTTATGTACAATTATATTTTTCTGTGTGTATGGCCATCAGCTGATGATGATAGATGTCAGCACTATGTAGACTTGAGGATGAACTACCCTACCTCCGCGCCCTACATCATCAGTTCAGTGTTGATGACTAATGTCAGCTGATTGTGTGTTATGTAGCATACATCCATATCATATACGGATGTAACGAACTGGCTGTTGTAACGAGCTGATCTTAACCGATACATCTCAAATTCGACCGTTTATACATTGCCTATTTTATTTTTACACAACTACAAACGTTACTTTGGTATTACCTCGCAACCTGGATCGTAGAAAGTTGGCATACTGTATTTTTCGATTCTCTTCGAATAAATTATCAACTGCAAAAGGAAGTAGTATAGATATTAAGAGAGAACTAAGAATTTGCCATATGTCTAGTCTAAATGCAGTCGAAGATGAACTTTCACCATGCATGTCCAGCTTTGTTAAGCAGATCAAACCAAACTACAATGACGATTCTGTTTACTTACCGTTAACTGATACATAAACAAACAGCACGTTTAGTCAGTGTATAACTGCTATAGCATGCAACATATGTTATATTGGGGATTACACTTTCTTAGTAAAGTACAGATTCTAGTACTTTTGTTGAGTTGAGTCCCATCCGGGATTCGAACCCACACCCTCAGAGTCAGGCACCTAATCGCCAGCACACAAAGTCAGACGCCTAGACCAGCTCAGCCACCGCGGCTTCCACAAAAATGGAAGTCGGACAACTGGTAGTATAGACTGCGGACTTTGTGTACCCCTCTGATAAGTGTTAATTGGCACGGCTCCCACGGCCGAAAGCTATGAAATACACAATGCCATTTAGAAAGTGGTCAAATGTAACATATGTTATATTTGGGATTACACTTTCTTAGAGAGGGGTACACAAAGTCCGCAGTCTAGACTACCAGTTGTCCGACTTCCATTTTTGTGAAAGCTGCGGTGGCTGAGCGGTCTAGGCGTCTGACTTTGTGTGCTGGCGATTAGGTGCCTGACTCTGAGGGTGTGGGTTCGAATCCCGGATGGGACTCAACCCAACAAAAGTACTAGAATCTGTACTTTACTAAGAAAGTGTAATCCCAAATATAACATATGTTACATTTGACCACTTTCTAAATGGCATTGTGTATTTCAAGCTATAGCATGCAGTTTGACATGCGTTAGCGGAGTGAGAAATTAGAGGTGTTGCCAAGAAGTGTCAATTTCTAATTTCCCATCCTATACTTAATTCCACCGTTAACTCAACCGTTAACCCAGATGATGTTGTCATACATTATGCTTAGTTTAAATTTAAGCTAGATTATGCATCTGTTTGCTATTACAGATATTTAAATCCGATAACTTTGATGGTGGTATAAGCACAGTATGTATAAACACATTTCTTTTATCAAACTCGGTCATACCATAATATTGGGAAATAAATCCTGCCTCATATGGTTCAGACAATAGCCTTTGAAGCTGATTTAAGTGGACTACGTTTCACAAGTAAACCTTCTATATTTCAACTGTTAATGCGCCTATTGCTAAATGATACTGTTTATCTTCTATGTTATCTCTAGTAGCCACAGAAATGAGCATGTGATGAAAACCAGTGAATTCGCGAATCTGCCTCTGATTCTCCATCCAGCAACGTTGGTAAGTGTCTCTGCAATAACGTATAAGTGTATGTACTGAAACAGCGTCACCGCACGTGTGTGGGGAGTGCGTGCATTTACACATGCTTCAATAAGTCCACAATAAAAAGCTAATGTGCTTCGTTTTATTCCGACTATATGATGGAAAATTGTTTATGAATCACTATGAAAAAGTGACGATGCTAGATGCTCCCGAACAGCTGACCATATCCTGCCTCACCGGCAGCCCCCGTTACAAACACATTCAAAGGCAAGGCAATTGTTCACTTCAAAAAATAATAACCACGTAAAAATATTAAAATTATTTAAGTTAAACTAGAGAAGTGCATCATTGGTGTCAACGATGTGACAAATTTGAAAATAATTCTACACAGGTCTTTTATAAAATCTTTTGGAAAATATCCAAGAGGTCTTGAATGTGGTAACGCTATGCAAATAACATTAACTGATGAAATATATTCGGGGCCACACAGAGCAGTAAGTGGCCGCACTGGCAACGACTGACCCTCCGGATACATGACACACCAGCATCCATATCCCAGACAGCAGTCACCGGATCATCCTTGCCGTGGGGTACATGCAGGGGGCTACTGAGGACAGAGTCAGCCCGGACTCCACAAAAACTTCCAATCTATTCGGAGATATACTTCTTAGTATCTAGTATATACATTCGGATTGAAAATACTGCATACGTCTTATGCATGATATATAATGGAATGAGAAATCTGGATGCATGACATGTAGGATATTTTCTTGTGACAAAATACTACATACATATTATTTTTTATTTAGACACGTGGCAAAAATACTGCGTGCTTGTGATATATGATATATGATATATAGAAAGGGTACGTGAATACTGCATGTGTGTTATATCTGAAACAGGCATGGGGCGAGGTACTACATGCGTGTTATATCCAGTAGATCTGCTATAGATACGTGACATCAATACTACATAACATTATATATGATATCGACAAGTGACGACGATTCTGCATCCATGATGCATGTAAGATAGACATTATAAAATATATCCTTATGATACAGATATGGAACGACAGTGCGACAATATGACATACATCATATAATAAGGTAGAGGACGGGAATTCATCTTGCATGTTTTATACGTTATTAGTGGGAAGATAATGCTACATTCATGCTATATATGATTATAGATGTTATAGATGATGTATGCATGTGATGATACTACTACAGATATGTTATATCTAATATCGACGTTGGGCGAGATCAGATCATGCATCACTGTGGGTATATACATGTTGGCGACACGGCATTTGTATGCTGTGGACATACATTTACATGTTCTTATATTTTATGTTTCACTATAAATCAAAAGCGACAAAAACATTTCCATAACCTTTAAAAGGTGTACCAAAAGCAGGGTCCACCGTACGATCCCGACGTTATCTTAAGCAGATTATGTGTCCTGTGTTCCTCGCCTTCACGCTGAGCTCGTGTGTTTGGAGTTTATCACACAGCATGACACGATGATTCATTTTAGTAATATTTAATGTAAATAATGTCTCCCATTAAATATAATTAAATACAATATTGTGTTCTCATTACCTTAAACAGGTACAGAACATTTGTAATAAAACAATAAATATTGTTTTTAAATACAAATGTATCTAGTGCACCCTGTACAAAACCATGAGGAGAAAAAATATGTTTGGAATATTAAAATAATTTTTTACAGTTTACACTGGAAACTGAGTCTTTCATCGTGAATGTATCTCCTGCAGATATAGATATACAGTGTACGGAGACAGACTATATATGAATGTATCTCCTGGGGATATAGATATACAGTGTATGGAGACAGACTATATATGAATGTATCTCCTGCGGATATAGATATACAGGGTATGGAGACAGACTATATATGAATGTATCTCCTGCGGATATAGATATACAGTGTATGGAGACAGACTATATATGAATGTATCTCCTGCGGATATAGATATACAGTGTATGGAGACAGACTATATATGAATGTATCTCCTGCGGATATAGATATACAGTGTATGGAGACAGACTATATATGAATGTATCTCCTGCGGATATAGATATACAGTGTATGGAGACAGACTATATATGAATGTATCTCCAGCGGATATAGATATACAGTGTATGGAGACAGACTATATATGAATGTATCTCCAGCGGATATAGATATACAGTGTATGGAGACAGACTATATATGAATGTATCTCCAGCGGATATAGATATACAGTGTATGGAGACAGACTATACATGAATGTATCTCCAGCGGATATAGATATACAGTGTATGGAGACAGACTATATATGAATGTATCTCCAGCGGATATAGATATACAGTGTATGGAGACAGACTATATATGAATGTATCTCCAGCGGATATAGATATACAGTGTATGGAGACAGACTATATATGAATGTATCTCCAGCGGATATAGATATACAGTGTATGGAGACAGACTATATATGAATGTATCTCCTGCGGATATAGATATACAGTGTATGGAGACAGACTATATATGAATGTATCTCCAGCGGATATAGATATACAGTGTATGGAGACAGACTATACATGAATGTATCTCCTGCGGATATAGATATACAGTGTATGGAGACAGACTATATATGAATGTATCTCCTGCGGATATAGATATACAGTGTATGGAGACAGACTATACATGAATGTATCTCCTGCGGATATAGATATACAGTGTATGGAGACAGACTATACATGAACCCATGCGTATAATAAAGTATTTTCTTTATAAAAGATATGATACTTACAAGATACACGGAGGATAGGTAATGTTGTGAATATACATTACATATAGAACTGATGCAGTAATGTTGGAGTATTGGCGTGGTGGGTGCACACAATGTGCATATATGGTGTATGGTACATATCACACAGCACGTCTAGTACAAATATACATTTCGTTATCATTTGTATATAAATACAAGGGAAATATTAAGAAGACACTGTGCATGTGTACTACAGAAACATACCTGCAGACTCAGTAACACAAAAAGTAAGAGCAACTGGATGTGTCTAAAACATATGATGATATCTGCTCTTGTGAGGAGGAAAGTATGCCCGCTGTTACATATTATAAATTATTGATTAAATGTGTCATAACACTTGTTTTTAATTATCATTGAAATTATTGTAGGAATCATGTACATTTGCGTAATTTTAGATGGTAATTGGACGTTTTAATTATTATACTTGTCACTCGTAAATCGTTTAAAGTGATGATGCATTGATACAAATTCAAACACCATTATTTGATATGTCTTGAACCGTTGACCTACCAGCTGTTGCTGGACGTAAGCCTCGTCAGTAAAAGTAGTAAAACGTATGCGGTAAAAGGTTGAAGTACTTCGCCCACGTGTTTTGCCTCGGGAAAATCGTGTTTCTGAAACTTCATAGGAAGTAATTACAATTTGAAAATATAGTATTCGGTTTCAAAAGTCGGTCAGGAAGTCATATTGACACTTGTTCACTTTTGATTTTGTAGCAAGTCAAACATGGCGTCAAAGGTTATCGTATTAATATCTCCTCATAAAACATGAAAGCAATAAATGCAGTTTAAGAAATATTCCTATGGAAACATCACACATCTATATGCACCAATATGCATATCCTAATGAATCATAAACAGATGTACATTGAATAATAAGTAACTTTGTTCCGTAAGTTTTTTTGTCACAAAATTATTTTGATAAAATATTTCTCGCATCTTCCTATAATTATTCAGATTTTTCATTAATACATTGGGGTATTATAGACATTAATAAATTATTTTTAAATAGTCGTATGAATAATATATTTAACTCAAGGGTGTTCAAAGGGACGTACCTCTAGTTTGTGTCCGAATAACTCCAACATTTAACACTTGAATAATCAATCTTCACAGGGCCATTTGTAAAGAAGTCTGTTTCGCTCCTCTTTTACCTGGGACGTTGAACAAGTCTGCAGAACAAGCCAGCACATATGTTTCTTAAACCACCGAGCAGCCTCCTGTCATCCCCACACAATCACAAAACCATCACCTATTCTACATATCCGACCATGCGTTGTTCCCACTCATTCACGCAACGCGTTGCGAAAATCAAAATTTTTGTTCAAATATGCATTCCAGTTAAAAAATGTTTCCCAACAATTACCTGTTTGTTATACACAAAACTACTCAAATTTAACACACGAAAAAGGACAATTAATAGATTAGCCTAAGAAACCTTGGTTTTTGCAATCGTTACGGGTCGTTGAATCAGTAATGCTGTCACCCCTCTCTCGCTTTGTTCGTTCCTTCGCTTTTATTATTCATCGTCTTGAATAATAAAGTTAAAAGTCATCATAATTTCTTCTCAACAGCCTTGCCCCCTCCCAGCGTTCCTTTCAGACAAGGAACTTGCAGGTACAAAGGGTTTCTGTAATTTTCCCCATTTTCTCTCGAAATACGTCGGCTATTATATGAGCTTATCAAACTGGGACAAATCGAAATATCCGGTGACGGTAACATATGTTGTCCAATCGAAAATACTTTTTGTACAGATTACAGATATTTTATAATGACCTCATTCACATATATTGACAGTTTAGTTACCGTTTTATAAACATGGTTCCATATATTAACTTGCATTATATATATTACAGTATACACCGAGCTAAAGTTTATTATTTAAAAGAAATCCTTGTGAACAATCGTCATACAACGTATTATTCCAGTTACCTTTAACCAAACACTTTGGTTACGGTTACGTGTGCCAAGACGGCTGCGCATTCAAATTACAGCACCAATAAACTTTTCACGGCTCTTAAACACAGGTAGATTGATGCTATTACCTCAACCACCGGCAACCATAACATCAGTTCTGTGTAGTTAGTTGTCTCGGCAACGTTCACAAACCATCAACAACTTCTAAAAATGCATTAAGTATTGTTCATTCAATTAAATAGGAATTTTAGCTTCTGTTGGGGTTCCTCAAACAAACGTAATTTGTGAGAGTTTGCAACATTACTCAATATTGCCCCAAAGACATTGTCAGGCACGCTGTGACTGCAGGTGTGAGGATATTATTACATGATTGAATATGTGGCACTTCACGAAAACCCAACCTCGGACATACAATCACGCCCAACCCTGCTGTGAAATTAACATTTTATAATCGTAATATCCCGCCTCATAGTTCTTCCAATGGAAGAAGCATCCTGATCGTTGCACGGTGGCCAGTCGGGGGTAATTCATCGCCAGCCTGTAATGGTTATTTCTATTACACCTCGTGGACTCGTCTTCTTCCAAATTTGACTTTTCACAGTGCTTTCATCATAAGGGCTCATCTCCGTGTGTGTTCTGGGCAATAATGGACCCGCGGTAAACCATGCTTGTAAAATCGCAATAAAAAACTGGAGGGAATACCCAACTGCTACTGAGCTTGGACAACGGGCCTGGTGGGGTATGCATACAATGGGCGGGGTTGTTTATCTACTACAGGTTCGATTATATTGTGCAAAGAGTCACGACAAAGTCAGCATGAACACACAATGCCATTTAGGAAATGGTCAAATGTAACATATGTTATATTTTGAATTACACTTTCTCAGTAAAGTACAGGTTCTAGTTCTTAGTTGGGTTGAGCCCATCAGTGATTCGAACCCACACACTCCGAGCCAGGCACCTATTTTCCAGCGCACAAACTCAGACATCTAACCCACTTAGCTTCCACAAATAAAATGGAAATGGGACAACTGTATATCACGTACAATGTGTATCCCTCTACCATTATCTACTAGAACCTGTTCGTTACTGACAAAGTGTAATCCCAAATACAACATGTGTTACGTAATGCCAGCACTATCGCACCTTTTCACAGCTCAAAGGGCAAAGAACCAAAGTTAGAGTTCTCATGTTTTATGGGTGGTCTTATTCCATATCCACAGGGAATATACACTCACTGTCCATGGAGTGAAATGTGACAGGTGAAATTAAGGAATCTTCTTCTGCTACACTCTCACTTTGAGAGATATCTAGGCCCATGCACCTAAAGTTAACATTAGTGTCATTACATTCACCTAAAGGTAAGAGTATTGTCAAATCCCAAAGTATTCACCTAAAGATTAGAGTATTGTCAAACCCCAATACATTCACCTGAAGGTTACAATATTGTCAAATCCCTAAATATTCACCAAACTGTGTCAAGTGTTACACCCGAAAACCTTACCTAACGGTAACATCAGTTTTACACAAACATACACACACGCTCATCTAATGGTAACAACTTTGTATTACACAAGCATTCCCCTCATGGTGACAACAGTTACAGTTGACCCATTGACCTATTGTGAAACAGTGTTACAATCGACCATTCACCAATAGGAAAACAGTGTTGCACCTCGAGCCATTCACCTCATGGTAACAACAGTGTTACAATCGACCGATTCACCTAATGGCAAGAACAGTGTTACAATCGACCATTCACCTCATGGTAGCAACAGTGTTACAATCGACCGATTCACCTAATGGCAAGAACAGTGTTACAATCGACCATTCACCTAATGGCAAGAACAGTGTTACAATCGACCATTCACCTAATGGCAAGAACAGTGTTACAATCGACCATTCACCTCATGGTAACAACAGTGTTACAATCGACCATTCACCTGGCAAGAACATGGTAACAACAGTGTTACAATCGACCATTCACCTAATGGCAAGAACAGTGTTACAATCGACCATTCACCTAATGGCAAGAACAGTGTTACAATCGACCATTCACCTAATGGCAAGAACAGTGTTACAATCGACCATTCACCTAATGGCAAGAACAGTGTTACAATCGACCATTCACCTAATGGCAAGAACAGTGTTACAATCGACCATTCACCTAATGGCAAGAACAGTGTTACAATCGACCATTCACCTAATGGCAAGAACAGTGTTACAATCGACCATTCACCTAATGGCAAGAACAGTGTTACAATCGACCATTCACCTAATGGCAAGAACAGTGTTACAATCGACCATTCACCTAATGGCAAGAACAGTGTTACAATCGACCATTCACCTCATGGTAACAACAGTGTTACAATCGACCATTCACCTAATGGCAAGAGTGAGTGAGTTTAGTTCTACGCCGCACTCAGCAATATTCCAGCTATATGGCGGCGGTCTGTAAATAAGTGTTACCAATCGACCATTCACCTCGATGGCAATTGGGAACATGACATTTGTTAGCAATCGACCATTCACCTAATGGCAAGAACAGTGTTCACAATCGACCATTCACCTCTTGGTAACAACAGTGTTACAATCGACCATTCACCAATGGCAAGAACAGTGTTACAATGTTACAAACCATTCACCTAATGGCAAGAACAGTGTTACAATCGACCATTCACCTAATGGCAAGAACAGTGTTACAATCGACCATTCACCTAATGGCAAGAACAGTGTTACAATCGACCATTCACCTAATGGCAAGAACAGTGTTACAATCGACCATTCACCTAATGGCAAGAACAGTGTTACAATCGACCATTCACCTAATGGCAAGAACAGTGTTACAATCGACCATTCACCTCATGGTAGCAACAGTGTTACAATCGACCATTCACCTAATGTTACAATCGCATTCACCTAATGGCAAGAACAGTGTTACAATCGACCATTCACCTAATGGCAAGAACAGTGTTACAATCGACCATTCACCTAATGGCAAGAACAGTGTTACAATCGACCATTCACCTAATGGCAAGAACAGTGTTACAATCGACCATTCACCTAATGGCAAGAACAGTGTTACAATCGACCATTCACCTAATGGCAAGAACAGTGTTATCGACCATTCACCTCATGGTAGCAACAGTGTTACAATCGACCATTCACCTAATGGCAAGAACAGTGTTACAATCGACCATTCACCTAATGGCAAGAACAGTGTTACAATCGACCATTCACCTCATGGTAAGAACAGTGTTACAATCGACCATTCACCTCATGGTAAGAACAGTGTTACAATCGACCATTCACCTAATGGCAAGAACAGTGTTACAATCGACCATTCACCTAATGGCAAGAACAGTGTTACAATCGACCATTCACCTCATGGTAAGAACAGTGTTACAATCGACCATTCACCTCATGGCAAGAACAGTGTTACAATCGACCATTCACCTAATGGCAAGAACAGTGTTACAATCGACCATTCACCTAATGGCAAGAACAGTGTTACAATCGACCATTCACCTAATGGCAAGAACAGTGTTACAATCGACCATTCACCTAATGGCAAGAACAGTGTTACAATCGACCATTCACCTAATGGCAAGAACAGTGTAGCATGTGTGTTCATAGCTATCAATGTTGTTGCTTATATTTACTGTTATATTTAAATGATGTTTCGCCATTACGACAAGTCCTATTCGCTTAAAACATGTTCCTGCTTCTGTCGGAAATAAATTACTTTGAACAAAAATACACACTTTCCCATGTACAAATTGTCATTGTAATGTAAGCATCGGTCTACTAATTTCATATTAGCAATGTAAAAAAGAACCACCTGTCGTTTTATTTTCATATGGGAGAAATGACGTCACTCAATCAAGCCCAAGGAACGTGTTAAATTGAACCTAGCGATCAGGGCCTGCTGTTCTGTTGCTACAAAGATTACGTTTACAGCTTCTGTGTATGTAAAACGGGGCATATTGCTTTTACGACATCATGATTTCATTTTAAGCTTCCGCCAGTCTTCAAGGATCGATAACTGTGAATAGCCAGTGATCTTGTTTATGCGACAGTACAGGCCTGTTTCGGTCGGAATTGAGAAAGGTTAAGTCACGTGACAATGACAGCTGGAGCAGTTGGCCAATGGGAGGTCGTGTTGTTCTGCATGTCTGACGATGCTTTTATCCAATCAACGAAACACTTTAATAAACAAATACAACCAACTTACCTTTTGTTAAGTTTAAATTAAATGGAAACTGGCAAGTGGCATTTGTCATCCAAATCACTTGACAACAATATGTTACACGCAGAAAAGTAAAACAGGCAATTATAGATGATAATACACTCTCTGAAACATTAAGTTACCTGCCTAACGTCCATTAGGTTTTCTCAATTAATCCTACTCGCAATTGCACAAAATTCACGTAAACATATTGAAACACATCTTTTGTAAGAACTTTCTAGCAGTGTTATTATCATCAAGAGGTCCTCCTTCATCATCCGTTGTCATAACTTCGTAATAGATACTGTATGACGCGTGATCGAGAATGACACATGGTTGAGATGACAGGAGGAATATTCAGTTTCACTGATAAGTCATGGATAATAATCTGTGTATTGTTCGATTCAGACTTTGTGAATGGGGTCTTATGACGGGTGCCACCGGTGGGGCAGGATCCGCTCAGTCTTGTCCGAACACCCGGTGTCATCACTGTTTTGTTCTGAGACAAGAACGTGGACTCACCACATGGTGGGAATTGTGCAACCGACTCTGCTTTTGGGAGAGATTTCGTATGAATATGGAAAGAGTTTTGTTGCTTAATATAAAGATCACCATCAAATAATGATCAGATATTCGCCAAAATGTGATGCCCAACTCATGGCTTCTGTGAAAAAACAAAACAAAGAAAAGTCAGTTGTTCACCCGAAAAGAACCAGCCTTCCACAAATGTCAACATGCGCCTTGTAAATAATAAAATTCCTTCAAACACCATAAACCCGTTTCTTATCTAACGATAAATTCGAAGCAAAGATCGTATTGTATCACACACCAATGCGTATACAACATACTTCTGTATGCATTTAGTCCACGTCAGAAGCCGTAATAGTTTGCATGCAGTAGTAGTAGTAGTAGTTATTAGGGGAATATTATTGTCTGACGTGCTTCAGTTTGATTGATGGAACAGTTTAATGGTTAATCTCTCTGTAGATAAGAGACGAAGACATCGATGAGTTTGATGTAAGACTTTTTCATGATCCAAAAACAATCAACGATAGCTAATAGCCTAGACTAATGCTTGGCCCCTCAGAATACATACTTTAATCAGAAAGAAACACCTCCATTTAAACTGTAAATGCCGGGCCATGGACCATTTCATTTATCATATATGTAGGTGATCATGTTGACTATGCAGCAAACTTGTTTCCCCTCATCGCCAGCACACACAGTCAGCTGTTTCATCCACTCACCCACTGTGTTTTCCACACAAGTGGAAGTCGGACAAGTGGTAGTCGGACAATTGAAAGTGGGACAAGTGGAAGTGGGACAAGTGGAAGTGGGACAAGTGGTAGTCGGCCAAGTGGAAGTCGGACAAGTGGAAGTCGGACAAGTGGTAGTGGGACAAGTGGTAGTGGGACAAGTGGAAGTGGGACAAGTGGAAGTGGGACAAGTGGTAGTGGGACAAGTGGAAGTGGTGGACAAGTGGAAGTGGGACAAGAAGGTAGTGAGACAAGTGGAAGTGGGACAAGTGGAAGTGGTGGGACAAGTGGAAGTCGGACAAGTGGTAGTGGGACAAGTGGAAGTGGGACAAGTGGAAGTCGGGACCAAGTGGACAAGTGGAAGTCGGACAAGTGGAAGTGGGACAAGTGGTAGTGGGACAAGTGGTAGTGGGACAAGTGGTAGTGGGACAAGTGGAAGTGGGACAAGTGGTAGTGGGACAAGTGGAAGTGGGACAAGTGGAAGTGGGACAAGTGGTAGTGAGACAAGTGGAAGTCGGACAAGTGGAAGTGAGACAAGTGGTAGTGGGACAAGTGGTAGTGGTAGTGGGACAAGTGGAAGTGGGACAAGTGGAAGTGGGACAAGTGGTAGTGGGACAAGTGGAAGTGGGACAAGTGGTAGTGGACAAGTGGAAGTGGGACAAGTGGAAGTCAGACAAGTGGTAGTCTCGACCACGGACTTTGTGTACCTCTCGGATTCAAAATCATCAAAAGTAAATCTTTGCTGAATATACAAAGCTTGAACCAATGCAGATACTATTGCTACACGTGCCCACCGTGAAGGGAATGATGCATGCCTTTTGAATTAAAGGAAATTAATTTGAAGCACGTGAAAAACTTTACAGTTACAGATTTTCCAAAATATGCTCTCCGAGATGCTTTCGATTGTGAAATTGTTTGGAATGGGCTTGCAGAAACAAGAAAATATTACATTCAAGCTCTGCTGCTTTTCGAAATTAACAACTATATAAACCTTTCTCTTTTTTAAAGAATTTTTATCATATACTGTTGACATGATATCTGTGTACGAGGCGAACAATATACCAGATATATCAGTACCATTCAGTGAAACACTATTATTGAGGCTTTCATTTCCCCCGTCTACTGTACAATCATGAAATGATTTCCCCGATTAGTTAGAGAGGCAAGTGCTCTATCTAGAAAAACCAGAATACGAAATAAATGAGAGCTTTCTTATTTTTACTGTGGTTGAAGGGAAACAGGGAAGGAAACAGAGGTTTGCCACCACTTTATGTTTCTAAGTAGGGCATTGATGATTCATCGGCGAACGTACGTGATGTACACATCGGATACAAATTTAGTGGAGCTTTAGCCAGTATCCTGACAGATAGCTTAATAAGAAACTATATGCTGGATCATATATCGTATAGATAGGTATATGTGTAGTTGATTCATGATAGGTATCATGTATAGGCAAGAGTTGATTCATGATATAGAGAGTGAGTTCATGATATAGAGAGTGAGTTCATGATATAGAGAGTGAGTTCATGATATACAGAGTGAGAGTGAGTTCATGATATAGAGAGTGAGTTCATGATATAGAGAGTGAGTCCATGAGTTCATGATATAGAGAGTGAGTCCATGAGTTCATGATATAGAGAGTGAGTCCATGAGTAGATCATGATATAGAGAGTGAGTTCATGATATAGAGTGAGTTCATGATATAGAGAGTGACTTCATGATTTAGAGTGTGAGTTCATGATTTAGAGAGTGAGTTCATGATTTAGGAGTGAGTTCATGATATAGAGAGTGAGTCCATGAGTTCATGATATAGAGAGTGAGTCCATGAGTTCATGATATAGAGAGTGAGTTCATGATATACAGAGTGAGTCCATGAGTCCATGATATAGAGTGAGTCCATGAGTTCATGAGTGAGTTCATGATATGAGTGAGTCCATGAGTTAGGAGTGAGTTCATGATATAGAGAGTGGGTTAGTGGCCTTAACAGGAAGAGGCATTACGTTATTGTTAGAGTCTGAGCACACTGCACGCACACACACACGCATGCACGCACACATAAAGTTTTTTCTTGAGTGAGTTCAGGATTTACATTAGAGTGTATAATAAATAAGTATATAATCAGGTTTACTGGAGTGAGTGAGAGTTCATGAGTTCATGATTTAGGAGTGAGTTCATGATATAGAGAGTGAGTCCATGAGTTCATGATATAGAGAGTGAGTTCATGATATAGAGAGTGAGTCCATGAGTCCATGATATAGAGAGTGAGTTCCAGTGAGTTCATGATATAGAGAGTGAGTTCATGATATAGAGAGTGAGTTCATGATATAGAGAGTGAGTTCATGATATAGAGAGTGAGTTCATGATATAGATCATGAGTGAGTTCATGATATAGAGAGTGAGTTCATGATATAGAGAGTGAGTTCATGATTTAGAGAGTGAGTTCATGATATAGAGAGTGAGTTCATGATATAGAGAGTGAGTCCATGAGTTCATGGTATAGAGAGTGAGTTCATGAGTTCATGATATAGAGTGAGTTCATGATATAGAGAGTGAGTCGATGAGTTCATGATATAGAGAGTGAGTTCATGATATATAGAGAGTGAGTTCATGATATAGAGAGTGAGTTCATGATATAGAGAGTGAGTCCATGAGTTCATGAAATAGAGAGTGAGTTCATGATTTAGAGAGTGAGTTCATTATTTAGAGTGTGAGCTCATTATTTTGAGAGTGAGTTCATGATATAGAGAGTGAGTTCATTATTTAGAGAGTGAGTTCATGATATAGAGAGAGAGTTCATGATATAGAGAGTGAGTTCATGATTTAGAGAGTGAGTCCATGAGTTCATGAAATAGAGAGTGAGTTCATGATTTAGAGAGTGAGTCCATGAGTTCATGAAATAGAGAGTGAGTTCATGATATAGAGAGTGGGTCCATGAGTTCATGAAATAGAGAGTGAGTTCATGATTTAGAGAGTGAGTCCATGAGTTCATGAAATAGAGAGTGAGTTCATGATATAGAGAGTGGGTCCATGAGTTCATGAAATAGAGTGAGTTCATGATATACAGAGTGAGTCCATGATTCCATGATATAGAGTGAGTCCATGAGTTCATGATATAGAGAGTGAGTTCATGATATAGAGAGTGAGTCCATGAGTTCATGAAATAGAGAGTGAGTTCATGATATAGAGAGTGAGTCCATGAGTTCATGAAATAGAGAGTGAGTTCATGATATAGAGAGTGAGTCCATGAGTTCATGAAATAGAGAGTGAGTTCATGATATAGAGAGTGGGTTAGTGGCCTGTAACAGGAAGAGGCTATTACGTTATTGTTATCCCGGTCTACAAAGCACATAACTGCACGCACACACACACGCATGCACGCACACACGCGTAAAGTTTTCTTGCCGTGAGATGTACCAGGATTTACATTCAAGTGTATAATAAATAAATAAATAATTTTCAGGTTTACTGGAGTGTTTTTCTATTTTAATAACCCGAGTAACAGAGGCTGTTCCTTGGAGGTAGTCGTTAACTAAAAATACCCTCGTCATGCTCATCATAAAAGCGCCACATTCTCATTCATAAACCACTCATACGTTTAAAAAAACAATTCAACAACCTTATTATAGCCTACGGTACATGTGATATCTTCACTTGATAACGAAAGATGACCAATGGCGATTTCAGGGATCATGGGAACTGATTCCTAACGATGTAGCCAGACACAGAGATCACGTGTAATAGCCACCGCACCTGTTGCACGTGCAGAATGATTTACGCACGTGTATATCTGACAGCTAGGCCGACCCGTATGCACCTGATTGGTAAAACATTCGACTCACAAGCGTTTGGTAACGAAGCGTTTGGTAGATCGCAGATATACTAACATGAAGTTTATTGCATCTTTCCGCTGATAGTTTGAAGAGATAGCTGTTTTTAAATATCGGATTGGAATTAAGTGACTTGGGTGTTACTTCGTTTAATTTGTATTACAGCTGACGGATGGTTTCAGAAGAATGAACTTTGGTATTACCGGTAAGTTTGAATATCGTCGTCAAAACTGGTTTACATTCACTTCTTTCACTAACCTATAAGAGAGATATACTCATGGAAACGAATAAGGGAACACATGAAAGTAAAAGTGTTCCTGCACCCACTGTGCAATAAATACCTTGTGAAGACACCAGGAAAAGAATAAAGGAACACTTGTACTTTTCATGTGTTCCCTTATGCGTTATCATGAGTATGTGTTGCACAGATATCAGGAGTGAGTGAGTGAGTGAGTGAGTGAGTGAGTGCAGACATTAGTTCTGTACATCAAAATACGATCTCTCAAACGAGCATCCTACATCAACATGATGTCATATCAGCGGAACTCCTTTTAAAGAATAATTTACTTAATATATTTTTTTTTTACCAGCACACATTTTGAAGTACATGCAACCATTACGTATTACTACTGGTCTAATCATCGCAGCCAAAATACACGGTTATGTAACTATTGTGGCATATACCTCAGTGGACATTAACGCAGTGTAAATTCTGAACTGTAGCTCCCACCAAAACAAAAACGAAACTAAAACGACATAAAGTATTTCTTTAAACATTAGGCCTTTCTTGGAAGATGAAGTAGGTTGTGGTACGACAGCGCCTGGTGCAGTTGGTGTGAGTGTTGTAGTAAACGAGGTAAGCAGTGTTTTGTGAACGCTCCAACAATCCTCACTCGAGGCGGGGAAATTCTCAAGTCACGAATAGTTAGCACTGACGATGATCGAGGACCGCGAAGCACCGCAGCCGTATACCGACAACTTCAGAGTTTGGTAACTTCATTAAACCCCAGCACGCCATAAATTCCCCCAGTTGAGTCTGTCATCAAAGCGTATTGTTTTCTATTTCCATAACTGTGATGCAACACTCCAGCCTGGATCAACCCCAATGCTGTCCTACAACCTGAGTAAGATGTACACCATAACTTTTAGCACCGTGTACGGTACCAAACATTAGTGCTACACGAGATGGGAATGCCTTATTGTGGGGAAGCAAAGATTCAAGTAGTTCTGCAAATGAGTTTCTAATGTACTAATTCAATAATCGTAGTGTGGCTTGTTGTGTTTTTCTATCACGGACACTCAAAGTAGTGTAGATAAAGGGACACTAATGCTCTAGCAACATAATATTTAGACTTTGCTTTGACGAGATTACGTTTGCTATGGACCGTGTTATTTTATTTTATATACACCTGCATAATAATACGTTTTAATATTGATTCTCTTATTCTGATTATATCACGAAGTTTTTAATATCTTTTTTCGGCCAACCACCACTCTGTGACATGTTGGGTTATTTAAAAACTTGAACGATATCGATGGACTAAAACACTCTACAGATCTATAAATAGTTCAAAATCACTGTTGTGGTTAAAGCACACAAAGAAACAATGTTGAAGATGCAGAACAAATTATGATTGTGCAGCAATGCCACAGCAGTACAACTGAGAAAAGCTCCACAAATAGCTCAATATTTGGTGAAACACTTCACTCTCCGCTACCCTTGAACTGGGAAACATAACACTGGATGTTGGGTGTGGATGGAGCGGCGCTCATACTGTGCACACAACCCGCACAGACGAATACTTCCGTTTATCTACTTAAGTCCCTGTGGGAACTCGGTGATGTCGACCCCCGGGACTCGGTGATGTCGACCCCCGGAACTCGGTGATGTCGACCCCCGGGACTGGGGGGAGGAGGAAGAGGAAGAGACCCGGGACTGGGTGGTCAACCTGGCTGAGTCGACTGTCGCGGTTGTCAAATGTGATGTTGCTATCCTCAACTGGTTTGTTTGGCCCAGCTTCCAAATTCTTATCATTTTCTTGCCAGTATTTGTTTTAATGTAAGGTACTCACCAAACAATGTTGTGACGAATAAATCATTGTTGTAAACATAAACTTGACATAAGTGAGTGAGTGAGTTTAGTTTTACGCAGCACTCAGCAATATTTTAGCTATATGGCGGCGGTCTGTAAATAATCGAGTCTGGACCAGACAATCCAGTGGTCAACAGCTTGAGCATCGATCTGCGCAGTTGGGAACTGATGACATGTGTCAACCAAGTCAGCGAGCCTGACAACCCGATCCCGTTAGTCGCCTCTTACGACAAGCATGGGTTACTGAAGATCAATATTCTAACCCGGACTTTCACGGGTCAAACTTGACATAAGAGCAAGTTGGTTACTTGGCAATCAAACTTTGACATTAGACAAGACGAGGGAAGATGGAGTGTGGGGACACACTGTAAACTGCCAAATGTCCATGTTAATATGGACCACATGTCTCTAGTTACCTATCGTATACCCCCCAAAAAACCCCCCAAACAAAAACAACAAACAACAACAACAAACAAACAACAACAACAACAAAAACAAAAACAAAAACCCACAAAAACAAAACCCAACAAAACAAAACATCAAACAAACAAAAACAATTTTAATAAATACACAAAACAAGCAAAACAAGCAAAAAACAAACAAAATGAAAATACAAAAAAATATAATTTTCTTTTTAAACAACAAAACAAACAAAATAACAGAAAACAAAACAAATACAAACCCAAACCACCACCAAAAACCCACAACAAACAACAACAAACATCACAAAACAAAAAACAAAACCAACAACAACAAATAAAAAACACAACACCCAAACAACATGCACCATAGGTACGTTATGAGGTTCTCAAGAGTAAAATCTGAAATTTATATCCTACCTATTGATGTCCTTATATAAGTTTGTGTAATATGAATTTGTCACATTAAAACAATCGTCATTATTGTCAAGTTAAATATAGTCATATAAATACAAAACTAATCAGATGCTCCAGTCGACAATTCGTAACTATCTGCAAATACATTGGGCTAAGACTCAAGAACCTTCACAAGCAGGAACCACCACACTCTTCTACCGTTACAAAAGTAAACAATGATCAATAAAGGCAAGATACTCTCCTATGTTTTAAAATGACAAATACATCCATGAATATTTTCCATTGGCCTCAATTCTCAAAGTAAAGATACTGACAACGAACATTTTATTCCATCAGTCGGGTTTAATGACAGCTTGTAATTTAGACTGGAAATGATCAGAACAAATTAAAGACAATTAAAGTAACTTTCAATTCATTTGGTGCAGAAATCAGAAGTCTTATAGTTACATGACTAAAATCGTTGGGCGGGGTATAAAACCATCCATGCAATCTGACATGCACGTGCCTCCTTCGTCTGCCCATTAAACACCAAGTCATGTACCACAATTGTACCCGAAAATCAAAGTCATGGATAAGAACAATCAAATTTACAACTCTTTAACTTGTTTTTGTTCAATTCACTTGACCAATCATGGTTGTCGAAGCTAAAAAATTCAATATACGCAGCGACCCCTACTGACATGGAAGGGGGATAATCGGTTTGTCGGGCGATGATATGTACCTGTGGTGCGAACTGTGTTTGGCACAGAGCCAAACTTTGGTGCTTGCCCGCCGTACTAATTTTACACAACATCATACGCTCGTTTGAGTAACATTCTTCCACGGCTAATATCCGGTCATGCGCAGATCCTGCCTTTGTGTGATGTTACGTCATGACATCACATTTCATCCTACCATTGTGTTTGGTTTTTTCTTTGTCGAGATGCATCATCGGATGGAGTTTGGAATTCGAGTCATTGTGCTTGTCCATAATGCATATTCGTTAAAGTTGTAAAGTTGAAAGTCGATTATGCCGTGCTGCCATGTTTGTACCTCAGCCAACCCTCCCTACTTACATACAGGAGCATGGCAGCGAATACAACCAGCTGAGAGAGAAACGTTCTTTCAATTTTGCAAACCACCGTTAATAACATCCGGCGTATTGATTTCCCCAGTTTGTCGCCGTCCCCATTCTGCATGTTCAGAAAATATTCCAGAAAAAAGGATTTTTAGTTATTTCCTGTAAAAGACAAATCGTTTGTTTGGAACATTTAGACTGTGAAATCTATAGACTAATAATCAGAGGCATATCACATAAAACATCTGCATTGGATTAGGCAACTGTGCTGCATGGAATCAGTGACTATTTGCTGGTGCATTCATGGCACGGCATCGTGCAGTGAGGTGGTTCTAGTTTTGCAGTATACTGTCATCTGCCTGGTCCTGTAGTGGCTTGGGGATATAACCGTTAACGTGATAGTATACTCCACCATGATATTCTTATGGAGCATTGTAAACTGTAGTACTGCAGTTCAAGCATGTACTACTGGCTGCGGGACATATCATATGGTTATGGTGCATTATAAGCTGTAAGCCATACTTTATTTCAAAGATATTATGCTAACGATGTAAGACGGTTTCCAGTATAGTTTGAGATCCTTATGGGAGGGCCTATTGTAATCGAAAGATGATTTTCTTACGTACATTTCCTTGTACAGAGAGGCAGTTGTCTTGTATCCTTGTACAGAGAGTAAGTTGGCTTGAATTCTTGTACAGAGACACTTGTCTTGTATACTTGTACAGAGAGACAGTTGTCTTGTATACTTGTACAGAGAGACAGTTGTCTTGTATCCTTGTTCAGAGAGAGAGTTGTCTTGGATCCTTGTACAGAGAGAATGTTGTCTTGTATCATTGTACAGAGAGACAGCTGTCTTGAATCCTTGTACAGAGAGACAGTTGTCTTGTAACATTGTACAGAGAGACAGTTAACTTGTATCCTTGTACAGAGAGACATTTGCCTTGTATCCTTGTACAGAGAGTCAGTTGTCTTGTATCCTTGTACAGATAGACAGTTGTCTTGTATCCTTGTACAGAGAGACAGTTGACTTAGATCCTTGTACAGAGAGACAGTTGACTTAGATCCTTGTATAGAGAGACAGTTGTCTTGTAACATTGTACAGAGAGACAGTTGTCTTGTATCCTTGTACAGAGAGACAGTTGATTTAGATCCTTGTACAGAGAGACAGTTGACTTAGATCCTTGTACAGAGAGACAGTTGACTTGTATCCTTGTACAGAGAGACAGTTGTCTTGTATCCTTGTGATAGAGAGACAGTTGACTTAGATCCTTGTACAGAGAGATAATTGTCTTGAATCCTTGTGATAGAGAGACAGTTGACTTAGATCCGTGTACAAAGAGACAGTTGTCTTGTATCCTTGTACAGAGAGACAGTTGACTTAGATCCTTGTACAGAGAGACAGTTGTCTTGTATCCTTGTACAGAGAGACAGTTGACTTAGATCCTTGTACAAAGAGACAGTTTTCTTGTATCCTTGTACAGAGAGACAGTTTACTTAGAACCTTGTACAGAGAGACAGTTGACTTAGAACCTTGTACAGAGAGACAGTTGTTTTGTATCCTTGTACAGAGAGACAATTGTCTTGAATCCTTGTGATAGAGAGACAGTTGACTTAGATCCGTGTACAAAGAGACAGTTTTCTCTTATCATTGTACAGAGAGGCAGTTGACTTAGATCCTTGTGATAGAGAGACAGTTGACTTAGATCCTTGTGATAGAGAGACAGTTGACTTGTATCCTTGTACAGAGAGACAGTTGTCTTGTATCCTTGTACAGAGAGACAGTTGACTTAGATCCTTGTGATAGAGAGACAGTTGACTTAGATCCTTGTACAGAGAGACAGTTGTCTTGTATCCTTGTGATAGAGAGACAGTTGACTTAGGTCCGTGTACAAAGAGACAGTTTTCTCGTATCCTTGTACAGAGAGACAGTTGACTTAGATCCTTGTACAGAGAGACAGTTGTCTTGTATCCTTGTACAGAGAGACAGTTGACTTAGATCCTTGTGATAGAGAGACAGTTTACTTAGATCCTTTTACAGAGAGACAGTTGACTTAGATCCTTGTGATAGAGAGACAGTTTACTTAGATCCTTTTACAGAGAGACAGTTGACTTAGATCCTTGTGATAGAGAGACAGTTGACTTAGATCCTTGTACAAAGACACAGTTGTCTTGTATCCTTGTACAGAGAGACAGTTGACTTGTATCCTTGTACAGAGAGACAGTTGTGTTGTATTCACGGACATAGCTACTGATGAAGACATGTGAAGGATACACATTGCATAATATGGAATCATTTCGGCCTCAGAAAGCTTTGAAGAATCTTCCCCAGATAGAGCCCATCGCTGATCCGGTGTTTTCTTAAGTTAAGTAAACATTTATTTCATGCCAGCATGTCCACGGCAACAAACAGCAGCTATTTATAAATATATGTTTAACCGCGATGAGGGCTCAAAGAGAGCAATAGCGAGCCCCGAATGAGCAAGTTTAATTTTGACTTCTAAACTTTTGCCGTGTAGGTGAAAATGTTAGGCGGTAGTGTGCATGCCGCTTGCGACTCTCCGACGCCAAATAATGTATGAAAGTGCATGCATGGTTTAAATGGCTGTGTTAATTATATATTTCGAGACCATATCGCTTGATCTGACAGCACCATGTTGCTATGGTAACTAGAACTTTACAAACCAATTGTCTCTTTTTTAGGAAACAAGGCTGTTTCCCTTCAAACCGCCGTGCAAAAACTGATGGGCGCGCTGAAAGTTGCATGCAGGGTTTGGTATAATTCGTTTTGCTTAATAAAAGGGATGCACTAGTTAATCTTGATTACTGTTGAAATATTGGTTTGGTTACTGATAGTACATATTTCTCAAATTTATTAGATTGTGTTTACTTCACAAATATATTATCTATCAAATTGAAAAAATGAACGAATTATCTTTTTCCCTACACTGAATGTAAGAATGTGAAATTAAATAAGCTGGTATGATATTACATATTTTAGAGGTTCCTATGTATCTTTGATTTTGAAATAACGCATTTACCATGGCAACATGAGATCACAGTCACTACAGTGCTCCTTATCTGGGAAATAATATGTTAATCCTGAATTGAAGAATGTCTTGTGTCCAATTGTGTAGTCGTGTCACAATCTGCTGTACTTTTAACTAAATGATTCTGAAATACGTTTTCAACATATCCCCTAAACACATGAGCTGCATGGATATTAAGTTAACTATTGCTTTATTGGATTATAGAGGTGCACTGCACATCTGTAGAGTGAGTGAGTTTAGTTTTACGCCGCACTCAGTAATTTTCCAGCTATATGGCAGCGGTCTTTAAATAATCGAGTCTGGACCAGACAATCCAGTGATCAACAGCATGAGCATCGATCTGCGCAATTGGGAACCGATGACATGTGTCAACCAAGCCAGCGAGCCTGACCACCCAATCCGTTTAGTCGCCTCTTACGACAAGCATGGGTTACTGAAGGCTCATTCTAACCCGGACCTTCACGGGTATCTGTAGATGTATCGTGAGCACATTGTAATGTACAACATCACATCAATCGTGAAGGCGTCGTATACTAAATATCATATAAACAAAAGAATATCCTCCTCATCCCATTATTAATATGTTTGTTTCATATGTCAACATTTAAACGATTTTATTCATAAATAGTTCTTTTTAGTCCAATAAATAGTTTCTTTCGGCCTAAACGTAAATTCATGTGTACGCAATAAGAGAAACCATTTGACCAATGTAGAAAATCCTATTAACATTTATCTGATGTCAGTCTGTGTACGTTTGGATCATTCCGTCACGAGCTCCCTATTGAATAAAGTAATTATATATACCAGTCCCCGGTCTAATACGCACATGATGACACAAAACTGACGCTTTGTAATCATATTTATTCGGCAGCATGTGTTAATTCATTCACTAAGAAAACAAAGTAAAACCCATATTAATCAATTCCATTATCACCGAAACTCATCTGCTTGTAGGCCACAGGTACATGGTCCTGATGATATGCTATAGAATGTCTAACACGCCACCAATACCGATCAATGTTGATGTTTAATGGACATGTAGTAACGTGTTTATACAATAGCACGGTATAATTACTGTGGCATTAACACGTATCCCTATGAAATAGACAACGCCACCCAATGAAACTGACAACACGACAATGTGTAATGGGCACCTCTCGGGGAGGGCGGGATGTCATAGGACTCCGTCTTCTTTCCAGGCAGATAGAATTTGAAGGCGACAGACTTGGGAACATTTAAAGCCATCATGCCCAGGTGTAATATTAAACGTGCCTGTTAAACAAAAATCCATAGGGTCCCAAACTCCGTCCAGTAAACAGGGTTATTGACTCGTGTTGGGGGAACAATAAGATGTTTGCACAATTGCGTCGTTTCTGTCACGTGACAAGCATATTTCAAACATACAAGGCTTTAGAGCAAAAAGTCGTCGCTTTATTTTTTGGACTACGTCCAAAAACAGAAGTGTGGTTATTTGTTATGAAGCCTCTTCCAATAACAGGGCTGTTTAGTTTAGCAGAACAAGTATGAGGGTTCATATTTCTGCGACAATGCTTTGACAAACATGACAACAGCTAGTTCCATAAATTGCTGATTTCATGAACACTAAACTGATGACTTTAACCACTAAATCACGTAAGAACGTGAATTAAAAACACCCTCAACCGACAAGAAGATCACGATGAAAAGTATTTTCTGCCCCAAAAGGGTTAACACAATACTATTTCCCCATCCGATATCGTACATCAAGTCGCATTTGAACCGGTGGTATTCATTTATAGTTCGTTGAAATGACAGAATGTCCCAAACGTCGACAAATGTAAACTGAATGGCTTCTTCTAGACAAGCGCGCCTACAGATGAGTTTTGAAATGCCCTTTGTGACTGAACCGACATGAGTAGATGTTACACTTTGAATGGAAAAGATGATGAAGTATATAGCACAGCTTCCACACCTGACTATCCCTCTAATTGGCCCACTAATGCATTGTGAGATCACAAACACTTGGTGGGACTACACGTCAACAATCGGTACAGTTGCACTACTCTCTTGCAGCAGACAATATACCTACTGTGTAATGATCGCTACCTGTAAATATACCTCCTGACACAATGCAAATATGCATTATACCTAAAAAGCAAATGTACAAACGTGTTGATGTACATTTGCACCAATCCCTGGCATCGTGGAAAGATACCGTGTAAGTAACTAGGTCTATATGTTGATATACATTGGCACCACCTCCAGGAATCAGGCAAATATACCACATATAAACATGATCATATATATTTGCCTCACTCCCTGGTATAAAACTATATATATATACCTCATAATCAAGTAGACTGACATTTAAATATAAATTTGCAATACCCCATAGCAATATCTCCCCCATGCAAATATACCCAATATATACACATGCTCACATGTACATTTGCGCGTCTACTTGGTATCAAAGAAATATACCAAAAAGTTAAATAGTCATGTCCAATTACTCCACCTCTTGCCATCACCCAAACATTCTAACTAAATCACAGTTGATATGGTCACGTCGTTTATCGTTGTAAACGTGTAAATATGATACAGGTATTCAAATGTGTTTGCATTAACATTGCATTGTTGTTTGTGACTTTGATAACGCATATTTCACTACATTCTTCATGTATGTACGAAAGATAGATGGAACTTTAGTAAATCATATTTTTTTCATCTGACAATTGAAATACATAGATTCTTTCTAAACACATGTTATGGGATTACATTTTCTCAGTACAGTACAGATTCTAGTACTTTTGTACCATCCGGGTCAGAGTCAGGCTCCTAATCGCCAGCACACAAAGTCAACGATCTAACCCACTCAGCCTTCGCAGCTGTCAGTAAGTCTCCAGTGGGAGATTTTCAGATTGCTAAACAATATATGCGACACAGAACAGCAACTACTTTAGAAGTCATCTTAAAAAATCGTTTACGCTGAAGTCGTCTTTTTGGTTTTTCAGTGCCATTAATGAGATGTAATGACGAAGTAGTATTATGGAGTTAAGTAAGTATAGTATGGAGTTATTTAGTAGTTTGAGAATTAAACAAAGGACATTAGTGTTGTGTTCATTGGTTCCTGAATCTCCAAGAGTGTATATTTACGAGGCAATGATAACCGTTTTAGTATTACACAATATTGTACAACATTCGTAATCAACATCCTGTCCATAGAATGATCGTTGTCTGAAGTGCTGTACTAAGGCTCTTAAACTTGCAGCTGTCCACGTGTGATATGACAGCGAGAAGCTGGTGTAGAACTGTTGAACGTATCAGGGAAGCAGGTGTTTAGTTACAGAACATTCACGGCAATATAACATTTATAGCGCGTCTCAATTAGCCTGATCAGCTTCAAGGAGAAAACTTTCACTTTTGACACACATGTCTTGGGCGTTGAACCATGCTGACATCAGTACTGCTAGTTTTATTGTAGTGATAACGCTTCCGTATAATTTCAAACTTTAATTTTGCTTTTCAGTTCATTATTATTATCCCAGACAGCTATGCACTGAGTGCGTTTATGGAATTCTGCATCCACTCAGATTCAGCCCAATCATTCAAGCAATGGTCACAGCGAACTGTCTCAAACCACTGAGAGGGGGACTTCGTTTTACATTAAAACGTTTCAGCAATGATCCTCATTTACATGGACACACAACTATCAGCTAAAACAGGCTATCTAACACAAACAAATATTGACATTTGTAAATGCGCATTTAACGCGGTACTAAACTGTTTTAAGTTGTCATTAGATATATTAACAGAAATTGAATGCTGAATTTATTCGATGAAAAACGAAGACAACATGGGACTAACTACACTACTGTACAGAGTGAACCTCCCCTCGACCAGGACCCGTAGACAACATGGGACTAGCTACACTACTGTACAGAGTGAACCTCCCCTCGACCAGGACCGTAGACAACATAGGACTAACTACACTACTGTACAGAGTGAACCTCCCCTCGACCAGGACCGTAGACAACATGGGACTAACTACACTACTGTACAGAGTGAACCTCCCCTCGACCAGGACCGTAGACAACATGGGACTAACTACACTACTGTACAGAGTGAACGTCCCCTCGACCAGGACCGTAGACAACATGGGACTAACTACACTACTGTACAGAGTGAACCTCCCCTCGACCAGGACCGTAGACAACATGGGACTAACTACACTACTGTACAGAGTGAACCTCCCCTCGACCAGGACCGTAGACAACATGGGACTAACTACACTACTGTACAGAGTGAACGTCCCCTCGACCAGGACCGTAGACAACATGGGACTAACTACACTACTGTACAGAGTGAACGTCCCCTCGACCAGGACCGTAGACAACATGGGACTAACTACACTACTGTACAGAGTGAACCTCCCCTCGACCAGGACCGTAGACAACATGGGACTAACTACACCTCCCTCGACCAGGACCGTAGACAACATTGGACTAACTACACGACTGTACAGCGTGAACCTCCCCTCGACCAGGACCGTGGCTGGAGTGTACAACTGTCTCGATCACGTGGACGCTTCTTTGTACAGCAAGTTTATGTTGGTACTTATGGGCTTTCAAGTAAATAAATATATAAATAATCAATACAGTAAAATGTATTTTATAAAAGAAACAAATGCATTTCGAAAAACAAAGAAGTTCATAAAACCACATGTTTCTACCAAATGTAGACTTAATAATTTAACATAAAGAAATGATACTAATCGCAATGATAGACCAATAGATTATCCGCCCGAAACACTCCTGTTATCAATATACACTAGGTTACTAATTGATCTGAATGTAATCTGATAATAACACTGTTCATATATCGCTCCATCTCTATCTTCAAAGGCCAAACCCTTTAAACATCATAAAAGAATGGTAAAATAACACTTGCAATGAACAGTCAATAGCCAGGCTGGGACACAGACACACTCTTCATGTCCACTGGTCCATTGTGTTTTCGGGAACCTTTCTGTGCAAGAATAGGTGAAGATGCTGACTACAGCACACTCGCGATGTCCACTGAATCGTGTCAAATCAAAATCTGAAGTAAAGAATTGGTATAAAGCCGTATGTCCTGGAGGCATCAACGGCCGACTGTGGGTATTTATTCAATGATTTGTTACCTGCTTCTCTTTGTTGCTGACTATTCGATTGGAGAGCGTTTGCTGTTATTTGGTACGGCTAATCAATGTTACCCTAGGCTATTGTTTAACGCCCGATTGTTTCCGAGTGTCGCCGAGTCGATAGCCACGTGACATGAACAACAGCTCTATAGAACGCACAATTGGATTCTTTTGCGAATGGGGAAAAGTCTGTTAGCATCTCACAGCTCTCTCATTAATTAACTGCATAGAAACATTATAATTAGTAGTATTATTATAGATACATAAACATGTTTTTCGAAAGCTGTTTTGTTTGAGTGTAAACCATTTGGTATCTTTTATGTCTAATGCTGTTACAATGATATATATTGTTATTTTATTGCTTGTATGTGTTTTCCAGGTGTAACATACAAGTATCCCAATGTATGATGTGATATAAATGAGGAACATCGATAGTTTATACATGCGTAACTCTCAACACAATAGGTTAGTGCGGTTCTGTGTGCTGTGTAATCATAAACGTAAACAATAAGGGATATCAATGTTTATCGATGGAAAAAACCCCGGACAACCTTGATATAATCCTTTCCGCTTTGAATTACTTTTCATTTCATTTTCTGGAACAAATACTAATGTTGTATATGACCCTGTCAGTCAAACGCATTTTTCCCTTTGTGCGAGTGAGCGAGTTTAGTTTTACGCCGCTTTAAGCAATATTCCAGCAACATCACGGCGGGGAAAGCCATGTGGGGAATCGAACCCTTTGTGAAGGGAGACAGAAGGGAATAATTGATAGTAACATGTGTGTGTGTAGCACAAGCTTATTACCGTGTCGCTTTATTAAGGCAGGATAATTTTTTACCTTCAAAGTGGTCGGTTCCTGGGTTCGAATCCCACAATTTGAAGAAAGAATTAAGCGCATTCCTGGTGTCCTGGTTGTCTGAAACATAACCGCTGTACCATTCTTACCATACACTGTCTGTGAGGCTCCTTGTCGGCTGACAATCACATGACCATCTCCTCGTACCGGGTACCCATTCACTGCTGGGTGAACAGAAACAAAGACATTCACAGACAGCAACTGGGTTAGAACTGCCTGAGAGTGGGGCAGGACCCCAGAGACGCTGTACACTGGACCACGAGCATACACAGTCTGTACATGTATATAATCAAAGGACGAGACATCTTGAATTGTAAAAAATAAGTTCTCGCATGGATTCATATTAAACACATTACACAGTCGAACGAAAACCTTCGAATATGTTTTAAACTATTAAACTGATTATTTTAGAGATATGTTCACTATAGAACCATGTTTAGAATCCCGAAGTTTCGAATCTGTCAGAGTACCAACAAGGTAGATCTCGAATAACTTCCACAGCATCTGCTGTCATCTCTTGATAGATAGGTCCAGATGCTATATAATATAGTTTTTTCTTCTTTCATGAAAGTGCAATAACTCTTATTGGTGTTATATAATCGTCAAAAGGTGATTTGCGTATGAATGATGAAGTACTTCATCCGCCCAGTACTACCCATTTTCACTCTTATGTTGAGGATAAAACATGATGAATTGTGTTCTTCATAAAGTATAAAAAAGTGAAAGAGATTGTCAAGAAAACCGAAGCATATCGTTTAACAGTCGACTATCGGACTATCAATCACTCGTCTGTAGCTTACATATTGATGCCTGTAGCGTCATACAACATACATTCACACATTCATGTTGCACATGATGACAACTGGTTGCATTCTATCCAAAAGTATAGGTCGTATTATCATCTTCCGACGTTTGCATAAATACGTCATGCAGTATGACGTTAACTTCAATACACCATGCAGTACGACGTTTAAAATAAGTACCCTGTGCGGTATGACGTCATGTAGTATGAGATTTACATAAATGCACCATATAGTGTCACGCCATGCAGTACGACGTTTACATGAATACGCTGTGCAGTGTCACGCCACGCAGTATGACGTTTACATAAATACGCTGTGCAGTGTCACGCCATGCAGTATGACGTTTACATAAATACGCAATGCAGTACGACGTTAGCGTTAGCATGAATACGCCATGCGATATGATGATTTCATGACTACGCCATACAGTATGATATTTATATAAATACGCCATGCAGTATATCATATTAACATAAATATACCATACACTATGACGTAACCCCCAAATGTGCCATTTATTGTTTGATTTACTTAATGTTCGAATTCCTACCAACATTTCGTAAACAGAATTGTACAGGAGGCATATTTTCTCCCAAGGCAAATATGCGATTTTCACATTCAGTGGAATACAAAATAACTTGTTACTTTCAAATTATTGTTTTGTTTTTGAAAGAGTTGCAACAACTCTATCAACATATGCTCATATATGCTTTTTTGCTGGATTAAGAAAAATACAAAATGGCCCACTGAAAGGGAATATATTTGAAATAAACACAATTTTCAAAGTATGATAGAAACAATCACCCGAACAAGTCGTCGCCTTTTCCGCCTACACTAACGGACTGAAAACACTGCGTGCACGCGCTCAACATCTACGTCGGGGAAAGGGTTAGCACGTGCAAGAGTGCAAGCATTCCGTCGATCCACTCTAAGCGCCTTGAGGTAATCACTCCAATCTGTCGTCCCAGCACCTAAAGCATGCGTACGCGTAATAATGCATTCCAGACGTGCTGTTTGGGTAACGGAGAAACTATTGGGGAATGGCTGAGCAAATGTGTTTGGCTTGGCGAGAAGGCGGGGGACATTATAGCCTCATTTGGCGTCGGACGTCAGTGAAACCGACGTCAGTTTCTAGCATCGTGCGTTACGCATTGTATCATCTTCTGTCTCTATGTTCCCGCCTCTGTCACCATATACCACACCCGACCGTTATATGCCATACTCTACCGTCATGTATCATACCCTGTTGCCATATACCACAACCGATCGTTATATGTCATACGCTACCGCTATGTACCATACCCCATACTGTTGCCTTGTACCACTCTCGACCGTCATGCCGTCGTGTACAATATTCTGTCGTCATGTAACATATTCTGCCGCCGTGTACAATTTTTCTATCGTCATGTAACATATTCTGTCGTCATGTACCATTCTCTGCCGCCGTGTAGAATATTCTATCGTCATGTACCATTCTCTGCCGCTGTGTACAATATTCCGTCGTCGTGTACCATTCTCTGTCGTCATGTACAATTCTCTGCCGCCGTGTACAATATTATGTCGTCATGTACCATTCTTTGTCGTCATTCACCATTCTGTGCCGCCGTGTACAATATTCTGTCGTCATGTACCATTCTCTGCCGTCATGAACCATTCTCTGCCGGCGTGTACCATTCTCTGTCGTCATGTACCATTCTATGTCATCATGTACCATTCTCTGTCGTCATGTACCTATCTCTGTCGTCATGTACCATTTTCTGTCGTCATGTACCATTCTCTGTCGTCATGTACCATTCTCTGCCGGCGTGTACCATTCTCTGTCGTCATGTACCATTCTCTGTCGTCATGTACCATTCTCTGTCGGCGTGTACCATTCTCTGTCGTCATGTACCATTCTCTGCCGGCGTGTACCATTCTCTGTCGTCATGTACCATTCTCTGTCGTCATGTACCATTCTCTGTCGTCATGTACCATTCTCTGCCGCCGTGTACCATTCTCTGTCCATACCATTCTCTGTCGTCATGTACCATTCCCTGCCGGCATGTACCATTCTCTGTCGTCATGTACCATTCTCTGCCGGCGTGTACCATTCTCTGTCGTCATGTACCATTCTCTGTCGTCATGTACCATTCTCTGTCGTCATGTACCATTCTCTGCCGCCGTGTACCATTCTCTGTCGTCATGTACCATTCTCTGTCGTCATGTACCATTCTCTGCCGTCGTGTACCATTCTCTGTCGTCATGTACCATTCTCTGCCGGCGTGTACCATTCCCTGCCGCCGTGTACCATTCTCTGTCGTCATGTACCATTCTCTGCCGTCGTGTACAATATTCTGTCGTCATGTACCATACTCTACTTTGATATATCACATCACACTAAAGCATAAATTTGTAAAAAATAACTTATCAAAATAACCCGAAAACGAACTTGATCTGATCCCCGATCAGGATATGAAACACGCTTTAGTCAGCAATACGTACCTGTCATATAACCTGCAGTGATGGGGTTCAGCCCACTGCAACCCAGTTGTCACTATCCGACACTCTGTGTAAACATTAAAGAATGAACAATGGGCTTTCATGGGAAACTGGCATAACCCGAAACACTTGCAGGAAACTCAGTATTGTTATACGGGATCGTTTCTACAATTGCTGAATTCGGAATATTTCTATTTGTACATATGCATGTCATTACTGTTTTTGAACTCCAATTGTTTCCAATTGGTTTCCGTGAAATTTACACCATGTGAAAGCTTCTTACGCAACAACAGAAATATGCATTGTTATCCCTACGTTTCTCGACAGTTTCAGCTGGGAGGCGAATCTTCATGTTTCATGCAGTGTTAGCATACATATAGATTGTACATTCAGGTTACATCAAGTATGCTGGTGGCCCTGAACTCGAGGGGGCTTCACAGAACAAAGGACGTTTTGTTGAAATGAGCGGAGTTGTCACAGTTTTCAACATAATTGACGTATAAGGCTCTACATTATTACAAGTCGTTGAGTGATACCGCCTACAGTCAGACACAGACTGGGAGGTACCACGCCCCGGCAAGCCAGAACATTGGGGAGTCGGACTATTTGCTACTTTCTATGCAAGCGTGACATCTCATAAGCAAGGTCCGCATATTTGACACAAATCTTGTCAGTGACAGTAGTGTCTGAAGGGAAGCCGAATTCAACGATACAAATGTTTTCTTTGGGGGTTATAAAAAGGGCAGGTCAATTTGTATATAGGCATATTCCAAGAAATTTAACAATTACAGTTTTCCATGACACCTCTACTCATTCATGTCCAAAGCATGGATCTCTGCGTCAAGATCACAAGCATGGCGAATACAGAAGTAGTTTATTCTATAGTTATACTAACAGAGCCATGCCATATCCTTGTGACAGGCATTCCAGCAGGAACCTGGGTTCTAATCCACTCCAGCAGGAACCTGGGTTCTAATCCACTCCAGCAGGAACCTGGGTCCTAATCCTCTCCAGCAGGAATCTGGTCCTAATCCGCTCCAGCAGGAACCTGGGTCCTAATCCACTCCAGCAGGAACCTGAATCCTAATCCTCTCCAGCAGAAACCTGGGTTCTAATCCGCTCCAGCAGGAACCTGGGTCCTACTCCACTCCAGCAGAAACCTGGGTCCTAATCCACTCCAGCAGGAACCTGGGTCCTAATCCGCTCCAGCAGGAACCTGGGTCCTAATCCTCTCCAGCAGAAACCTGGGTCCTAATCCGCTCCAGCAGGAACCTGGGTCCTAATCCACTCAAGCAGGAACCTGGGTCCTAATCCTCTCCAGCAGAAACCTGGGTCCTAATCCGCTCCAGCAGAAACCTGGGTTCTAATACACTCCAGCAGGAGTCTGGGTCCTAATCCACTCCAGCAGGAACCTGGGTCCTAATCCTCTCCAGCAGAAACCTGGGTCCTAATCCTACTCTCCAGCAGAAACCTGGGTCCTAATCCACTTCAGCAGGAGTCTGGGTCCTACTCCACTCCAGCAGGAACCTGGGTCCTACTCAACTCCAGCAGAAACCTGGGTCCTAATCCGCTACAGCAGAAACCTGGATCCTATTCCACTCCAGCAGGAACCTGGATCCTAATCCACTCAGCAGCTGGAACCTGGATCCTAATCCACTCCAGCAGTAGAACCTGGGTCCTAATCCACTCCAGCAGGAGCCTGGGTCCTAAACCTGGGTCCTAATCCTCTCCAGCAGAAACCTGGGTTCTAATAATCCACTCCAGCAGGAACCTGGGTCCTAATCCACTCCAGCCTGGGTCCTAATCCACTCCAGCAGAACCTGGGTCCTAATCACTCCAGCAGGAAATCCATCCCTCAGCAGCAGAAACCTGGGTCCTAATCCACTCCAGCAGAAACCTGGGTCCTAATCCACTTCAGCAGGAGTCTGGGTCCTAATCCTCCAGCAGGAACCTGGGCCTCCAGCAGGAACCTGGGTCCTAATCCACTCAGCAGGAACCTGGGTCCTAATCCACTCCAGCAGGAACCTGGGTCCTAATCCACTCCAGCAGAACCTGGGTCCTAATCCACTCCAGCAGGAACCTGGGTCCTAATCCACTCCAGCAGGAACCTGGGTCCTAATCCACTCCAGCAGGAACCTGGGTCTCCAGCAGAAACCTGGGTCCTAATCCGCTCCAGCAGAAACCTGGGTCCTAATCCACTCCAGCAGGAACCTGGGTCCTAACCTGGGTCCACTCAGCAGAAAGCAGGAACCCCTGGGTCCTAATCCACTCCAGCAGAAACCTGGGTCCTAATCCACTCCAGCAGCAGGAACCTGGGTCCTAATCCACTCCAGCAGGAACCTGGGTCCTAATCCTCCAGCAGAAACCTGGGTCCTAATCCACTCCAGCAGCAGAAACCTGGGTCCTAATCCACTCCAGCAGGAGTCTGGGTCCTAATCCCTCTCAGCAGCAGCAGAAACCTGGGTTCTAATACACTCCAGCAGGAGTCTGGGTCCTAATCCGCTCCAGCAGGAACCTGGGTCCTAATCCTCTCCAGCAGAAACCTGGGTTCTAATACACTCCAGCAGGAACCTGGGTTCTAATCCACTCCAGCAGTAGCCTCGGTCCTAATCCTCTCCAGCAGGAACCTGGGTCCTAATCCACTTCAGCAGGAGTCTGGGTCCTACTCCACTCCTGGGTCCTACTCCACTCCAGCAGGTCCTAACCTGGAACCTGGGTCATCCAGCAGGAACCTGGATCCTCCAGAAACCTGGATCCTAATCCACTCAAGCTGGAACCTGGGTCCTAATCCACTCCAGCAGGACCTGGGTCCTAATCCACTCCTAATCCACTTCCAGCAGGAACCTGGGTCCTCCAGCAGAAACCTGGGTCCCACTCCAGCAGAAACCTGGGTTGAATCCTAATACTAACTCCAGCAGCAGGAAACCTGGGTTCTAATACACTCCAGCAGGAACCTGGGTTCTAAACCACTCCAGCAGTAGCCTGGGTCCTAATCCACTCCAGAAGAAACCTGGGTCCTAATCCACTCCAGCAGAAACCTGGGACCTAATCCACTCCAGCAGGAGTCTTGAACACCCAAGGGAGGCAACCCGCCGACGGTCAGCCTGTGTCCCCGATGACCCCAAGAATGGTATCAAAAGAAATTTTAACGTCTATGCCGTAGAGTCTCTCAGGCATATTTTGTATCTACTAACCTGAACGAAGCAGCCACCCTGTGTATTTCATCATTTTCACCCTGACTACATTACCATCTTCATCCTGTATACACCATTATCCCCACCTTGTAATTCATGTCACTAACCTAATGCACATTGTCAATATGAACTCTCTAATACATATCGCATTGTTACGTTTCATGTACACCCATGTACGGGGAATACTGCTATACTGCGCTCAGGCCTTTCTCGGTACCGAATCTATACCAATGCTAGATAGTACACACTCCCTGGCTTCAACTGCGTGCCCTCACACCGTCGACCTGATCTACGAGTTTGACCTAGCGTCGTCTGTAGAATCCCTCATCCACAGCAGCAAATATTTGAAGACTTCCCTGAAACTCCTGCTGTTAATAGTCACATGTTTTGTGGACAAAATGGTTGTTGTTTAACGCACTCAGCAATATTCCAGCTGTATGGCGGCGGTCTGTAAATAATCGAGTCTGGACCAGACAATCCAGTGATCAACAGAATGAAACTTAACAGTGTCATGAGATGTGTGTGGTGAGATTGTCATAGTGAAACAACACCCTCTTGGTTGATACTGGGAAGAAGGTATCGTTGGAGAATTTGGCCCGTGTATCTACCAGTAAGATGTTGCTCTATCACACACGTTGCAGGCGATGCAATCGTTTCAATTCAGGGACTAACACCATGTACCACTGTTATGGATCTAATTCCCACCCGTCAAAGACGACTTCCTCAAACTAAGCGCATCTCCAGTCTCTGTAGTAGCATCATGTCCACGACGTAGACGAACGACCAAGATGATACTATATCATGCAGGGACGGTGCCTCGTTGTGCAAGATGTTTGGGATGCTCATAGGTTGAATTGAGGGTGGGTATACGGGGACTATAAGCGAGATATGATGCAGTGGTGTACAGTGAAATGAAATGCAGACTGGGACATCTTCACGACATATTAAAAGATGATGCCATTGACAGCGCATTTATTCTCGGTATTTTTTCCCATTTTAAAAAAAATTGACAAACGTACGACAACATATTGACTGACCTTCGACCACAACATATTGACTGACCTTCGACCTTCCATAGCCATGGTCACTACACATTACTGTCACAACGTGCACATGTATCCTGCCTTTTACTCCATTTCGCGACGATTTCGTGCGGCCTTATAAAAACTACTGTAGCACTACACCAGCTAACATGGGATTAAAATCCTTCAATAAAAATATTGCATTAAGAATTGTTTTGAATGTTTAATAAGTAAAGATTCTCATCTGTTATGCGTTTCTTTCTTTTGAAGAGTATACATTATGGTATCTCTTTTGGACAGGTTAGTCATGAAGGTCGTGGAATTAGCTCTGACGAAGAACAGGATATATGAATAGAGTCTATTAGAAGCCTGTGTCTTCTCGAAAGCCAAGGTTACCATTGTCTACATCACAATATGTCATGGTTTTGTCGGTCAAGATGACGTGGAACTGTATGGTATAATTATGTAGTCCTCACATCACGTCAACCCGATCAAATGACAAATGTCAAGCACGGAGAAACCTGCATTAAGACGTATGTGATGATATTTTAACCAGATTAACATCCGTATGACAGTGATAATTATAAACAAGTAGCTACATTCGGTGACTACAGGCTGATTTCAGCGATATTTGATATTATGTGCATTTGGCAGTTCATGGACTGAAAGCCATGCTTAGAAAGTTCATGTAGTACAGCGTTTCAACATGCAGTGCAGCGTAACAACATGTAGTACTGCGTATCAACATGTAGTACTGTGTAACAACATGTAGTACTGTGTATCAACATGTAGTACTGCGTATCAACATGTAGTACTGCGTATCAACATGTAGTACTGCGTATCAACATGTAGTACTGTGTAACAACATGTAGTACTGCGTATCAACATGTAGTACTGCGTATCAACATGTAGTACTGCGTATCAACATGTAGTACTGCGTATCAACATGTAGTACAGAGTATCAACATGTAGTACAGAGTATCAACATTCAATTTCAATTTCATTGTTTATGACCATCATCTCAAGTTTCTTCCTCAGCCTCGCTCAAACTTGAGTAGAAACAACAACAAAATAACAGGGACAAAACCTTTCCATGTCCCTAAATAATCTCTGCTCTGCTGATGACACCTGTTGTTTGCGAATAGGTGAACGTATCCTGCCCCACTGGTGGCACCTGCCATATTTCAATTGAAAAAATACGGGGGAAACACGAGCTTCTCCATTATAGTCCAACTGGAAGTAGATGAGTCTCCATTATAGTCCAACTGGAAGTAGATGAGCCTCCATTATAGTCCAACTGGAAGTAGATGAGTCTCCATTATAGTCCAACTGGAAGTAGATGAGTCTCCATTATAGTCCAACTGGAAGTAGATGAGTCTCCATTATAGTTCAACTGGAAGTAGATGAGTCTCCATTATAGTTCAACTGGAAGTAGATGAGTCTCCATTATAGTCCAACTGGAAGTAGATGAGTCTCCATTATAGTCCAACTGGAAGTAGATGAGTCTCCATTATAGTCCAACTGGAAGTAGATGAGTCTCCATTATAGATGAGTCCATTACTGTCCAACTGGAAGTAGATGAGTCTCCATTATAGTCCAACTGGAAGTAGATGAGTCTCCATTATAGTCCAACTGGAAGTAGATGAGTCTCCATTATAGTCCAACTGGAAGTAGATGAGTCTCCATTATAGTCCAACTGGAAGTAGATAAGTCTCCATTATAGTCCAACTGGAAGTAGATGAGTCTCCATTATAGTCCAACTGGAAGTAGATGAGTCTCCATTATAGTCCAACTGGAAGTAGATCAGTCTCCATTATAGTCCAACTGGAAGTAGATGAGTCTCCATTATAGTCCAACTGGAAGTAGATGAGTCTCCATTATAGTCCAACTGGAAGTAGATGAGTCTCCATTATAGTCCAAGTAGATGAGTCTCCATTATAGTCCAACTGGAAGAAGATGAGTCTCCATTATAGTCCAACTGGAAGTAGATGAGTCTCCATTATAGTCCAACTGGAAGTAGATGAGTCTCCATTATAGTCCAGGTTATAAGGATGTGCCTGTACATCTGCTCATTCAGGGGTTAAGCTGCCCACCAGACAACAGTCGACGCCGAGTGCGAAACTGGCATTTGCTCGAAGCGTACGTTAAATTATCAATAACTTCACTGACCTTGCATCCCACGTGCTATCATTGACGATCCAACCACGTTCCAGGCTGAAGCGAATTAAATATAGCTGTTTACTGTCCAGCATCAGAAACATTATTCAAAACGGTTTTCAGCAGGTTCCCAAAGTGGCTACAGTTACCAGTTCTACCATTTTCGGTGTTTCTCGTGAAAGAAGGATCGGGTAGCTCATATCTCAGCGACGCGGATCGTAAATCAATGCTGACGCTACCAGTATAGTCTATAGCCCGGAATGTTGCTGATCCCATGTGTTTGTTGTTTAACGCCGCACTGAGCAATATTGCAACTACATGGCGGCGGTCTGTAAATAATCAAGTCTGGACCAGACAATCCAGTGATCAACAGCATGAGCATCGATCGATGCAATTGGTATACGATGCCATGTATCAACCAAGTCAGCGTTTCTGACCACCTGTTAGTCGCCTCTTACGACAAGCATGGGTTACTGAAGACAAATTCTAACCAGGATCTTCACAGGCCTACAGATAGACACCTGAACAGGTCTGCACCCTCACTCGAAATAAGATTTTTCAAAGTTTATATAATCACATATATGAGATATTATTTCCACATTCAGTGCAATATGTATTGTGTTATATGACCCAAGGATTCAAGCGCCTCATCAAATATTTAAACATGAAGGCTTACTTTTCCAAGTCGCGAAAAGTGCCTGTCTGATTATTTCAGGGTCTTCTCCAAGCAATAATGTCCTTCTCCTAATGCGAAGGCGTTTTTAATGGTCATTATATCAATGGAATGTCGTCAAACCCTTCTTTCAGCCATCATCAACGTCATCATCTTCCACTGTAATTTACTGTGTCAGCAAAGATAGTGTAACAATGATAATCTTTACAAAGCTCAGCCATGCGAACAATAATTACACTAAAACACATCTTCGTACAATACTTCTGCACAAGATATTGATTAATTAACAGAAGGAAGATGCCAATCATTAATGTTTTGGCGTGACCGATGTTTTGTTCATCAATGTCATTAGCAAACGGAACCATTAAACGATCACGCTGACACTTGCATAATGAATACTAACACCTAATGTGTTGACTACGAGCAGAATTCAAAATCGCTATGGTTTTTATTGATATTCGCTACTTAAAACAATTGTGGCGTGAACGTCCTGTTCCAGTGATGCACAACTGGATTAAGTCCAGGCTCCAACAGAGGACAAAGACATTGCAATATAAAGGTTGAATAGAGTCGTGTCACCCTGCCAGACACATGGAGCTATACACTGTAAATCATGGCATTAATGTAAAACACGTTCTTTGGTTGGTTAATTAAGTAATGCATTTCCATCTTGGTATATTGACACACAACATTCACTGCACATGAATGCACGTACAAAAGAAATAAGAAGATTAGTCTTGCGTTGTTTGTGTATGTTTGTCTCGTTGAAAGTAGATTGACATTATAGGTGTGGATGTGATGTCAGAATGAATGGAATCCAGGTCAGAATGGGTCTTCATGTCCCCGTCCCCTTATGTCCTCATGAGCGTCCACTCATGCCCTCAAGTTTGTCCGAGGAGCCTTCTACCATGGTGGGACCGCCAGTAGTGGGCCGACTCAGCCAGTTACATGACAATGACATCCGAGTGCTGAGTGATCCATTGACCAGGGATTCACACTTTGTACCCATGTAGGGGCGGTGGGGTAGCCTAGTGGTTAAAGCGTTGGCTCGTCACGCCATAGACCCGGGTTCGAATCCCACATGGGTACAATGTGTGAAGCCCATTTCTGGTGTCCCCCGCCGTGATGTTGCTGGAATATTGCTAAAAGCGGCGTAAAACCGAACTCAGTCAGTCAGTCAGTTGTACCCATGTATAGATAGAACTTGTACACACAACCCAAGAGACTTTTCAGAGTGGGGATAGGACGATTCGAAAGCTCAAACAAGCAAGTGATTAACTTGTGAACAGATCATCTGTGCAGTTGTTATAGACTAAATACGTGGCTAAAAGATGTCATATGTTTACACCGTCATATTATTATAAAACTCCATCACATGATAAATTTGTCTCATTAACAACATATTCTGTTCTTATAAAAAAGATATCACTATTCCTCAAAAGAAGGGTATCATGTTAAATAGTCTTGCATTGTATATCAATATATGTTGCGCACTGTATGATTTTTGCATCTTAGCACCATGGGTCATGATGCCTCAAATGCAAAATATACTTGTCACTTGTCACTTGTCACATAATGTTTTCCTTGGACCGATGCCGTTTGGTATGACATCTACAACTGTATGACCTGGTCACTATGGTTACCAAGTGAAACATGGAGAGACCCGCAGAAACAAGGAACATGCAACAGTGGAACCTAAGAACTGATACAGTCTGTCGTGGACTGAATGTCAAGGTCAGACTGGATGCAAGGTCATGGTCAGCGTGCCTCCTTCATCTAGAGGACATCAACCCATAACACGAAGAAGCTAGCAGAAATGATTGTCGTCACTACATGGACAATTACACGTCTCAACAAACATGCTATTGAGTCACTAAATATTTATTCCATCACTTACCGGTTCTCTTGTTTGTTTATTTGCCGTCTTCGTTTGAGAGGAGTATTGTTGGCACTTTGTTTTGCATTCACATTGAGTATTTGGCGATGCTACCGGTTAGGCGGATTATGCTTACCTTCAGGCCAGCATCTTGTGTCATCACTCATTGTCACTGATTCAATTCATATTTTCTCCCCATTAGCAAATTATGCTGCTAATTTATGAGAAAAGGTTTGGATAAGGTTGGAATATTTAACCAGGCAAATTTGACTGAGGCAACTCACGCTATACATTGAAAACAATGCGAATCATGTGAATTCAGCAATGTCCTACCATTTCCACAGGCGTACCATCTCCGCAGATTGAGATCAGATTCTGCAGCCACAGAACATGAACACACAAAATGAGTTATAAATCTCCTTGGCGATCATTCTTGTGGAAAACTTCAGACATAAAAAGTATGTCGATTTTCTCTAAGTAGGTTTATTCAGCTTTACGAGTTGATGTCAGGGTTATTGGTAATCGCTTGAATTGAGGAGGATTAAAGAAAGAGCTGACATACTTTTCAAAGCCAGCGAGGCGATGCATGTATGTATAGCTCATGGCAAGCTATTAAATCCCAGGGTTCAAGCTTACACCCCGATCATCTGCGTGGCCAAAGACAACCACTGCGCCATTACACAATACTGAATATCTAAACGATCATTTTACCGTATGTGAGACATAAAATTTCAATAAAACGCAATGTGAAATATCTACATACTCGTCTTTTCGTCTACTCGAGAATATGAAATAGGTCTGTTTGAGAAAGGTCTGTAAGCATAATTGACTTAACATTATAAATGTAATTGTGCTCAAGTAAGACGACTTCGTTTATTAAACAAGGGAATACTTGCAGTGATACGAAAACGGTGAGACTTTGTCGCTGAATGGACAGACATCGCCCATCTGGCTTCCTGGGATTTACTGAGCCTTTGAACTGAAAGTTATTGTGTAAAGGGGTCTGTTTGATAGGATATATGGGCAGACACGCGCACGCTACAGATTACACTGTGTGACACAACTCGGAGGGGTGCTCTCGCAATGTTTAACCTACTCCTTACTGAATTCCTTACACCGAAGGACCTTTCAGCTTAAAGGCCCGCGGCGTGAGAGACATAACGCGAGCCTTTAACTACCGAACCAGCTGATTAACTAATCGCATCCTTGTACCCCGGTATTAGCCCACCCCCATTCACCCACCCATCCGTCATTCACCCCTGCATTCCCCAACCCATGTATTCATAGACCCCGAACAACCCACATTTCTGTGCATAACTTCAACGCTCCAACTATTCATCATCATTCATTCAACACTACAACTAACCATTCATTCAACACTTTAACTATTCGTCCATAATTTATGTAACACCAACTATCCGCCAATATTCATTCAACACTCTAACTTTCCTGCCATCATTCATTCAACACTCTAACTTTCCTGCCATCATTCATTCAACACACTAACTATCCGCCCGCCATGCATTCAATACCCCAATATCCGTCCGCCATGCATTCAACACTCCAGCTATCCGTCCATCATTCATTCAACACACCAATTAACCATCCATCAGTCACTCAACTCTCCAACCATCCCTCCATCATTCATTCAACAATCGAACTATCCATCATCATCCATTCACATTCCACTTATCCGTCCATTATGCATTCAACCCCCAACAATCCATCATCATTAATTCAATACCCCAACTACCCGTCCATCATTCATTCAGCACCTCAACTACCCGTCCATCATGCATTCAACACCCCAACAATCCATCATCATTTAACCATCCATCATTCATTCAACACCCCTACTACCCGTCCACCATGCATTCAACACTCCAACTATCCGTCCATCATTCATTCAACACACACACTATCCGTCCATCATGCATTCAACACCCCACAATCCATCATCAATCAACCATCCATCATTCAGTGAACGCACCATATAATCGTCTATCATTCATTCAACACCCCAACTACCCGTCCATCATTCATTCAACACACAAACTATCCGTCCATCATGCATTCAACACCCCACAATCCATCATCAATCAACCATCCATCATTCAGTGAACGCACCATATAATCGTCTATCATTCATTCAACACCCCAACTACCCGTCCATCATTCATTCAACACACAAACTATCCGTCCATCATGCATTCAACACCCCACAATCCATCATCAATCAACCATCCATCATTCATTGAACGCACCATATAATCGTCTATCATTCATTCAACATTCCAACTATCCATCCAACTGTCAAAGATTACTTTTATGAGAAGAAGTTACTCGTACGTTATCATTACTTTAAATATGGGTTCGTACAACAACACTCCCACTTACTGTTCACCGCACACGATGGACATCTAATCTTCAGTGTGATTATAGAATTTAACATTAAGATGGGTCTGTTTTATTGTGCACATATATTCGTACTCTTCTCTGCGAGTTTCATATACTTTTCTGTCGTTCTGCCCGAAAATCAGAACAAACTCTTTCAATGGCAGGAAGTATTTTTTGTCAGTTTAAGATAAATGCACAGCGATAAATTATATCTGTCATGTGTTCTAAGTCTAAAAACTGTAATTATGTAAAACTTGAGAAAATGTTTTTGCTGTCTTTCTGTTGTATTCAATTCTGTTTTTATCCAAAGATTCATCTGTCGTCGGTTTTTTGATGATTGTGATAATCGTGTCCTATTCGTCAACAGAAAACGGGATCTGAACAACTGAATTTACCCACTTTCGTATAGTAGCATTAAATGGGCCGCGCTATGTATATACTGCAAACGACTAAGACACAAGGCGGTCATAAATCGTAAATTTAAATTGACTTGATAGCAAGTTCGTCTAAATATAATCACAGGGTTGCGCCAAAGCAGACAAACAAGCTCTTTTGAAACCCGGAGCGATAATAACTCATCTCTGCCCTTTCACATAAAATGAATTATTCTTTAGTGTCAAGTCTCGTGACTTCTCGCGCTATCGCGTCCAATTCGAGACGTGACACTATACATTACAAGTGGACCGCCTGTGACGGAATCAGATGAATTAAAGTGTCTTTTTTGATGGACCAATCTTGAGATATGGTACCCTAAGGTCTTACCGACCCAAACTACAAAGTATTAAATTGTAGAGTAATCAGAACTCCAAAAGCGCCCAGTCAGCAAAGCTACCGACTCACATATTTCAAATCCTGTTCTGAAATCGTGTCGACAGATCAAGAGGTTTACTCTTACCAAGTGAGATAGTGAGCCACACTTACATATACTTACATTGTACACATATACTGTGCCCATTTGCTGGTCAGTTAAATAGCACTGTGTCAGGAAGCTACCTATCCATTTCATTGATTCATTGCTATTTTGTCTAGACCAGCTACTAAAGAGTCTTGTTCTATTGCCTGCAGTGGATACTGCTGGGGACTGAGAAATCTGCTGCAAGACTGCTTCTGTTCGTAAGTCGGACATGTTACTGAAACCCATGCTTCACTTCCAATAGATTAGCGATACAGTATACCTGGTAACATAGCCGCCATCTTGACTCCGTGTTTTAGACTATTGCCAGATCTCTGTAGTACTTATGTCACTTCTTGTTTGTGGATTGGGTGGTCAGGTTTGTTTTCTTGGAAGAATGCATGTCATCGTGCCTCATGTGCGGGTACGATGTAAATCAATGAACTGTCTGATCAAGACACAACTACTTGAAACGACAGTCGTATGGCTGGAATATTGCTGATAGGCTGGCTGGAATATTGCTGATAGGCTGGCTGGAATATTGCTGATAGGCTTTTCACAACAAACAAACAAATACACAACATAAACGCTAATTCAGATTATTCAGATTTATTATGAAAACAGGAACGAGATAAACCCAGGACAAAAAAGAGACTACGATGAGTGAAGTGGGTTTTAATGCATCTTGTAGTTTTTTCTTCACTGGAAGACGGGTAACATCTGAAAAAACAAGAGTTTAAGATTATTTTGAGTTAAATTCTTCTGAAGTATTATATACTCTGTTAGAGTGTAAAAGGTATTTATCTGTAGTCACATCACCTATTCAAAGACGGATCTTAACTAAATTTCGAAGTGGCAATGTGAACATTGGAGTGATGAAACTGAGAAGAGGACAGAGCATCGTAAATCATATCGATACATTGTGTAGGGCCTGTTTATCCCTTGAAGATGAGCGTCATATATTGTTCGACTGCACAATATTTACGGACACAAGAAAAGGACTAATTCCAAAGAAAAACAATGGACATTACATATCTGTTTATTCACTTTTCAAATCCCGAAATTCCGGAACCATAAATTATTTAGCTAAATACATTTTCAATGTGTTTAGACAACGAGGAGAACTGTAAACTCTACCTTACTGTTAAAATGCTTTGAATGTTTAATGAATATGTACAGTGGGTCATAAGGCCTTTAATGCGAATAAACATACATGTACTTGATAAATTCTTCTGAAGTAACACAGGTCTTAGACATTTGCCATGGCGCTGACAAACCTGGACACAAAATCACGGCGAACTTCTATGGTTCGAACTCAACATCACAGGTGGTTGGAATACACGGCGCTATAAACCACATAACCACCCGTGCCTTCTGTTACCATAGTCACGATTGTCCCTAGTTACTTCAAATAACACCGAAACAAAGACCTCGTAAACATTTCTTTACGTGTTCATTTGTACAATTTGTGAAACGTTTGGAAAAAAACCAACACGATGTTGTTTTCTTTTATCTGAGGTGATTAGAGGCCTCCATGTGTACATAAGACGAAAACCCCTTTCAGTATAATAGTAATAGTTGGTAAACGCCAGTGACAGATTTATAAACGGGGCGGTGGTATTTCACTTACAAAGCAATATGCATACAAGGCCCTTGGGCCAGCGTAATTGAATAGAAATGTACATGGGTGTTAACACCATAAACTAAAAATCGTCTCTTTGATATAGGCACGACCGCTTGGCTATGTACATACCGGGCGATTAATCATCTTTATATATCTGCTTGTTCATTTCAGATTTGATTCCCAAATTATATATGGTAATGTGCTTGCAAGTTATTGATTCCTAGCAGTTGACTGTTTCATTCAATTAAGTCACAGGAAGAAAAGCCGACAGTATTTGTTTAGATCATTCGGTACGAGTTGAAACTTTAAAAGACCTGCACCATCCTGCAAATTATATAATTAGTCTGGATCCTTAGTTCCATCACTTTAAACAGCACATTAAAACTATAAACATAAGCCATTGTTTACCCAACTGAACTTTGTAATAAATTGATTATATCTATATCAAACGTCAAAGCCAGACAATAACCAGTACCTGTTGAACTATATTTCATTGTGTAATGACTTCAGAGCAAGTGTGCCGTTATTGTGAAGGGACAAAACACAAACTCGATTGTCTAGTGTCGCCCTTGAGTGATTGAGTGAGTTCGGTTTTACGCCGATTTTAGCAATATTCCAGCAATATCACGGCGGGGGACACCAGAAATGGGCTTCAGACATTGTACCCATGTGGGGAATCGAACTCGGGTCTTCAGCCTGACGAGCGAACGCCTTAACCACTAGGCTACCCCACCGCCCCTGGTGTCGCCCTTGAGCTATTCATTTCGAAAGTGACGTCACTTCCTTCATGGCTTCCACCACTAACTTCCTACAGAATATGTTGATCACTGGATTGTTTCGTCCAGACTCGAGTATTTACAGACCGCCGCCATATAGCTGGAATATTGCTGACTGCGGCGTAAAACTAAACTCACTCACTCCTGCACAATAGATCCCTCGCTTAACTGTAATCCAATTGGATGGCTATATTTAGAGTCATGACGTAAGGATCGGACTTCAAAAGAAGGCCGTGAATGAATCCCGGCTATAGATAACAGTAGACTGGAGACATAACAGCAGGGGTGTTGTGAATATTGCCAGCATATAGCCTCGATCGCATGTCAACACACAATAGCGTAATCACTGCCATATATTACAGCAAATTTAAGCGAAAAGAACTCTTCTCACAATCTGAAGATAGCTCTGCTGAAAAGCGGGTCCATTCTGTGACTCCGAATTTATCTAAGAACGTGTTGTGGAATCGTTTTTAAATAAGGTTGATACAAAGGATAACAAACAACATACATGCTGCGTATCAAATTTAAACATCTTGTACCATTAGCCGTTTGGACACCTATAGGTAATAAACGAATTCATACCAAGTTATTCGCAAAAACGTAAACATATCCTGTCCATCAAAGGCACAGTATTGTAACCGCTGCCGCACATTATTAAAATAATTTCCACTCGCGGCAATAAGAGTAAAACTCTGCCCTGGACCATGCTCCCCTTTAACACACGCCAAGCTGAAAGCCCTGGACCATGCTCCCTTTAAGACACGCCAAGCTAAAAGCCCTGGACCATTCTCCCTTTAAGACACGCCAAGCTGAAAGCCCTGGACCATGCTCCCTTTAAGACACGCCAAGCTGAAAGCCCTGGACCATGCTTCCTTTAAGACACGCCAAGCTGAAAGCCCTTGACCATGCTCCCTTTAAGACACGCCAAGCTGAAAGCCCTTGACCATGCTCCCTTTAAGACACGCCAAGCTGAAAGCCCTGGACCATGCTCCCTTTAAGACACGCCAAGCTGAAAGCCCTGGACCATGCTTCCTTTAAGACACGCCAAGCTAAAAGCCCTGGACCATGCTCCCTTTAAGACACGCCAAGCTGAAAGCCCTTGACCATGCTCCCTTGAAGACACGCCAAGCTGAAAGCCCTGGACCATGCTCCCTTTAAGACACGCCAAGCTGAAAGCCCTGGACCATGCTCCCTTTAAGACACGCCAAGCTGAAAGCCCTGGACCATGCTCCCTTTAAGACACGCCAAGCTGAAAGCCCTGGACCATGCTCCCTTTAAGACACGCCAAGCTGAAAGCCCTGGACCATGCTGCCTTGAAGACACGCCAAGCTGAAAGCCCTGGACCATGCTCCCTTTAACACACGCCAAGCTGAAAGCCCTTGACCATGCTCCCTTTAAGACACTTTAACATACGCCAAGCTGAAAGCCCTGGACCATGCTCCCCTTTAAGACACGCCAAGCTGAAAGCCCTGGACCATGCTAAGACCCTTTGAAAGCCCTGGACCACGCCTTTAACATACGCAAGCTGAAAGCCCTGGACCATGCTTCCTTTAAGACACGCCAAGCTGAAAGCCCTGGACCATGCTCCCTTTAAGACACGCCAAGCTGAAAGCCCTGGACCATGCTCCCTTTAAGACACGCCAAGCTGAAAGCCCTGGACCATGGTCCCTTTAAGACACGCCAAGCTGAAAGACACGACCATGCTAAAAGCCCTGGACCATGCTCCCTTTAAGACACGCCAAGCTGAAAGCCCTGGACCATGCTCCCTTTAAGACACGCCAAGCTGAAAGCCCTGGACCATGCTCCCTTTAAGACACGCCAAGCTGAAAGCCCTGACCATGCTCCCTTTAAGACTCGCCAAGCTGAAAGCCCTTGACCCTGCACCCTTTAAGACACGCCAAGCTGAAAGCCCTGGACCATGCTCCCTTTAAGTCACGCCAAGCTGAAAGCTTTGACGCGCCGAAGGAAAGGAGCGTTTCTTATATCCCCATACAGATGTAGTTCCAGTATCTTGAAAAGGTGTCAATATCGACTTCTAATACATGTTTATAACACTCATACCTACTATTTATAATGCACATTGCCATAACTTAAAGCATTTGAGAATATCATCTGTAACACTATAGCCTTATGCAAGCTGTTATTATCCGATATATTACATGTGTCGAAGTGGGAAACTGCGGTGTCTCTGTGTCAAATCGTAACACATTTGTTGTTAATGTAAAATATAGTTTTTAAGATATAATACATACAAATTACAACCACACGACATCCACATACGTTACACGGTTAGAAAACGTGTAAACTATAAACACCAAGCTTAAATTACATAAGGAACTAACCTGTTACTTGGAAGCCCAGTTAAAACATTTTTACAACATCCAAACTCAACAAAATTTTGAAATATAACCTCAAGGGTCGTTAGTGATGACGCCAAACTTGACAGACTTGACAGTTTGGAAATTGTAGAGAAGCCCAAGGATTAGGCTACGACGGAGACCAGAGCTTTTATGGCGAATTAATCCTTGGGCGTCCAAGTTCACCCATTAAATGTTATAGGGAGTTTGTAAGAAACAATGCTTGGTTGATTTAGGCCTGAGAAGCTCTCGTCAGAGTTGAAGTACAGTCTAACGGCCCAACTTGAAAGGTTCGTGTGAGGGTGTTATCTCTGACAGGGTAGCCTTGTTACATATCATCCCTTGACCTGACTTCCTTAACGAGACGCGTGTCACTGCAATACAATACGTCTTCAACAGTAGCTCCCTTTAACAGGACCAATAAGCGTGCTACCGCGTGGGTAATGCGAGCTATTACTTATTGTTATATTTTCCATAAAAAAACATCCAAGTTTATATACATTATACACATGGTATTTAGATCGCATCTATAGAAGATATCTAAGATATATAAAATCTAATAGAATATATCATTGAGTAAGGGCGCAAGCTGACTGTTCCTGTAAATGTCTACATAACTGCTGAAGTACCATTTTTCTGCCTTATAGCACAATTTCTAGGAATGTTTTATTCCTATGCAGAGTTAATACTAGTATTTGATATACATACATATTTATACCACACTTTATATCCAAGTACAAACGAAATCAGTTGTACTGAGAAACTCGAGATTCTGACATGGACATGACAGTTGTAGGCAGTCCTCAAGTTGAAGGTCACGTACGTCGTTCTGCTGATGACGGCTACATGACCAAACCGATCACACAGAATTGAGTTTTACGCCGCACTCAGCAATATTCCAGCTATATGGCGACGGTCGGTAAATAATCGAGCCTGGACCAGACACTCCAGTGATCAACAGCATGAGCATCGATCTGCGCAATTGGGAACCGATGACATGTGTCAACCAAGTCAGCAAGCCTGACAACCCGTTCCCGTTAGTCGCCTCTTTACGAGAAGCATAATCACACAGAAAATTGTACAACTTTAGATATGAAATTCATACATGAATGTAGATTAGGACATGTCTACAGGGACTGCCTGGGTACGTCACGTCTCTGATTAAGTCTAATTTTGTCGGAATGTTTAATATATGAACTGTAAAGAGCTGTTTACTGACAACTTTACAAACAGCCACAATTCATGGAATTGAGTGCAACAGTCTATTTCATCAGTGAGATATACTGCGGTGCTTATATAAAGCACACTTAGCCTCTCTGTGAACACGAGTGCAATGTCTAGTTCCCATGACATATACCTCGACGCCTTTGCCATACGTTTTTAATAATTTTAATTTGAAATTCATGAATTTGTGCTGTTCATTGAGTGTAACGTGTGACTTGAAGCGAACTTCCTGACCCTCTTTAAGAAGTGTTGATTTACATACACACTGCCATTAAAGACATATCTGTGTCACTGGGTGTTATAAACCACAGTAACAGATATGTATTTGAATATACTGACACTTGTACGCATGAACTGCGGTTAATGTAGGGGGCATAAATGAACGGGAGTCTATGACAGTCAATCAAACAATACCAGGTTTTGTACCGTTTAATAATATCAACACTCACATAAACCAATATTTGAACTTTCAGACTTTACATGACAGGCCTAAAATGAGACATTCCTTGGGCACATAGCAAATGCTAATTTATACAGCACTTGGGTTCACTTGTGTCTATAAACACCAATACCGAAAAGATAGCGTTCTGAGCTTCTATACCTGTAAGCACTAGATCTATGATCTTTTCGAGGCCACTTGGTGCGAGTACACAAAACGTCTCCTACATTTGAATGGGGTCAAAGTGTAACTTAAAGCTATACTGTTGTATGACACTGCCTTGGTCTTGCCCCTTGTCATGACATATGTAGGTAGTCATGCTCCCTAGAAATCATATTTCGTATCAGATTTTATCTGTCCTTTGTGTCGGACGATTTCATGTTTCAGTAACAACATTCTTCCATTGTAATTCCTGTTTGACATTTCAGATAATTAAACATTAGGTTTGGTATGTGTGCGTTATTGTAGAGTGAATTACCCTGGCCTGTTTGACATTGATGTAATTTGTTACTATAAGTAGCCTTAGGACGCTGTTATTGGTATAGGTTCCCCGATGTGGATATCGATAAGATGTTATCTGCAATGTTATTTTCAAAATATAGGCAACCCGAGGTTCTGAGGTGTTACGATCAAGATCGTGCCCTGTTGTGCAGGGCATGGTTATCAAACTATCTGAAGAGAATAAAGCATTGCAATACTTTACTAGTCTGTGTTTGAGCACAAGGTCAACACATACAGATCGGCTGTGTTTCTGCACTTTGAGTACAATGTAGCTAGGCTGTGTTTCTACACTTTGAGAACAATGTAGTTAGGTTGTGTTTCTGCACTTTAAGTACAATATAGTTGGCCTGTGATTGTGCACTTTAAGTGCAAAGTAGTTAGGCTGTGTTTCTATGCTCTAAAAGAACAATGTAGTTATGCTGTGTTTCTGCACTTTCAGTACAATGCAGTTATGCTGTGTTTCTGCACTTTAAGTGCAATGTAGTTAAGCTGTGTTTCTTCACTTTCAGTACAATGTAGTTAGGCTGTGTTTCTGCATTTTGAGAACAATCTAGTAGGGTTGTGTTTCTGCATTTTGAGAACAATGTAGTTGGGCTGTGTTTCCATGCTCTAAAAGTGCAATGTAGTTATGCTGTGTTTCTGCACTTTCAGTACAATGTAGTTGGGCTGTGTTTCTGCGCTTTAAGGACATGGTAGTTATGCTGTGTTTCTTCACTTTCAGTACAAGTAGTTATGCTGTGTTTCTGCGCCCTATAAGAACTATGTAGTTATGCTATATTTCTGCACTTTGAGTACATTGTAATTAGGCTGTGTTTCTGCATTTTGAGAACAATGTAGTAGGGATGTGTTTCTACACTTTGAGAACAATGTAGCTAGGCTGTGTTTCTACACTTTGAGAACAATGTAGTAAGGTTGTGTTTCTGTGCCCTATAAGTACAAAGTAGTTATGCTGTGTTTCTGCACTTTATGCTGTGTTTCTGCACTTTCAGTACAATGTAGTTATGCTGTGTTTCTGCACTTGAGAACAATGTAGCTGGGCTGTGTTTCTACACTTTGAGAACAATGTAGTAAGGTTGTGTTTCTACACTTTGAGAACAATGTAGTTAGGCTGTGTTTCTGCACTTTCAGTGCAATGTAGTTATGCTGTGTTTCTTCTCTTTGAGAACAATGTAGCTAGGCTGTGTTTCTACACTTTGAGAACAATGTAGTAAAGTTGTGTTTCTGTGCCCTATAAGTACAAAGTAGTTATGCTGTGTTTCTGCACTTTCAGTAAAATGTAGTTATGCTGTGTTTCTGCACTTTCAGTACAATGTAGTTATGCTGTGTTTCTGCACTTTAAGCACAATGCAGTTATGCTGTGTTTCTGCACTTTCAGTACAATGTAGTTATGCTGTGTTTCTACACTTTGAGAACAATGTAGCTAGGCTGTGTTTCTACACTTTGAGAACAATGTAGTAAGGTTGTGTTTCTGTGCCCTATAAGTACAAAGTAGTTATGCTGTGTTTCTGCACTTTCAGTACAATGTAGTTATGCTGTGTTTCTACACTTTGTGTTTCTGTGCCCTATAAGTACAATGCAGTTATGCTGTGTTTCTGCACTTTCAGTACAATGTAGTTATGCTGTGTTTCTGCACTTTCAGTACAATGCAGTTATGCTGTGTTTCTGCACTTTCAGTACAATGTAGTTATGCTGTGTTTCTTCACTTTGAGTACAATGTAACAAGGCTGTGTTTCTACAGTTTGAGAAGAATTTAGTTAGGCTGTGTTTCTGCATTTTCAGAACAATGTAGCAGGGATGTGTTTCTGCATTTTGAGAACAATGTAGTTAGGCTGGGTTTCTACACTTTAAATACAATGTAACAAGGCTGTGTTTCTACATTTTGAGAACAATGTAGTTAGGCTGTGTTTCTGCATTGTGAGAACAATGTAGTAGGGATGTGTTTCTGCATTTTGAGAACAATGTAGTAGGGATGTGTTTCTGCATTGTGAGAACAATGTAGTTAGGCTGTGTTTCTACACTTTGAGAACAATGTGTTTCTGCATTTTGTGAACAATGTAGCAGGGATGTGTTTCTGTATTTTGAGAACAAAGTAGTTAGGCTGGGTTTCTACACTTTAAATACAATGTAACAAGGCTGTGTTTCTACATTTTGAGAACAATGTAGTTATGCTGTGTTTCTGCATTGTGAGATCAATGTAGTAGGGATGTGTTTCTGCATTTTGTGAACAATGTAGTAGGGATGTGTTTCTGTGTTTCTACACTTTAAGAACAATGTAGTTATTTCTGCACTTTAAGGCTGTGTTTCTGCACTTTGAGAACAATATAGTTGGGCTGTGTTTCTACACTTTGAGAACAATGTAGCTGTGTTTCTAGGCTGTGTTTCTGCACTTTGAGAACAACGTAGTTATGCTGTGTTTCTGTATTTTGAGAACAGCGTAGTAGGGATGTGTTTCTACACTTTGAGAACAATGTAGTTGTGCTGTGTTTCTATACTCTATAAGTGCAATGTAGTTATGCTGTGTTTCTGCACTTTGAGTACAATGTAACAAGGCTGTGTTTCTGCAGTTTTGAGAACAATTTAGTTAGGCTGTGTTTCTGCATTTTCAGAACAATGTAGTTAGGGATGTGTTTCTGCATTTTGAGAACAATGTAGTTGCTGTTTCTACAATGCACTTTAAAGTAACAATGTAGTTAGGCTGTGTTTGAGAACAATGTAGTTACACTTTGAGAACAATGTAGTAAAGGTTAGGTTTCTCTGCCCTTTGAGAACAATGTAGTTAGGCTGTGTTTCTGCATTTTGAGAACATGTAGTAGTGTGTTTCTGCTGTGTTTCTGCACTTTCAGAACAATGTAGCAGGGATGTGTTTCTACAATGAGAACAAAGTAGTTAGGCTGGGTTTCTACACTTTAAATACAATGTTATGCTGTGTTTCTGCACCAGGCTGTGTTTCTGCACTTTAAGTACAATGTAGTTATGCATTGATGTGTTTCTGCACTTTGTAGAGAACAATGTAGTTATGCTGTGTTTCTGCACAATGTTTCAATTTACAATGTAGTTATAGGGCTGTGTTTCTGCATTTTGAGAACAATGTAGTTGGGCTGTGTTTCTTTTTGAATACACTAGGCTGTGTTTCTGCACTTTGAGAACAATGTAGTTAGGCTGTGTTTCTACACTTTGAGAACAATATAATTAGGCTGTGTTTCTGCACTTTGAGAACAATGTAGTTAGGCTGTGTTTCTGTGCCCTATAAGTACAATGTAGTTATGCTGTGTTTCTGCACTTTCAGTACAATGTAGTTGGGCTGTGTTTCTGTGCCCTTTAAGTACAATGTAGTTATGCTGTGTTTCTGCACTTTCAGTACAATGCAGTTATGCTGTGTTTCTGCACTTTCAGTACAATGTAGTTATGCTGTGTTTCTGCACTTTGAGAACAATGTAGTTATGTAGTTATGTTGTGTTTCTGCACTTTCAGTACAATGTAGTTGGGCTGTGTTTCTGTGCCCTATAAGTACAATGTAGTTAGGCTGTGTTTCTGCACTTTCAGTACTATGCATCTATGCTGTGTTTCTGCACTTTCAGTACAATGTAGTTATGCTGTGTTTCTGCACTTTGAGAACAATGTTGTTAAGCTGTGTTTCTGTGCCCTATAAGTACAACGTAGCTATGCTGTGTTTCTGCACTTTTAGTCTATTGGTTTATTCAATAAAGGGGCCACTAACCCATTATAAAGTTACATGAGTCATATCATGAAAGTGGAAAATCTGGAGCGCCATAGCACTGTACAAGATACATCAATAAACATACACTTAATGGGTTGTACAAGTTTTGTTAAGGTAATTGTTACGTTGTTTGAATGCAAGGAACAAAAACTTCGCTAAACGATTTAAAATACCTGAATCGTGCGATGTGCAAACTAATACCAGTTTATCATAAGAAGGATGAGTACAATATAACTCAGGCAAAATTGTATGTCTGAGATTATAGTAAAAAGGACATTCCAAACACATGTGATATTCTGTCTCAATTACAGGTATAACACAAAATGGACATAATCTAGAATTTCTTGTCAGACCAGATTTTCTTCCAGACTCTATCATTAACTGATGGCCTGAACAGCGAAATATACTAAGAGCCTTACGATAAGCTGGTACATCCAGACAAGTTAAATACACCTCTCTCTCAAATGAAAATTTAATGTCACAATATAAATTCAGTTTAGGATAAGAATGAATACGTGTAAACCAAGTTTGTGTATCTATATCAATACATCTATTTCTAAAGGTTCCTATAAAAGATGAAAGGTCTAAGTCTAGTTGGTTTTTCCATACATATCCAAAACCATACTTGTCTAATGGCTGTTTTACTTGTAACGCCGAACAAGGTATTCCAACTTCTGCTAGTCTATATTGATAAAGATAAGCATTTGATAAGATTACATTATCATTCTGTTTAGAGGAATGTAGTTAAGCTGTGTTTCTTTACTTTCAGTACAATGTAGTTAGGCATAGTTTCTGCATTTTGAGAACAATGTAGCAGGGATGTGTTTCTGCATTTTCAGAACAATGTAGTTGGGCTGTGTTTCTATACTCTACAAGTGCAATGTAGTTATGCTGTGTTTCTGCACTTTCAGTACAATGCAGTTAGGCTGTGTTTCTGCACTTTCAGTGCAATGTGGTTATGCTGTGTTTCTGCGCATTTAGGACAATGTAGTTAGGCTGTGATTCTGCATTTTGAGAATAATGTGATAGGGATGTGCTACTGCATTTTGAGAACAATGTAGTTGGGCTGTGTTTCTCCAATTTAAGTACAATGTAATAAGGCTGTGTTTCTAAACTTTGAGAACAATGTAGTTATGCTGTGTTTCTGCACTTGCAGTACAATGTAGTTGGGCTGTTTCTCTACACTTTAAGTCCAATGGAACAATGCTGTGTTTGTACACTAGAGAAAAATGTAGTAGGGCTGTGTTTCTGCATTTTGAAAACAATTCTGTATTTCTGCGCTTTAAGGACAATGTAGTTATGCTGTGTTTCTGCATTTTGAGAATAATGTAGTAGGGATGTGTTTCTGCATTTTGAGAACAATTTAGTTGGGCTGTGTTTCTCCACTTTAAGTACAATGTAATAAGGCTGTGTTTCTAAACTTTGAGAACAATGTAGCTAGGCTCTGTTTCTGCACTTGCAGTACAATGTAGTTGGGCTGTTTCTCTACACTTTAAGTCCAATGGAACAATGCTGTGTTTGTACACTAGAGAAAAATGTAGTAGGGCTGTGTTTCTGCATTTTGAAAACAATTCTGTATTTCTGCGCTTTAAGGACAATGTAGTTATGCTGTGTTTCTGCATTTTGAGAATAATGTAGTAGGGATGTGTTTCTGCATTTTGAGAACAATTTAGTTGGGCTGTGTTTCTCCACTTTAAGTACAATGTAATAAGGCTGTGTTTCTAAACTTTGAGAACAATGTAGCTAGGCTCTGTTTCTGCAATTGAGAAAAATGTAGTTAGGCTGTGTTTCTGCATTTTGAAAACAATATAGTAGAGATGTGTTTCTGCATTTTGAGAAAAATGTTATTGGGTTGTTTCTACACTTTCAGTACAATGTAACAAGGCTGTGTTTCTACACTTTGAAAACAATGTAGCTAGGCTGTGTTTCTGCACTTGAGAAAAATGTAGTTACTGTAGGCTGTGTTTCTGCATTTGGAGAACAATGTAGCTTGGATGTGTTTCTACACTTTAAGTACAATGTAACAAGGCTGTGGTTTAAACTTTAAGAACAATGTAGCTAGGCTGTGTTTCTGCACTTTGAGAACAGTGTAGTTAGGGTGTGTTTCTCTGCCCTATAAGTACAATGCAGTTATACTGTGTTTCTGCACTTTCAGTACAATGTAGTTATGCTGTGTTTCTGCACTTTGACAACAATGTAGTTAAGCTGTGTTTCTGCACCCTATAAGTACAACGTAGTTAGGCTGTGTTTCCCTACTTTGAGAACAATGTAGTTAGGCTGTCTTTTTGCACCCTATAAGCACAATGTAGTTGGGTTGTGTTTCTTCACTTTGAGTACAATGTAACAAGGATGTGTTTCTACACTTTGCGTACAATGTAGTTAGGTTGCGTTTCTGCACTTTAAGTAGAATATATACTAGCCACATAAAGAAAGTGTGCATTGTCAAAATATCATCCCAGTTGATAAGTACGATAACAATGTAAAAGGTACATATAAACTTTAATGGAGGGATCATGAGACCATAACAAGTCGGGAGAATTGCAATTGAAAAGTCAAACATAATGACGTCACGAGTCCACAAGCGGGACAGGGGTCAAACGACCATGTCACAAGCTCAATAACGGGTATGTCCACCATCGGCACTGAGAACAGCAGTGCATCGACGACGCATAGAGCCTATCAAACGTGCAAGGAAGGCTTGTGGGATGTCACGCCAGATTCTCTCAAGTTCTGGTAGACGTCGATCGTCCTCGTCCCAAACATGCTCTATCGGGGAGAGATCCGGTGAATTTGCAGGCCAAGTCAACGTTGTGGTGTTGCAAGAAATCCATAGCAGCCCTTGCCGTATGAGGGCGGGCATTGTCCTGTTGGAATGTTAACCCAGGGCCATGACGTTGCAGAAAAGGAATTGCCACAGGTCGAAGAATCTGATCCCTGTAGCCCACACCAGTTAAGTTGCCCTGAACAATCACCAAAGGAGTTCTTTGGCGTGCTGTTATTCCACTCCAAATCATCACGGAACCACCACCAAAGCGATTCCTCTCCAAGACACAGGCCTGTGCATAACGTTCTCCCGCGCGTCTATAGGCACGTTGACGTCCATCACTATGGGAAATGTTAAACCTGGACTCATCTGTAAAAACAACATTTCTCCACCTAAACAAGGGTCTGCGGACATGATTTCGGCACCACATTCGGCGAGCTTGTCGATGACGCTGTGTCAGGATAGGCCGTATGGCGGGACGTCGTGGTCTGATCCCGTGATGACGTAAACGTTGTCGAACTGTGTTGGGGTGGATACGGCGACGTCCTGGGATGGTTCGGGCAGTCATCACTGCAGTCTGAAACCTGTGGCGAAGATGGGTCACCCTTATCCATCTGTCCTGTCTTGGCGTTGTTACACGTGGATGTCCAGAACGTAGACGATCGATGACGTCATTTGTGTTCTGGTAGCGTCTCACCAGTGCAGCAATTGTGTTCCGGTGGCAGTGGAAATGTGCAGCCACTTGTCGTTGAGACATTCCCCCACGGACCATCCCAATGGCCTCATGACGTTGTGCAGACGTGAGCCTTGGCATGCTATGCGTTTCAATAGCCGTTTAATTTTTTGAACGATCGCAAGGGCAGGGGTTGAGCTTTCCAAAGTGACAGTATTGTGTGGCATTCATTTGCTCTGTTTCTCTTTCCCGGAATGCACGTGCAACAACGTATTGCATGTCTCAAGGACGAACCCACTGACGTCACGGAACGTGGCACGTGCATGCATGTTGGATACATGTCACTAATCTCTGAGTTTAAATCCGTATGTGTCTACACAGGTTTGATAAATTTAGATTTTAAATTTTTGTATGCACAGTTTCTTTATGTGCCTAGTATAGTTGGGCTGTGATTGTGCACTTTAAGTGCAAAGTAGTTAAGCTGTGTTTCTCCTCTCCACACCATGCAATCAAACGTATATATACACATATATACAACACAAACATTTCATGACAATTTGGCCAGGTCGCAGTTCCGACACATAGCAGTTTATTTACATCAATCACTTGATACATTATAGAACACACATCAATCTCTGGTACATGTGCACCTTACATCATACAGTACGGAACTGTTGCCCGACACGTAAACAGAGATCAAAAGCATCATTTAAGAGAAAATTGCTCTGAACCGTGTTCTCCCAACGAAGTCAACCGTTCCTTATCTGGTGAGTTTACGGATAACTATTGATGTAAACAATATGCATTATATATACAAACGTTTCTCAAACAATTATACTGAACATCATTGAAAACGCACCACTTATAAAAGTTCAGATTATTCAAAGCACGTGTAAGGAATTGATGTTTTTGGAGTGGATAATAACAGATGGACGACTGACAAAATCAACAACACAGAAAAGACGCTCATTCATTGAAATGCTCCACAGTCAGAAAGGATCAAACACACGTGGGGTCAAATAAGCGTCCGAATAGAGTTCTTGAGGATGGCATTCCACTTCTGCAGTAGTGCAGCCGGAAGTTCCCGGATGTTTCGCATCTGTTGTCGCCGCGAAAGACTTTGACCAATTTCGTCCCACAAGTGCTCCATGGGGGATACATCTGGCGACTGTGCTGGCCAATGAATAACCTGGATGTGTTGCTGGGCCAGATACTGCATGGAAAGTCTTGTTATGTGCGCGTGCGTTGTCCTGTTGAAAAGTATGGACATCTTGGTGGTGATTGAAGACAGATACGATGTGATTCTGAAGAATCTGCTCACGGTAATAAAGGGCATTAACTCTCCCTTGACAGACATGAAGGCAGTCCTGTGATTGTAATTTATTCCATCCCCGGACCATGACACTCCAACCACCCAAAGGTCTGTCTGAACCACACACTCATCAGCATAACGTTCACCACGTCTACGCCAAACACGTAATCGGCCGTCAGCATTACGTAGATGAAGACGGGACTCGTCAGTGACTACCACACCATGCCATTGTTGTAACCTTTACTCAAAATGCCTGCTAGCCCATTGTATACGCTCATTACGGTGTCTGTCGGTCAGAAGTGGTCCAACGTAAGGACGTCGAGCATGGAGCCCTGTAGCGTGTAGACGGCGTCGCATGGCGTCAGCTCTAATGACACCCACGTCAACCTTGAACTAGTGCAGCAGTCCTTTCAGTCGGCAGTGTTCAATAACTGATATGGACAAGGTCAACATGGCGATCCTGATGGAGCGTCGTAACACGTTGTTGCCAAGGTCATTGAAGGTCACGGGTGCTGCCGGTCTACTGATGTCGTCTATGAAGCCTAACGATGGTGGAGTGGCCAAGTCCAAGTTGTCGAGCAATATCCCTGCTGCTGGTGCCAACCTGAATCATGCCTAGTGCACGTTCTCTTTCGTGAGATGTTAACCTCGGCCTCTCTGTCCTCGTTTCACAATCGTTAGTGAAGCAATGAGAATCGGTTCTCATACACCTGCTTTTAATGTCACAGTCAGTATGATTTCAGAATGAAATTAGCGCTTTTTTCATGGCGTGGCTGCATGTTGATGCATTTTGGAATTAAGAGTCATACTGTGGACAGGAATTTGTTTCTAAAGCATTTTTGCAACTGGACATGCCCTTCGACTTCATGTTAGTTATATTCATTGATCATTGTCATGCTGAAATCCATCCTGATAAAAATATGGACAATTTTAGACTGGTGCGTTTTCAATGATGTTCAGTATATATTCAATTCACCCTTCCAAGTGTAAGATCATTACACACTGTATTATAAATGGCTCTTCAGCCCAGACCACCACAGGACAAACATGTTTACAACTGCATTCCAACAACATGCCGCTATATGATAGCGTAATATATTTCTGTATATAACATCACGTATTATGAAGACTCGTCAACCTCTTGAAAGCAGAATAATCATATTCACATCATTCGCAACATAACATTCAAGGCTCATTAGTATGACTGAACTTCTCACGTGTTATAATGGTTCGCCAACCGCCCATATATGCAAATCACCCCGTCAGGGGAAAAAAGCCGAACGGCCATCTTCACTACGAGTGAGCACATCTGCAACATAACAGATATATGTATACGAGATAATACATGTAAACATCAAAATACATGTGGAAATATAAGGACGTTACTGCGAGAGAGAGAAGAACTACTTTCCACGCCCCCTTTTTATACCCTTAATACCCAAGCCAATTACCTCCCTTGAGTATTGAATACCGCTAAGGAGAAATTAGTTTCTCTCTAATTCACAATGCATTCAACCGAGAGAAACATCATTCTCCTCTCCACACCATGCAATCAAACGTATATATACACATATATACAACACAAACATTTCATGACAATTTGGCCAGGTCGCAGTGCCGACACACAGAGGATCAAAGACAGTCTAAAGGCCACGGCACTGAGAAACAGATAACCGTTTTTGAAGGTGATCCTTAATATAACCATCTTTGGCGTTTTCACTTCGCCATCTCCCATGTCTCTTTTACATCCTATCGAGGAGTCCGTTATTAGCAGCAGCTGTTGCTCCGCCGCTACGTCAGCTATGAAGATCACAACTCTTGATGTTATGTACAAATGGAGTGAAAGCTTCAATAAACAACTCTCTCAGACGAGTGTACGACATAGGAGAGTCACACTTCCTCAGCTTATAACCAACCTTCATCTTAGTTAGTCTTCTAAAAATGAACTCACCAGAGTTCGCCAATATCCCAGATAGGTCAAGGTACTTAGCCAGGATAGCATCTGGACACATCTTTGACTTTGTTCTGCTAATAGTAAGCCACGAACCGTCTCTGTACATATCTGTTTTAGATTGCTCTATAAACAGCATAATGTGAGTCTAATAAAATACCATATCTGATCTTCTGATGTTTAAAAGTTCTGCAGATCTGAGAAACCCAGAATATGCAATAAGACACATACACAGTATCCGTACACTGTAAACTGTTGGATCAACGATTGTTACATCATACAATTCTCTGACAAATGAAACAGTGATATGCTCTTTTCTATTCACACATTTTGCCAATTTTCTTTTGGCTGCCTCTAAAACAATTTTTAACAAGACCATTTTCCGTTGGACTTTGCAGCCCCACGATCACATGAGCATGACGAATGCTATAGAATGCAGTTTGCACATGAGCAAACGATTCTCTACGCTGAACAACAGCCAATAAATATATTGCACAGTGCAATGGAGAAATCGGTAATTGTGTAGACATTAAAGAAGAATGTGCCCACCGTTTCCACGCATCAAAACCGTATGCGTATTTCTTTGACGTGGAATCTGCTCTACAACCAGCCAGTAAACTCGGCAGACCAGCAGCCAACCCCTTCACATCAGGAGGTAACGCCTCCAACTCCTCTCTATATACACTACACATCACATCTGTAAACAGAAAACACATATTCAACATATGCTGAAATCTACACGCAGAGCTAACGTGTTAAAATGCAAATCACTTTCTCCGAACAACCCGCCTCCAATCCTGAAAGGTACATATGATTCTTTCGCTTCTGGCAAATACATATGATCAATCACCTATAGAATAAAGAAACGATTACAAGTGATAAGCGGCAAAAAACATGCCGAATACCATTCAGATACCACCAACGTGCCCTTAGCACCACACTAAGACATATGCCGTAATGTTCGTGGTATCATGGCAACAGGGGGAACAACCCAGCTTACTCCATCACTCCAACTGACTGTGAAACAGTCTACATCCGCACACCGTGGATTGTAATATCTGGAATTAAAACATGGCAAATTAGTATTGTACCATGATGCAAATCTATCCACTTCATGTGGCCCCCAAACAGCATCTATATGCTTAAATATGTGGTTTGCAATCGCCCAATCGTCATAATCGAGAATTTTACTCAACATATCCGCAGTCTCATTCTCTGAACGCGGAATCCATTGCATGCCCAACACCACATGTTTACTTGAACACAACTCAAAAATATCAAGGGCTATGGCCTGTAAATGTGGTTTCATGCTACCCTTCTCCACAATAGTAGCCACATTCTTATTGTCAGAGCGCCACGTAATTCTACGTCTTTCCAAATGTATAATGAAACTTGACATGACAAGAAAAACTGCCTTGAGTTCTCTCCATGTTGAACTGTTCTGCGCCTCGCCTTCTGACCACTGACCATGAGAATAAGCTGTACCCGTTTCCACACAAAACCCTCCATATCCGGTATTGCTTGCGTCACTATACACAACACGACTCACTTGAGAACTTTTGACTAGTACTGTACTTGACAAACTAGCAATGTTTCTTATCCAATGCTGTAATTGTTCGATGCTTTCAGGCGATAACAACACTTTACTATTCCACGATGAAGCCGTCAGAACATCGATGCTCAGAAATCTAGTCATCAATTGTACAACAGTTCCCATGACTAATTTCATCGCTATGATTTGTCCTACAACAGCTGCAATCGAACGCACTGATTGCACCACACGTCGGTTGTCCAAAAGAAAAGTTATTTTCTCAACCACTTTATCAAGCTTTCTCTGAGGTACAGATAAACACAGAGAAGTAGTACATATATGAAAACCTAGCCACTCAATGGACTGTGAAGGTGACCATAACGATTTTTCTACCTTGGGTACAAATCCAGACTTTATCAAGTCTTCTTTCACTTCCTTGCTAACAGAACGCGTTGATAACTGATTCTGCAAATAAAATGCCATCATCAAGAAAGCGCCACTTTTTAACCAATTGTCTTGTAACCTTTGTAAACACAAACGGTGCTGATGTCAAGCCAAAAGGTAACACTACAAACTTAATTAAAGTACCGTGTTACACCAGACACATCTGTCCACGCGAAACCTTAGAAGTCAGTGTGACCTTCAAATATGTCAATGTGATGATACGCAGAATGAATGTCAAACTTGATCAGCCAATCGTTGGCGTCAATATATTCAAGGGCGATTCTCCAATCCTCATACTTTACAAACTTCTTATTAACGTAATTGTTAACCCTAGATAGATCTAAAATGAGACGCATCTTGCCCGACGCTTGTATCGCTACAGTAAGAGGGTTAACAATATATGGCGGAGTGTCACATTCAACTACCAACTGTTTCTTATGCAATTCTGAGATAGCTTGACAAACAAACTCTGCTTGGTTCAGCGCCGACTTGTTATTTCGTAACTCCATCTTTGGTGGCCTGGAAGTAAAAGGGATCTTGCATCCATTTTCTATAATATCAACTACAAACTGAGATGCACCGATATCCCGCCAAAATTGAATGCTAGATTGTAATCATGATTTCATATCCGTCGAACCCTGTTCATATTCATAATAGTCATTTGTAAGTTCAACATCATTGTCATCATACATAATATTGTCTAAATGCACTTTATCAAAAGTACACTTAACTGACACATCAGTATCCCGACTACAAGGCACTTGTTGTCGTGACGCTGGCTGCTGTCGTACCTCTGTTCGTTCCGCCTGACCGGTGAGGACATTCCCGGATGTAGTGCGAGAATTCTCCGCAAAAATGACATGACCCTTGTCCACGACCTCTGACCCGAAGGGGCTGCACAACTGGAACGTTGTGCACAGCAGAAGTAGAAGCATACTGCACGTGCGGAAGCATACTGGACCTGCGAGAAGCACGGGGACCATAAGGATTCTTACGATTCTGCTTAGCTTTCAGTTTCTTGATCGCCTTAGACTCCCGCCTTCTCAATTTTCTTGTCGTTGTCCGAATTATCGGCCCGCTCGTTTAAAACATGATGTTTCACGGTTTCCCACCCTCCTTCCGAGGAATCAGCTATCTTGATGAGCTTATTCCTCCTTTCTAATTTGGCAATCGCGTCCTCAACGCCCTTAGAAACATCTTCATAAGAGCCGTTGTGAATCGCTTCTCTTACATTAATTAGATCTTCTAAAACTTCCGAATTAACGTTGAATTGAATCCGGTTCCCTTCCCGAGACCACGTATATTCTGTTTCTGACTTCAGTTTCTTGAAACCATTTTCCTTCTCAATAAATTCTTCTCTCAAATTGGAGATTCTGTCATCAATCGTCCTCTCAAAATCTGTTTGATGATCAAGCTTTTTTCAAGATGGCGTCTAATTTTGCCGCCGTAGATTGCTCGTCTTGAGACTTGGTAAACAAAAATATATAATGACGATACTGCTGTGGTGACTAGAGAGAGAGAAGAACTACTTTCCACGCCCCTTTTTATACCCTTAATACCCAAGCCAATTACCTCCCTTGAGTATTGCATACCGCTAAGGAGAAATTAGTTTCTCTCTTATTCACAATGCATTCAACCGAGAGAAACATATCTATGCTCTATAAGTACAATGTAGTTATGCTGTGTTTCTGCACTTTGAGTACAATGTTACAAAGCTGTGATTCTACACTTTGAGTACAATGTAGTTAGGCTGTGATTGTGCACTTTACGTACAATGTAGTTGGGCTGTGTTTCTACACTTTAAGTACAACGTAAGAAGGCTGTGTTTCTGCACTTAGAGTACAATGTAGTTAGGCTGTGTTTCTGCACTTTGAGTACAATGTTACAAAGCTGTGATTCTACACTTTGAGTACAATGTAGTTAGGCTGTGATTGTGCACTTTACGTACAATGTAGTTGGGCTGTGTTTCTACACTTTAAGTACAACGTAAGAAGGCTGTGTTTCTGCACTTAGAGTACAATGTAGTTAGGCTGTGTTTCTGCATTTTCAGTATAATGTTACAAAGCTGTGATTCTACACTTTGAGTACAATGTAGTTAGGCTGTGTTTCTGCACTTTGAGTACAATGTAGTTGGACTGTGTTTCTGCACTTTGAGTACAATGTAGTTGGACTGTGTTTCTACACTTTGAGTACAATGTAGGTAGGCAGTGTTTCTACACTTTAAGTACAATGTAGTTGGACTGTGTTTCTACACTTTGAGTACAATGTAGGTAGGCAGTGTTTCTACACTTTAAGTACAATGTAGTTAGGCTGTGTTTCTACACTTTGAGTACAATGTACCTTCTGTGTTTCTGCACTTTGAGTACAATGTAGTTAGGCTGTGTTTGTGCACTTGAAGTACAATATAGCTCTGCTTTTGTTTGCACTTTGAGCACATGGAGTATATTTATTACCTTATACTGTATATCCGAGGACTGTGGTAAGAGCCAACTTATTTATGAACTCAATTACTTTTAGCGCTAAACATCACACACATGCCATATACCAAACTCATTCTGTCCCTTCCCTGTGCTCCTAACACACTCTCATACCCTCCTTCCCTCTCCCTCTCTCTCTCTCGCTCTCTCTTTCACTCTCTCTCTCTCACTCTCTCTCTCACTCTCTGCCTCTCTCTCTCTCGCTCACTCTCTCACTCTCTCTCTCACTCTCTGCCTCTCTCTTTCTTTCTCTCTCACTCTCTGTAAGTCTCCTTTTCTCTCACATTATCTCTTTCGGCTTCTGCCCCTGTCTCCCTCTGTATCTTTCCCTCTGTCTCTCTGTCTGTTACTCTTTGTCACAACTCATTTTTCCTCACCCGCCCCATCAAATGAAAACTTTCACTGTGTCTCTCATTGCTATGCATATATTGCTGACGTTAAAGTGTATTCTCAGTGAATTAACACCTCTTATTGAATAATTAACAATAAAGTATGATTTAAGCAAAAACAAAAGTCTGCTCCCTTGATGTATCCAATTAATTATCGTCAATGTCAACCACTTATAGATGACAGTGGAATCTGAACTTATCCACTGACATATAACTTGACTTATATCGTCATATGAGCGAAATATTCTCAAGCACGACGTAAAACCCAATTTCACTTCACCTCACCTTGACTTATACCCACGTTGACATTCAGGTTTGGAAAAGGTCACAAGCAGTATATGCTGGTGGTATACGACGACTAAATGACCAGGGCTCGTTATCATATTACATTGCATGTTTTGACGTAGGGCTGTTTCAGTAAAACCTCTCACTGGTGTGTCTGGTCCAGATCCAACCATTTATTGGATATTAAACATCAACTAAATAATGCCATTGTAATGCCGCTATCCATGTATGATCAAAGTGTTCAGCGGACTCATTTATAAATGCTCAACATCAGAAACATTAGATCTGGTCGAATGAGTATAATTACCACAAGATTGTTAATGGATTATTGCAAAAGATCTCCACAGCTTTTCTTTGTACACAAGTTTCAATTTCTCTCACAATTACTGCAATAATTTCACTTGCTGGCCATTTTCATTTTTTTTTCCAGTCATAAATAACTCTTGTTTTATAAGAAAATATATTATATTAATTTATATTTGAAGAATCATGTTTCCATATATTAATTTACATTTGAAGAATCATGTGTTCCGTGATTGGAATATTGCTAAAAGCGGTGAACATATTGAGCCTGAAGCAGTGATCTGGTTGTGGATGTATTCATGATAAACGATCTTGGCGTTCTTCCTTGCCCTTTGATTCACGACTTCAGCATGGGTCCCGAGTGTTTATTCATGTATGTTACCATGGTCTTAGGGAGTCAGCTGTGGAGATGGTATAGTGCTCATGTAAGTTTCGACAGTTTCATCCTTCCTGTTGGACTTTCAGAATGCTTTGTCTCCGACATAACAGCTGTAGAGCACATTGGAGGAAACGAGTAAAGGGTGACTAACGAGCGAGAAGGAATTACGGATTATTGGTCCCCAGAGGATGAATGCAGGGAACACAAGCAAGCTTTAACGTGTGCCCCCTCACAAGGGGCCCTTTATAACCCTCTTTATGCTTCCTGGAAATGTCAGATATCAACGTTTAAATAGTTTTGTGAATGTTTTTGGATGATTTACTGACAATTTGTTGTGGGGTACGAGTGGCGTGTTCGTGGAGCTGGGTGACGTTGTGGCGTGGGGCACGGGCGTGTTCGTGGGACCCAGGTGACGTAGTCGTAGGGCACGTGTGTCGTTGTCGTGGTTGTAAGACACGTATGTCATCATAGTGGGGCAGGGTCCTGAGGCATGGGCTATGTGGTCTTGGGGCACTACAACTACTACTAGAATCACTACCACAACCGCTAATAACTACAACTGCTGCTTTCTCTTCTTCCTCTACTACTACTGCTACAACTACTACTACTACTACTACTACTACTACTACTACTACTACTACTACTACTACTACTACTACTACTACTGCTACTACTACTGCTACTGCTACTACTGCTACTGCTACTACTACTACTACTACTACTACTACTACTACTACTGCTGCTACTACTACTACTACTACTGCTACTACTGCTACTACTACTACTACTGCTACTACTACTACTACTGCTACAACTACTACTGCTACTGCTGCTACTACTACTACTACTGCTACTACTACTACTGCTACTACTGCTACTACTACTACTGCTACTACTACTACTACCCTACTACTACTACTACTACTACTACTACTACTACTACTACTACTCACCACTACTGCTACCACCACGACCACTGCTACCACTGCTGCTACTACTACTACTACCACTACTACTACTACCACTACTACTACTACTGCTACTACTACTCACTACCACTACTACTACCACTACTACTACTACTACTACTACCACTACCACTACTACACTACTACCACTACTACCACTACTACCACTACTACCACTACTACCACTACTACTACTACTACCACTACCACTCACCACTACCACTACTCACTACCACCACTACTACCACTACTGCTACTACCACTACACACTGCTACTACTACCACTACTACTACTTACTACTACTACGACACTACTACTACTACTACTCACTACTACTACCACTGCTACTACTACACCACTACTACTACCTACTACTACTACTACTACTACTACTACTACTACTACTACTACTGCTACTACTGCTGCTACAACTACTACTACTACTACTACTACTACTACTACTACTACTACTACTACTACTACTACTACTGCTGCTGCTGCTACTACTACTACATTAATTGAAGCAAGATTTCCCATGAAAGATTGTTAATCCTACAGCGACATATTCACATCGCATAATGTGAAAACCGTGTGGACAATCATCTCTACAAGAAACCACTTTCTAAAAAGTCAAGAGTGCCGTTGTACAAAGCGATGTTAACTCCAAGGTAACTCCAATACCAGACCTTAGACGTAGCAGCAGGTTGTTTCGTACACACAGATCCATGTGATACATCATTGGTTTAACTGATCACTGATATAACACACAATACACATTGTCGTGATGACAACGGACAGTGCGAGTCTATGTGTACATGGCGCTTGATATGGGGTAGCACTGTTACCCTCACCAGGGGTAGAGCTAATTTGAATTTAGATGAATCCCCTCGCTGGTTGGTCCTGGTCCCTGGCCACAGCCATGACAGTTGGAAGATACGGTCATTTCATTCCCTATTGTCTGTACGTGCGTGATAATATCGCATCAGTGTTTGTTGTAAACTGACACTCGATAGGAATGTGTCAGTGTTTCACTCGGCGACCAGACCTGCTAAAGCTGCCATGTACCCGCACAATAACACCTACACGCACTGCTTCACCCGGCACCAAAGCCTGGTGGAACTGCCATATACCCGAACAATAACACCATCACTCACTACTTCACCCGACACCCAGAATTGCTGGAGCTGCCATATACCCACACAATAACACTCCATCCACAATCACTGCTTCACCCTGGCACCATGGCCTGGTGGAGCTGCCATATACCCACACAATAACTCCCTCACTCACTACTTCACCCGATACCCGGACCAGCTGGAGCTGCCGCCATATACCCGCACAATAACACCCCATCCACACTCACTGCTTCACCCGACACCCAAACCTGCTGGAGCTGCCATATACCCGCACAATAACACCCACACTCACCGCTTCATCCGACACCCAGACCTGCTGGAGCTGCCATATACCCGCACAATAATACTCACTGCTCCACCGACACCCAGACCTGCTGGAGCTGCCATATACCCGCACAATAACCCCCACACTCACTGCTTCACCCGGCACCTAGACCTATTTGAGCTGCCATATATCCGCACAATAAGAGAATCACTCATTGCTTCACCCTGCACCCAGACCTGCTTGAGCTGCCATATACCCGCACAATAACACCCACTCATTGCTTCACCCTGCACCCAGACCTGCTTGAGCTGCCATATACCCGAACAATAACACCCACACTCATTGCTTCACCCTGCACCCAGACCTGCTTGAGCGGCCATATACCCGACTCATTAACACCCACACTCATTGCTTCACCCGGCACCCAGACCTGCTTGAGCTGCCATATACCCTCTCAAGTACACCCACACTCATTGCTTCACCCGGCACCCAGACCTGCTGGAGTTGCCATATATCCGCACCATAACACCCTATCCACACTCACTGCTTCACCCGGCATCCAGACCTGCTTGAGTTTCCATATACCCGCACAATAACACCCACACTCAATGTTTCACCCGGCACCCAGACCTGCTGGAGCTGCCATATACCCGCACAATAACACCCCATCCACACTCACTGCTTTACCTGGCACCCAGACGCTGCTGGAGCTGCCATATACCCGCACAATAACACCCACACTCACCGCTTCACCCGGCACCCAGACCTGTTGGAGCTGCCATATACCCGCACAATAAGACAATCACTCACTGCTTCACCCGACACCCAGACCTGTTGGAGCTGCCATATACTTGCACAATAACACCAACACTCACTACTTCACCCGACTTCCGGACTTGCTGGAGCTGCCATATACCCGCACAATAACACCCTATCCAAACTCACTGCTTCACCCGACAACCAGATCTGCTGGAGCTGATATATACCCGCTCAATAACACCCACACTCACTACTTCACCCGAAACAAGACCTGCTGGAGCTGATATATACCCGCACAATAACACCCACACTAACTGTTCCACCGACACCCAGACCTGCAGGAGCTGATACATATCCGCACAATAACACCCACACTCACTGTTCCACCGACACCCAGACCTGCTGGAGCTGATATATATACCAATAACACACCACACTCACTACACCCGACAACCAGACCTGCTGGAGCTGATATATACCCGCACCGACACACTCACTGCTTCACCTGACACCCAGACCTGCTGGAGCTGATATATACCCGCTCAATAACACCCACACTCACTGTTCCACCGACACCCAGACCTGCTGGAGCTGATATATACCCGCTCAATAACACCCACACTCACTACTTCACCCGACAACCAGACCTGCTGGAGCTGATATATACCCGCACAATAACACCCACACGCACTACTTCACCTGACACCCAGACCTGCTGGAGCTGATATATACCCGCTCAATACCACCCACACTCACTACTTCACCCGACACCCAGACCTGCTGGAGCTGATATATACCCGCACAATAACACCCACACTCACTGCTTCATCTGACACCCAGACCTGCTGGAGCTGATATATACCCGCTCAATAACACCCACACTCACTACTTCACCCGACACCCAGACCTGCTGGAGCTGATATATACCCACAATAACACACCCACACTCACTACTTCACCCGACACCCAGACCTGCTGGAGCTGATATATACCCGCTCAATAACACCCACACTCACTACTTCACCCGACACCCAGACCTGCTGGAGCTGATATATACCCGCACAATAACACCCACACTCACCACTTCACCCGACACCCAGACCTGCTGGAGCTGATATATACCCGCACAATAACACCCACACTCACTACTTCACCCGACACCCAGAATTGCTGGAGCTGCCATATACCCACACAATAACACTCCATCCACAATCACTGCTTCATCCTGACACCATGGCCTGGTGGAGCTGCCATATACCCACACAATAACTCCCTCACTCACTACTTCACCCGATACCCGGACCAGCTGGAGCTGCCGCCATATACCCGCACAATAACACCCCATCCACACTCACTGCTTCACCCGACACCCAAACCTGCTGGAGCTGCCAAAGACACGTACAATAACACCCACACTCACCGCTTCACCCGACACCCAGACCTGCTGGAGCTGCCATATACCCGCACAATAACACTCACTGCTCCACGGACACCCAGACCTGCTGGAGCTGCCATATACCCGCACAATAACACCCACACTCACTGCTTCACCCTGCACCCAGACCTGTTGGAGCTGCCATATATCCGCACAATAAGAGAATCACTCACTGCTTCAGCCGGCACCCAGACCTGCTGGAGACGTCATATACCCGCTCAATAACACCCACACTCACTGCTTCACCCTGCACCCAGACCTGCTGGAGCTGCCATATACCCGCACAATAACACCCACACTCATTGCTTCACCCTGCACCCAGACCTGCTTGAGCTGCCATATACCCGCTCAATAACACCCACACTCATTGCTTCACCCGACTCCCAGACCTGCTGGAGTTGCCATATATCCGCACCATAACACCCTATCCACACTCACTGCTTCACCCGGCATCCAGACCTGCTAGAGCTTCCATATACCCGCACAATAACACCCACACTCAATGTTTCATCCGGCACCCAGACCTGCTGGAGCTGATATATACCCGCACAATAACACTCCATCCACAATCACTGCTTCATCCTGGCACCATGGCCTGGTGGAGCTGCCATATACCCACACAATAACTCCCTCCCTAACTACTTCACCCGATACCCGGACCAGCTGGAGCTGCCGCCATATACCCGCACAATAACACCCCATCCACACTCACTGCTTTACCTGGCACCCAGACGCTGCTGGAGCTGCCATATACCCGCACAATAAGACAATCACTCACTGCTTCAGCCGGCACCCAGACCTGTTGGAGCTGCCATATACCCGCACAATAAGACAATCACTCTCTGCTTCACCCGGCACCCAGACCTGCTTGAGCTGCCATATACCCGCACAATAACACCCACACTCACTACTTCACCCGACTTCCGGACTTGCTGGAGCTGATATATACCCGCACAATAACACCCCATTCACACTCACTGCTTTACCTGGCACCCAGACGCTGCTGGAGCTGCCATATACCCGCACAATAACAACCACACTCACCGCTTCACCCGGCACCCAGACCTGTTGGAGCTGCCATATACCCGCACAATAAGACAATCACTCACTGCTTCAGCCGGCACCCAGACCTGTTGGAGCTGCCATATACCCGCTCAATAACACCCACACTCACTACTTCACCCGACAATAAGACCTGCTGGAGCTGATATATACCCGCACAATAACACCCACACTCACTGTTCCACCGACACCTAGACCTGCTCGAGCTGATACATACCCGCACAATAACACCCACACTCACTGTTCCACCGACACCCAGACCTGCTGGAGCTGATATATACCCGCACAATAACACCCACACGCACTACTTCACCCGACACCCAGACCTCCTGGAGCTGATATATACCCGCTCAATAACACCCACACTCACTACTTCACCCGACACCCAGACCTGCTGGAGCTGATATATACCCACTTAATAACACCCCATCCACACTCACTACTTCACCCGACACCCAGACCTGCTGGAGCTGATATATACCCGCACAATAACACCCACACTCACTACTTCACCCGACACCCAGACCTGCTGGAGCTGATATATACCCGCACAATAACACCCACACTCACTACTTCACCCGACACCCAGACCTGCTGGAGCTGATATATACCCGCTCAATAACACCCCATCCACACTCACTACTTCACCCGACACCCAGACCTGCTGGAGCTGATATATATCCGCACAATAACACCCACACTCACTACTTCACATGACACCCAGACCTGCTGGAGCTGATATATACCCGCACAATAACACCCACACTCACTACTTCACCCGACACCCAGACCTGCTGGAGCTGATATATATCCGCTCAATAACACCCACACTCACTACTTCACCCGACATCCAGACCTGCTCGAGCTGATATATACCCGCCCAAGTACACCCACACTCACTACTTCACCCGACACCCAGACCTGCTGGAGCTGATATATACCCGCTCAATAACACCCACACTCACTACTTCACCCGACACCCAGACCTGCTGGAGCTGATATATACCCGCACAATAACACCCACACTCACTACTTCACCCGACACCCAGACCTGCTCGAGCTGATATATACCCGCCCAAGTACACCCACACTCACTACTTCACCCGACACCCAGACCTGCTGGAGCTGATATATACTTGCACAATAACACCCCATCCACACTCGCTACTTCAACCGACACCCAGACCTGCTGGAGCTGATATATACCCGCACAATAACACCCACACTCACTACTTCACCCGACACCCAGACCTGCTGGAGCTGATATATACCCGCCCAAGTACACCCACACTCACTGCGTAATTGCGTCTTGCTTCATCGTGTTGATGAGGCAATAAATTACTTGCCCGGATGTTTGCCATTACCATTGTTTCATTCTCAAAACAACTTACTCCAAATGACGTATCTTTTCTCGCTACATAAAGCATCATAATGTATTTTTACATTATTGCAACAACTAATCGCGCACCAATGTATTTGCTAACAAATGTATCACATCGATGAAGTCCTTTGAGCACCCGGACCATGTCGACATTACTGCGTTCTAGCATTGCACAGGAGTTTAGTGCCATTTTATGAGGGTATTTGTACCTGAAAGTAGACGGTTGATCATGACCATCTTGAATAATGCATTAATATGTAATCTGGTTCTTTTGTATTGTGTTTCAGATATTATTTGAATTTACAGGATGACTGTGTTTGGATGGCCTATACAGAGAGAATGAATCGGTAAGCGATTGCCTTAACGCAACCATTGACAAAATTCTAGTTATATCACAGAAATAGTGAGCGAGTTTAGTTTTACGCCACTTTTAGCACTATTCCAGCAATATCACGGCGGGGACACCAGAAATGGGCTCCACACATTGTAGCCACGCAGAAATAGCCAGAAGTGTTGAGCAGCCCAGAACTGGGATTCGAACCTACAACCTTACCTGTTTGGCGTGCCCATGCTACGAGATGACGAAAAGCGAGCATACTAATTATGAATTTGTAATTGGGATTTCGTCAGTGCCTAATGCATAGCAGATAATGTACTTGTGAAATCTCTAGCCAGTCACTTCATGCCTTGATTCACCTGTACTTGATCCTTCAATCGTTTCAGTCTTACTTCCTCAATGTTTTGGGGCAGCCTAGTGCTTGAAACGTTCGCTCGTCAAGTCGAAGACCCAGGCCGATTCCCTAAATGGATGCAATGTCTGAAACCCATTTCTGCTGTCGCCAGCCGGGATATTGCTGGAAGATTGCTACAAATGCAAAATCATAGTCACTCACTCCTCAATGTTGTGCCATGGAGTTACCTGAAAGTACACAAACACAACCGGCCCTGATGGTTCACATTGAATGACGTTTTGTGAATTAATGATAAACCCGAGGAAAAGAGAAATGTTAGCAAAAATCGTCTGTGCACTCAGCATTCTGTAGCGTCGTGGGATCTAGTCGTGGGTTCGCTTATTTGCTCCCATGATGGGTTCTCAGAACACATCCGCACATACCCTGTACATTTCCATATGTACATCTGGTGAAGGAAACGTGGGTTCTGAGCCACACATAATAGGTATTTCTCGCGATATGTTAATCTCTTGTTATGGACATTACATGTCTTAAGAGTACATCTTCAACGCTGGACTTCCCTGCTGCCTCAGCATAATAAGCAGTGGTCTATCACTTGCATGGCTGTCCCGTCCGGTGTTGGTCTTCAAGAACAGCCTTGAAGACGTCTCCAGCCCTGAAAGATCTGTCACGTCAGCAACACCAGGATTGATCAGGATTCATCTGGACAATCCATGGCAAAGCGGCGAGTGAATGAGCATCGTAGTGTTTGTTCAGTGACACTTAAGCAGATTACATTCCATAATCAAAGAAACCTTAGCCATGAACAAAGTATCCGCTCCTAGCATTCCAAATCTCCTGATACCACATACAAATGTACCTGCCACGACATGATCCAGCTCTGTTTGAAGCTGAAAACTTGATGTGTGACTGTGGATGACATCTGGTTTCACCACATCCAGATTTCAAGCGACAGTCAAGACAATGGAACCATTTAGCATCACCATCATCAAGGGTTGTAAGGATGGATGTACGTGTTGTAAGGATGGATGTACGGGTTGTAAGGATGGATGTACGTGTTGTAAGGATGGATGTCAGGGTTATAAGGATGGATGTAAGGGTTATAAGGATGGATGTACGGGTTGTCCCATCAGGTGGAAAAAACGTTATGGTCTCCGTGTGTTGGCGAAGGCCATAAAAGGCCACATAATAGACGAAGCATAAGGCAGAAACTACGAAACGGAGAAGAGGTCAGCAGAATGTGCCAGTCAGTCTTCTCCATGGCAAAAGTACACGGGTGGGCCTCTGAACTCCTTTAGACTCTTCTTTGAGTGGCATTCAGAAACCGGAAAGTACAATATACACACAACTTTACGGATAACAATTTGTGTTTCGTGAGTGTGACGTTCTTCTTGACAACGGTACAAGAATCTGTATCGAAACGTCGCACCCAGGTAATAAAGAAAGTTGGTATCCATAAAGTTTGTCAATATTGTCCGTTAGACCCACCTTAAACCTCTGATTCGTCAGATTTACATAAAGAAGCTCTACCATGATTAGGCGATGAAGTCGTACCAGCCGCAGGGGACTTTCAGGACAGCCAAAGAGGAACTTCTACAGAACTAGGATAAAATCTCTTAAACATCTTTGGCAATAGTATATTAATTTTAAAGTGGATTGTGTGGAAATAAATCCTTTTAATGAACCTCACACTTTATCAATCACACCCTCGCATCATCCAACATAGGTACATGCGCGAGGTATGATAGTACATTCAGTCTGTGTTGATATTATAAACAGTACATCCTGTTGTATGTACATGTATACCTATTGCATCCATCTGGAAGTTAATGTACTATAACGGCAGATCGTATGCAATTTAGTTATTCATTGTAATAATATAAGTAAGTAATGGGATAACAAATTCTATGCATACATGTGCTCATATCATAATAACCTGTTGAAGTGTCAATAATGTTCTGGAGAAAATGACGTCATTTAGTTAAGATATCAGCGCTATACGGTTACAGACAATGTTTGTGAAGTGCTGAATGGGTATTACCTGGACTCCTTGAGTGAGTGAGTGTGTGATTGTTTGTGAAGTGCTGAATGGGTATTACCTGGACTCCTTGAGTGAGTGAGTGTGTGTGTGATTGAAACTTTCATTGGAAATATACCACACAGTTATGAAATATACGCGTTCGAAAGACAATGGACCATGAAACACACGTCGATTCTTTTGAATACATACCTAAACACGGAAATCGTGCATCTGGACAGTACTAAAACCATATTCTACCACAACTGTTTCTCACGGTGTGCATGTGCTACAGAGGGCGATTAAAAAAAGTTTGATCATGTGATTAGATGAAATCGCACTTGAGGTATCTGCGAGTTAGTTCCACGTGGCGAGTGAGTGCACATACTTGAGTTGGTAGATATTGCCTTGTCTCTAATCTATGTCATGTCGATATAACCACCGATATCACAAATGCCACGGCGCAATGAGATTGTCTATCAGGCCATTATTAGCAATTAGTAGTGTAATTGGAAACATGGACGTCAGAGAGTTTGGGAAACAACACAGAATTTAACCTTCTAAACCACGAAACGATTTGCCATACAAACGAATCATGTTTTATGTTATATTTACTATTTCTTTGGTTTAAAGCCTGAAACGTTTTGTTACACTACCGGATTCCAGTGCAAATCGCAGCGTCTAGTGTAGCTATATCAAAGAAATCAAGCAAGATGAGATCAAACAAATATAGTCTGAGGGATAAATAGGATTTCCTTTAGATACACGTACATTTCATATACAGATAAATTTTATAGTAACAAAAGAAATGTCAGTTTCGTAAACATAAATCCATGTAGTTTTGGGGGCCACATACAGATCTGTGTAGATTGAAATCCCTTAAGTCCGGAGACGCTGACATCCCGATCACTCTTGATGAGATTATCTAAATGTATACTAATAATAACGACAAACTCCAAGTAAACTCTATATCAAACGCATGTGTTTATGAATCACTCCCAAAAGCAAGATATCAGTGTAGCGTATCAAACAGAAAACCCCCCAGATTTGTTACTCCGGACATTTGGTGATGGGCTCCTTTCAGGAAGCAACCTTTATTAAGGTAATTAATTCATTAACATTGCACTAAGGTTACCTTAGTGACTTCCGATCACCTTAGACCCGTGAAGGTCCGGGTTAGAATATTGATCTTCAGTAACCCATGGTTGCCGTAAGAGGCGACTAACGGGGTCGGGTGGTCAGGCTCGCTGACTTGGTTGACACATGTCATCCGTTCCCAATTGCGCAGATCGATGCTCATGCTGTTGATCACTGGATTGTCTGGTCCAGATTCGATTATTTACAGGCAGCCGCCATATAGCTGGAACATTGCTGACTGCGGCGTAAAACTATTCTCACTCACTCACTCACCCGATCACCTTAGTGCTTGTGAAAGGAGGCAGCCGGACATTTTAGTAAATAAATTGCATGATTTATAAATGATCAAATTAAACACTGTGGGCTGGCTTATTGCGCAAGACACAATCACCACCATCTTATTTGCCCGCAGCAGAGGGTGCCCTGGCCTGAAGTCTCTGACCGGAGCCAGGAGACAACACGTGGAGATGCCCAAGGTCACATGGGGTCGCCCAACACGTTCTGTGATGTGTACATGTCCACACATTGCATGTTTCTATATCTACTGTACACGTGACTTTCGTTTTAATTGAACTGGATATTTATTAACGCAGAACAAAAAGGGCACAGGCATAACAGAAGCAGTTTTATTGGCAGTTCATTACGTGACATGTACAGTGTAAACATCACCAGATTTCTTGCACTGAATACACCAGGCACAAGGAGTTACTTGTTACGTTTTTGATTTAATATATGAATAACAGATTATTTCTATTATGATCCGAAATGCAATGTACGATTCGGACTACACAATAATCATGTGTTTATGAATCATTGTCAATTAATGATGACTCAAAGCGACAAGCATTTCCAGAATCAGGAATCTCAACTGAAGTCAGAGTCTCCTGTCAGCTACCGACTATATCATAACCACGTGTCTATCAACAAATTCCTTAGTGCTCTTCAACGTTACTCTTCCAGTCAAAAGGTAACTGGCGCAAAACCTTCCCCTTTTGTAACACAACATTATGTTAATGACTGTCTCCGTGACAGTAAGGTATGAAGTATAACAGCGGCATATATAATATAACAACATGACATGCAGTATAACAGCGGTATATGCAATACAACTGCATGACATGTAGTATAACAGCGGTATGTGGAATACAACAGCATGACATGCAGTATAACAGCGGTATATGTAATACAACTGCATGACATGTAGTATAACAGCGGTATGTGGAATACAACAGCATGACATGCAGTATAACAGGGGTATATTTAGTGTGACAGCATGACATACCGTTTAACAACGGGTACTGGCTAGTTGTCGTATATGAGTGAAACAATCTTAGCCCAAAGTACTTTAGATCCGTGAATATACCCATGTTATTGTTTTTCCTTAACCTCACTTTTTAAGACGTTCTGTAAATTGTACCGACATATTTCGGAAGATTTGACTCTGTTCTACACATCAGCAACTCCATCTTGTTTTCATGTCAGTACCTAGATTCGGTACGTGCTACACTATGACATGAGTGGGAACAGGCAGATTACATTTCATTCATGCCTGTTGCAAGATGTGGCATCAGGGTGCTTCAGGTGTTACGTCATATGCATTTGCTGGGCAACAAACGCGATGAGGAACTACAGGTTAGAGCACCGGATGAGATGGTAAAGTCTTAAAGGATTAGTGTCAGCGATTAAACAGGGATTTCTGTCAGGATATCATCATGAAAATATGTGGAGTCTTTATTCAGCATTATGTTATGCTTGGTTTTCACCTTCGGAACACTGTTGCAGGATACACTTGTTGTGGTGGTGAGCGCATGCGCAGGTGTTCTAACATTTGGTAAAATCTGGCTCCAGCATCTACAATAACGACAACAGCACCATGCATTTTACTTAGTTCTTACTTTGACTTTATCGATCCAATATCACGATGGCATTGCCTTTCAAATGGTTAATCTCGCACATAGCGCGGTATTTTTTCCGAGGGTGATTACGATCATGACATGCTCAGAAGTTTGACCTTTAGGTTTGATTGATCAAACTGTCATCAATAGCAATTCGGATATGATTTAATGGCTGGCTTGTTCCAGAGAAACACAACACAACGAAAACAACACGTGTCTAGATGTGAACTGCAGAAAACATGCTACATAATGTCCCCGTCAACAGAAATACAGATGGTCTTACACTAACTCCATCATTCCCCATAGTACGTCGTATACTGAGTGAGTGAGTGAGTGAGTGAGTGAGTGAGTGAGTGAGTGAGTGAGTGAGTGAGTGAGTGAGTGAGGCTCCTTTGACATGTCAGTCCATCCTACTACAGGGGTATGTGCTATTCGTGCATATCCTCGATGCAAACGAGAACACATTGAAGCTGCTGGTGTATCATGGTTTGGGCTCTAGGGCGGTAATCGTGACGGATGCCCCATGTAGTTACGTCAGTCACCAGATATGGATGAAGAAGTATTGTCTCATATTGTAGTTTCAGGCTAGTAGATTTCAATAAATGTTCATGGCAAGCTAAATCCAATCTATAGGTCAAAAGATGACATTACATGCAACAAACCGAGACAAAGGTCCTGACAGTTCAAAACCTTCAAGATACATAGTCTGGACTGGACAAGCTGGACACTGTAGAGGTTTGACTGCCAAGTGTACATGTCTGAGACTGGACAAGCTGGACACTGTATAGGTTTGACTGCCAAGTGTACATGTCTGAGACTGGACAAGCTGGACACTGTAGAGGTTTGACTGCCAAGTGTACATGTCTGAGACTGGACAAGCTGGACACTGTAGAGGTTTGACTGCAAAGTGTACATGTCTGAGACTGGGGACGTTGGCCTGGTGGCTAAATCAGTGGATGGAACAGTTATTTTGCCATTATTGAAACGATACCAGACCTTCGATATACCTAAAGCTTAAGTTAAACCTCTAATCCATATCCAAAGATTAATTAGTCCTGATTTTCAGACTAAACAGATCTTGTTAGGTAGAAATGGCAAAATAGCGATAAAAATTACATGAATGGTTAACTGAAAATCATTTACGATGCCGAAATGGGTCAACCCGTCCTATTCTTTCGATAGGACCCGCCACTCGCCAAACAAAACCAGCAGAGAGCTACAACACAAATAGCAAACAAATTTCAATCGAAATGTTAATTTTCATTGGAACCAGGTTTATCCTTGGTAGGTCTGTCATACACACTCGCCACCAAAAGTAGGTATTTGCTGCCTGAAGTTGCACAATGCTACAGTAACTTCACAGTGAACAATGGGCAAAATAATCCAGTGACGGTATTTCGCATTTACTGATTTTGATGAAACTGAAAACGCGGTGTTTGAACGTGACGGGGCACTTAAACTTTCACCAGAGTGTTTCGAATATGGAATCCGAGAAGGGACATTGTCGCTATGTCGCATTGTCGCGTTGTCGCCCTCTCAAAATCAAGCAAAATGAGACCAAATTAACCAAAGCGCGCCAATGCGACAACGCGACATTTCGCCCATTTGTCGCATTGTCGCGATGTCGCATGTCGCGTTTTGAATAATATTTTTCTATTCCCCCAAAGGGCGACAATGCGACATAGCGACAATTTCCAAGGTCAAAATATGTCGCGTTGTCGCATTGTCGCGTTTTAGTCAATATTATATTACATAATATACTCAATATTTTAACAAAGCGCGACACGAGACAATGCGACAACGCGACATTTCATCAAAATGTCGCGTTGTCGCATTGTCGCGTTTTAGTCAATTTTTAGGCTTTTTTTACACATCTTAGATAGGGCGACAATGCGACAACGCGACATATTTTGACCTTGGAAATTGTCGCTATGTCGCCCTTTGGAGGAATAGAAACATATTATTCAAAACGCGACATGCGACAAATGGGCGAATGTCGCGTTGTCGCATTGGCGCGCTTTGGTTAATTTTGCCTCATTTTGCTTGTATTTGAGAGGATTCCATATTCGAACTCAATTGCTATTTGCATATTTAAAAAATGTCTGTAGTTGCTCATGTTTATTCACTCGGAATTCTCAAAAAAGAATTCAATATTACATAGATATCATGTCATGTTATTGAACCGTGTAAAATTACACGTTCAAAGTACTTACAGTTAGGTTTTGGGTTTCGATACTAAATAATGCCAACCAATCAGATGGCTGTCACACACTGTAAATTGGAACAATGTAATGGAAATAATTCTATAAAGTGAAGAAAAATGACAGTTGGCACTCTATTCACGTGCAGCGGACATGCCGTGTTTGAATGTTACATTTGAGTTAACTTTGCGACATATAGTACCGTCGTTAGAACCAGGAAGTGTACACAGTGCAGTTGATAGGGGGGTGGGTTGGGGGGGAATACAGAGAGGGATGTAAAAGGGAAAGTGACAGCAAGGAAAGATGAAAGAGAAATAGAATTGAGAAAAAAGAAAGGCGAAAGGGAAGGGAGAGAATGAGTTAGGAAAGACAGGAGATAAAAGTTTCCCCAACAAGAAGGACACGACGAAAAACAATGATGAGATGAAATGTTGAAAATAGACTAAATAGGAAGGGGAGCGAGTTGAGGAACGGAAGTCAGAAGAAAAGGCAGGGGGGGATATATGATAAAGGTTGCTTAGGTTTAGGTTTCCAGAAACAAATCATGAACATACTCTGCAGCCAATGTTCTGCCAGTAGAATTATATAAAGATAATGGTATGTTGTTTATTGTTTGTTTGTGGGTAACGTGTGTGCGTTGTTTGTGTACATCTCAAGGTACATGAGAAGAGAGCGCCAGACGTTATGTCGTGTCGACGTTTACATAATTCTCAGTTCATAATTCCATATTAATCAATTCTCATATACCATAATGTTTCATCATTTCGCAATGGATAAATTATTGCTCTCATAATCTTCTTGTAACTGCTTTCGTTATCTAGCCGTGAATCTATTCTAATTTGACGCAAGTGCACCACATTATGACAAAATTCAGATATTTTAGGATAACTATGAAGTAATGGCCATGTACTGAATGACCGTGCAGCGTTGTAGTACTGTTATCTATATATATCTATACTTGTCTACAGCGGAAGTGATCGCGTGTTGTCCACCTCTTTATCCATCCTTCCTTCCACACTCCTTCCGTTCTTGAAGACGCGTGCCAGTCGCGAGCAGCTTGCACTCGAATCTCGTGGGCTTATTCGCTATCTACTACAGTGGAAGTATCCACTTCGTCAGTACTTTAGTAGCATTCGCTTGTGTCGGTTCGTCCAATGTATAATTTACATGAGTAAGTCTTCAACTGACGTCCCGACATGGGAAATGAACATATTCCCATACACTAAAATGTCACATAATGTGATGGGTTAAAGCAACTGGGTACTTTAATAAGTAATATGTGGTTTAATATGAAAGAGGAAGACACCATGTATGAGAGGATAAGGGGGAAAGGAGAAAGGGGGAAGAGAAAGGGAGAGGAGAGGTGGGGGAGAACTAAACGCATATACAGGAAAGAGATGAGAAGATGAGAAACAGAAGGCAGGATGACGACGAAATGGCACCACACGAGGGGACAGCAGGAGGACAAAAAGATAGATATAAGAATAGGAAGCTGGATAAAATGAGAAGTTTGATCAAAGAACGAAGAGGAACAGATGAATAGACGAACAAATAGAAATGAAAAAAGACAAATTTAGTCCCGAGGGAAGGCTTCCCATTTCCAGACAAGACAGTGAAATAGAAACGACGAAACCAAATCCACATTAACACGAAATCTTCACTAAAACCCATTATGCTGAAACATATCTCTCTTATGATCAGTTACGTGTAGATGTACATAATCAGGCCTAATGATCTGAAGAGGCAGATTGTAGTATATAGTTTGTCAGGCACTGGATGCTAAATTACCCGTTCTGGACAGTGTTAAAATGATTCACATTATACCTAATTCGAAGGTTTGAGATTTGTCCCTAAACATTATCCTTGACAGGATAAAATGTTTAAGTGTTTCAGTTTAAGTTGATTATTTGATATATATTTTTGCGATATGTTTGCAATTATTGTCCACACAGTGATACGAGATTCGCACCGTTATGTATTACATCCGTAATATCCATTCAACAATTATCTCAAGGTTCCACTTAGTAATACTAAAATACATCTGTTATGCAAAACGTCCACTCGACAGAATAGTCAGTCTCCATGACCCACCCAAACGGCTTCGATTGTACGGAATGGGCAAAATAGTGGTTAAAGTTCTATGAATGGATCACAGAAAACCAGTTCTACTGCGCGGATTGTTGTACATTTTACCAAGCTAACGTGCACTAATACAAACAACATTACTGCCTGCACAAATGTTATTACCTCTACAAAAGGAAATAGAGGCACTTGTCGGCTACAAACTTCACTTTTTAAAGTTTCTGAATTAATGACACTTGGTAACCCCAACTGTAAACTCAAAGGACATTAGTCAAATTCTGTGATTTCTTGGCAATAATTATTGAAAGGAAGGCCTTTGGTTTATTAACATTGGCAGTTTCCGTTTGGTTGATAGCTTGTCAATGTTGACCCTATGGACAGGATTCAAGACCTAAGTGATCGACGCATTTACGTACTGTGGCAGTGTACTATGGAGTGCAAGCGTGCGTGAACTTTACTAATTCATGATTCACCGGCGAGTCCAGTGATGATCTCGTGAATGTCAAATTGTTGTAGTACTTTACACTGATTATACTTAGAAACAAAGGTCTAAATCCAACACTAAATTCAATGAGTTTTCTAAAAGGCCTGTGGCAGATAATGGGATGGTCGGACTACATTCACACGCTGACATTTCCTCCATTCAAACAAGGTTAAAGAGTGAAATATGAAATCTAGTCTTTATTTATTTTGCCCAAGTTTGAATTGCCTAAATGTTATACAGTAAGTTTGTTTATCAAAATCATATTTTAAACAGAGCACCGGGTTATTATCCAATGATATTGTTTCAAGGCCGACTAAGACATTCTGTGTTAAACTAAGCCCATACTCTACTGACTGTAAATACAACAATATTACTGGTTATGTTTATATACTACCCATCAATAGTTTCGACTCACTTAAAGCACTCACTATATGTTATGTATGTATGATATATGGTTACATCGAAGATGACGTTCTCCACTCACCTGGGGGAACCAACTGCAAACCTTAAGCAGATGAAGTGCACAAAGACCATGCATCAAAATGCTGAAAAGCATGTGCAAATATTATGCATATGAACAGCTGCGCTTTGGTGTAATGTTTTAAGAATTGTCCAATTGTCTTTGAGTTTCATCATTATTGAACTCGTGACAATAATCTTTTTCAACGTTACGATTTTGTTTTACAATACATCAGTTCATATGTAAACAGTACCTTTAAACAGTATGGAATAGTTTGCAAAATCTAGTTTAGAACAGTTGACTGAAATACGTGGCTACATTTACACTAGTGAGTCTAAACTTTTGATGGGTAGTATGTAATACACGCAAGGGTTAAACAGTGGAGAGTCCTAATGTCAGTCCAAGATATTCCTGTGTTTCTCCCTGGTGTACATATGACGTAGTTTGCAGGTGCTTGTGGCAGGTATCACCGGTAGGCAAGGATACGGTCACCTTTCCGCCAACACCTGGTGTCATTACTGTATAATGTAGATTCATAATACATTCTAATGATATACGTACAGTTGGAATATACAATGATATACGTACAGTTGGAATATACAGTGATATACGTACAGTTGGAATATACAATGATATACGTACAGTTGGAATATACAATGATATACGTACAGTAGGAATATACAATGATATACTTACAGTAGGAATATACAATGATATACGTACAGTTGGAATATACAATGATATACGTACAGTTGGAATATATACAATGATATACGTACAGTTGGAATATACAATGATATACGTACAGTTGGAATATACAATGATATACGTACAGTTGGAATATACAATGATATACGTACAGTTGGAATATACAATGACATACGTACAGGAGGAATATACAATGATATACGTACAGTTGGAATATACAATGTTATACGTACAGTTGGAATATACAATGATATACGTATAGTTGGAAATATACAGTGATATACTACAGTTGGAGTATACAATGATATACGTACAGTTGGAATATACAATGGACTCTGTCCTTTGTAGATTATTCTGACTATACTTTTTACAATTATTCCGTGAATAAACTGTACAATATGTATTGGCGACTTGTATATTTTAGTATTAACAGACGAAAGTCGCTTTTCGTGCATACTTGGTTAAATACTGGTGATTACTTTGATCAAATAATTAGAATTTGCTAATATACCATAATAACATGTACACATAAGGTATATTTGAATGTATTGCTAACTGTGGAATAACTCCTGAAACGGCCGGAACAAGAAATACGCTTATACAGCGTTGAATATGAAGCGGGTAAGCTGCCAACAATCACATACTTCCTATTTCCAGTGTACACCTGACAGCTCCTGTTTATCATGATGAGGAGACCAATCACGTAATTCCAAGGATATGTTTTTGTGCGGACGGCAGCTGACTCTCCAGTGGGTATAAATACATCACGATCTCGCATCATAAATTCCAAGGCGTAATTTCACAAGACAACTATCTGATTAAATTGGCATCGTAAATTTTTATGATACAAATCTTGGCAGCTTACCATTAAGTATTATATGAAGAATTAATTGTACAGAGATAATATAAAATCTTTTGCACTTATAGATAAGCTATTAAACTTCCATTACTATTATAAATATTTCTGTACAGAATTACTTTAAGTTCAAAATAAATTTATATAATGTCCCTATTTGAAAATGTATTTCACGGCTAAGTGTTTGAAAATAGTATAATATACTCGATGTGTGAAAATTGTTTATTATTTACAGGGTATATCACAGATGTCTACACACCCTACATCTAGTGATAGCAACTTTGATATTTCAGACACCACATAATAGCCAACTTTAACCCTCCAGGCATTGCCTGCGATGCATTCCAGCAGTATTTTAGCTCCAGTCCTTGGTGTCTACATTACTTTGAGGTACAACACAGCAGGCTCGAACTATTTCTATACGAAGAGTTAAAAAAGTTTTAACGAATCTCAAAGTAATAACAAGTCCTCAGTAAAGCTGCCTAGATATGTAATGACAGACACAGGGAGGACACGAGGCATCATGAGGCATCGGTGACAAAAATTATATATGTTTGAAAAATTATATATGGTCCTGTTTTGACTTGTGTGTACTTGTGTTTTTGTTTAGGTGGATAATTGATTTATCTGTGCATGTGTTTGTGACGAGTCACCGGGGTGCAGAAAACGCTCACCTTCTGTACATCATCGGATATATCCAGTCTTGATGGGGATTCATGAACACATGTTCCTAAGACAGTTCAAATCGTACAATCAGGTTTGGGGTTTTGTCGCTTTTATCATTTATGAAACAATACATTACGGAAACAGGACAATTACTGTTTGTATTCTGTATGAGGGCCTCGGCGTATTGCCACTATTTAACGACTATGTCGATTGGCAGCATGTTCATGGTACGTGTACTTAGAACATAATTTATGCTCACTCAGCAAACCTCCACTAAATCTTGGGATCAAGTAATACACTGTTTCAGATGTGACCAGATTTATGACACTAGAAGCAAACATAATGTTCAGTACTCACAACTCGTTTTTAATAAGAAATGTAACTAGAATGTTGATATAATGTAACTAGAATGTTGATATAATGTAACTAGAATGTTGATATAATGTAACTAGAATGTTGATATAATGTAACTAGAATGTTGATATAAAACACAAACACACACACACACACACACACACACACACACATATATATACACGTTGTGCCCCATCTAGTGTCCTTTGTGTGGACGAAACAAATATAAGAAAAACTAAAAGATATTGAAAGTGTACTTCGCAATCTATTCAGCTTTCTGTGAGCAATATTTGCTTATAAGGTGTTTTAAAATGTGATTATTTACTTGTCATGTTTTACAAACACTGCTGAAAATCGTCTTCATTTTGTGTCTCTGTTTTTGGTTATCGTGTCTCCATTAGTACCTATGTGACTGGTAAATATGTATCCTGATTCCATCGATCAATGGGAATATTAAAATAGAATCAGAAAAGAATAACCCAGGGGCCAATATACCGGCTGATCTCTTCATTGCATGTTCCACAGAAACACAACCCAAATTGTCACAACTGATAATAGCGATTGAACTACTGGACTCTGAAGCGCAACCTCTCGAAAAATAACGAAATCAAAATTATTGCTATTGGATGTTGTTTTAATGATCACATTCTGTAAGACATCATAAAATTTAATTCATTGAATTGAAAATTAAATAGTTAAATAGTAGCATTTTACACGGTAGTGCATCACTGGTATCAGTTGTACAATAGCGAAGGTGTCAGTGAGTTCACGTAACATCGGCATATATCAGGTATATATCGGCGACAGCAATTTTAATGTTGATATGTGACACCGGGCAATCGTCAAATTTGAAATGAAATTATTAAAAAGTAAGATTGTACAGGACAGTTAACAGTTACCACAACCAATACTGGCAACAGTAGGGCAGAGGGTGAAGCTTCATGCCTTGTTCTGTTGAAGCAATATCGCTGTGGGGGGTACAGGGAACAGGCTGGAGGAATTGATCCCACGTGGACAATGGAACACAGGTCTTCTGAGCTTTGCTACCAGGCAACCCGGACAGAGTGAGTGAATGAGATTAACGCCGCTTTCACCAGTATTTCACCTCTATGTGTCGGAAGGAGAGGCCAAATCCATGCTGACAGCTCAAGGCACATAACCATGACAAATCGAACGAACTGTCACAATAGTGGACAGACAATGGACATGTATGGTATAAATCTTCACAATAGTGGATAGACAATGGATATGTATGGTATAAATTTTCACAATAGTGGATGGTATAAATTGTCACAATAGTGGATAGAGAATGGATATGTATGGTATGAATTGTCATAATAGTCGATAGATAATGGATATATATGTTTAAACGAATTGAAGTGGAAATGAACATGGAAAGACTATTAAAACAGTTGACTGACTTTAAAATAAAATACCTATGCATGCATGGTATAAATTGTCAAAAATAGTGGATAGAGAATGGATATAAATGGTTTTAACGAATTGTAGTGGAAATGAATAACTATAAAAACAGTTGACTGACTTTAAAATAGGATAACTATACATGGCAGCAGGAACAGCAGTAAATACCGAAAGGACATATATGGCAGTACCAGACGAGCACACTTAACGGGGTATAGCAGCACCGATGGTGTATATACACTGTCTGAGTTTCCTCATCTCCCATCAACCAGAGCTGTTTGTAGTGCAGTTATTAAGACTCCAGGTGTTGCTGATCTTTCACAAGACAAAAGCCTTCAGCCATGGCTTAATAGCTTGTATGAGATAACAATCGACATGCGTTTATGGAGGTTTCTTATGATTACGAAAAGGGTTTGTCTTATTTATTTATACAAGACCTAAACCATTTTGTTAACGAAATGCTTTCCATCTAAACACAGTTCACTCTCATCTTTATAACTTGATGAAGAAATCTCTTTCACTTAATAATCTGGGGACAGCTGAACAGTGGCCTTGACCTTTCCAACCAGGGCACCTGGTGTATTCCAGAACACCTGGTGGTATAACTGGCAATTCACAAGCAGTAATAAGTGCAGGGCAAATACAGATAGTTTATAACTTGTTCGTCTTGTGTCAGTTTAATGTTAAGAATACTTGGTACTGACACGATATTTCCTATTGCTGATTCAGCAGAAATATGTCAAACAACTTGTAGAATCCGCCTTATGATCTGAACATCTACCACACGTTTAGCCTTGCAAACATATGCTGCACGTTGTATGTCCAATATACAGAATTGTATGTGTAAACCCAATGTGTTATACTAGTATTTAGTTGGACTTCGTTCCTCAAGAATGTATTTACTGTGAGAAATAAAGAGGACTGAGTCAGTTATTACGTTTCCCTAATCATAAGAGACCTCTTCTGTAGGATCTCGTGTATATCAGAAGTAATTTCATTAGCAGTGATGACTGTTTACAGAATATTTTCTCTGGGCAGAGATGTAAAATTCTGTAAGACTGGGTACATGTTATTGGAAACAGAAATAGACTGCCATCACCTGATCACCATCCTATAAATACCTGACTTTGTTACCTGTGGAATATTACCAGACTTTGAAACAGGAAGAATTATCTGGATTAAATTGCTTGTAGAATAGTTGTACTGCTACAGGTGTGTTGCATGTGATCTTAGTCACGGTTAGGGCACTGCGAATACCTGGTGTCACGGCCTTTAAGCTGATACAGCATTTGGAATTATGCCTTTCGTTATAACCCGGTACCATATATCATCCGAAGAGGCATGCACATTCTGAACATGTTTCTATTATATATTAGGGAAGGATAACGATATACGGATGAACAACGTCTTTAATACAGTGAGACCTATATATTATATATCTATGTTATCTTGTTTTGTGGTTGTGAGGGGGACAACTGGTTGCGGCTGGTTACGCTCGCCTTTTCCAAAACATTTGGTGTGGTGGATATTTCAGATTGATTGAAACCACAATAACACATGACAGGTGCACATTTAGCCAACATGATCACAAACAAAAATTTGAAATGTTTGGATATTTTGGATACTTCTTAAAGGGGTTAGATGCAAATATAACTTTCTGTAAATTCCATGGCATTTCAGGTCTGACATTACTGACCAATAGTTTATTTTCTTGTGCCAAATAGAATATCAATGTCCCGAGACAATAACCCATTGTTTTGTAATGTGAACACAGCGACCGATCGCGAGTACTGTGTAATACAAATATTCCATCTTTCTGTGGCAGATATTTCCAGGTGGATGCAGAATATTGGGCATAAAAGTGACATTTGCTTTATGTGATAAATTAAAATATTCATACAATAGATTCAAAAAGTAAATTAATAAAATCAAAAATAAAATTGTAAGAAATTCACATGCAATACTTTTCGAGTTATTTTTGCAATATCACTTTAGACCCTGGGAAATATTCGTTAATTACTTAATATGTTGTTGCCCTTTTGCCCTTTTCACTTCCAACATATTACCGTTGCTGTGATATAATATGCTATTTTCAAGTATTGCTACACCATTCGCTCAATTTGAATGAACCTATACGGATAGAATTTGCTTAAATTATCTGTTAAATTGTTACTGATTTTTTTCATAATTCATCTATAATATTAAATCTCATATGAGATCTCCAGGCTCATCATGAACAGGAAGAGGGTTTTTGAAATACGTCACTTAATGACCATCTTTTAATATACATCATTTAATAAACCGATCATAAACTCTGGTACTTAATCCCCAGCATTCCGAGATCCAATGCAAAGTTGTTATAAATTTCATGCACATTGCAAACGTAAGCACATTTTCACGAAACAAGATACTTATATCCACTGTGCATTTCATCGCGAAATACCATTCTGACGTTAAAATGATCGTCAATTGCTAAGGATATGTAACGTATATCTCCAATCAACGGTCTTTCTAAAACCCGAATGACGGAAGTTCGGGGTGAAAAAAGCCGAAATAATGATTCCCGCTGAATGACAGCACAGCGGCGCGCCAGGTTCAAGCAGTGCGAATGTGTCCGATTTCAAGCGGTATTTGACTGACAGCTGTTGATAGTCCCTTTCCTTCAAGCTAGAAACCCGTGTAGATTTCGCCTCCCCAAACTTTCCAGCATTTTTTTCCAGGGTAGTAGCTACTGTTTCGATGGGCAGCATCTTTCATCGTGTTATTACATGTTACTTGTTGAAACTCGGCGTCATGCCCGCTCTCCGAACTTTGCTTTGTAGCACCGAGTGTTTTCAGCGGAAGGGAGCAATACTCGACGTTGCTTGTATATTGCATGTAATATGTTTATTTACAAGTGATGCTGCCCTGAACTGTGTCTTTTAACCAGAATGCACATGTGTGACTTCGTCAAGACGAATAGTTTTATCGGGCGAAGTCTTAAAAGGCCTAGTATTTACTCAGGAACATATGGATGTGTTTGAACTTATCTTTATAATCTAGACCATCTGACATAATATTACGTGCCGTTATTTAATGTATCTGTTGGAAACAGGGGAAGTTCCTGTGCCATTTTTGGCGCTTGATAAAATCATAAAAAGCACATACCGTCTTCAGTGAATTAAAGTGATTGGTATTTCCCTACACTGCACGATCGTCCCACCCCATGAAGATGTGTTGACGTTAGCTATGTACAGAGAAATGTTGCTAAATTCTGTATACAAAAAAAATACAATTAACAAAATACATTTTGATAGAAGCGTTGTCTTCTTACACTGGAACATCCAAATGCTAGGTGCAATCCTCACTAGATTTGAAGTTGCGTATTTCCTGTTCATTTCGTCCTCCTCCAAGTTGTCATTTCAATAGTTGTGATTTTATTTCACTTCATGTGGATGGGACAATGCCAGAATTCATTGTTGTAGTACGGATATTGTTCATCGTTCGGATTTAATGTTCATTTATCATCACACGGAAGTGATAGGATGATAACGTACTATTGTGAGATAGAATAATTATAGTTGTGATTTTTGCACACAAGTGTAAGATTGGAATGTTGAATAATGAAATCAGGTAACTCCTGTTCAGTTTATCATATCATCGACGCGTGGACATCGACATCAGATGTGTCATAAATGTTTATAAAGTAACGGTTACCCCTTTTTCATTATTAAAGCACGTTGCGAGGAAATTATGTAATAACGGTAAATAGAAGCGACAAAACCCTTTCCACATCCATAAGAAATTTCTGCTAAAGGCTGAATCCATTGTACAATACGGACAATATCATGAGCATATATTTGTATTACAGCTGTAAATTGTTTGTAAACAAATCGAGTCTGGACCAGACAATCCTGTGACTGTCACAATGTGATGCGATGACAGCATGTGATTATGAATCACTATGAAATGATACCGATTACGCGTTATAAAAACATATATTGTTGCAACATTATGAGTGTATGAGAAGGAACATTGTGTTATAAACTCATTATAACTTCATGTTGGAAGTAACAAATCCCACCAACATTTCCATGTGTTAATGTACATGCACGTGTTGTATGTGCACGTCCAAATACAAATACCCACATCCATTACATACATATACTTATTGTGTTTATGTAACTAGTATTTCTATCTGAAAAATATGTTAGTCAGTGCAAAGCAAATCTTTAGAAATTCATCCCAGTTTCCTGCCAGGGGTCAGTTTATAGATAATTAGAAACACGGAAATAAGCTGATAATAGTGGAACTATGTTGGAGTTTCGTGTCTCCCCCAGTAGACATTACATGACAAATGTAGTTACTTTAATATATCTGTGTTTGAGCATATCCGGATTATCTACCACAAATAAACACAGTTTCTTTACCTTAAAGGTATAACAGCCACTAAGCATTATAATTATCTTGTCCTAAAAGATTTCATAAACCATAATTATGTTTACGAATATAATCAGTAGTAATAGTAGTAGTAGTTAGTTGTACAAGTAGTAGTAGTAGTAGTAGTAGTAGTAGTAGTAGTAGTACACACACACCAAAATACCAAAAAGCTCTCACACAAATGCTTTATGAAAATACACTTTACAATTTCCTGTTACATTATTTATTTATTTATTTATTTATTTATTTATTTATTTATTTATTTATTTATTTATTTATTTATTTATTTATTTATTTATTTATTTATTTATTTATTTATTTATTTGACGAGATTTGTGAGCAATGCTAACTATTAAAGGGACTGCAGAAAAAGGTGTTAAGCGCCTCCTAACAAATTAATTAAAAACACTTCATAAAGTCTTTGCAAACCACAATTATTTTCGACAAACAAGTCAGGTCAACCAAGGTCGAATTTAGTGCGAAAACATAAACAGGCATCAACGAAATATCTACTTCCTATCGAAAATTAGCTGTATAATGTTAAAACATTAACGCTGTATCTTTGAAGAGCTGCGGGGAAATATAATTCTCAAGTATAAGTTTCCATATGTCGTAGCATTATCTCAAGCAATTAATTTGTGTAATACGTTTCTTGATAACATATCCCCAGTTCATCAAGTCTGTACAACAAGACCTCGGGAAGAGGCAAATTACTTTCAGCCGTTAAAATACGTACATTATACTTATTAGGAGTGTTCGCTTTTAACAAGATTAATATTAAAACACTTCATTATGAATTTTGTAGTTGGAATTACAACATGCAGCCTAGATGCTTCGGTTGGAATTACATACATTGAGAACACGTCCATACATGTATACAGTCTGAAGGGGAGAAATATATATATATATATATATATATGCAGAATAGGAACTTGCTCAAAAAATATTTATCACGACATGTTGATACAACATATGCTTGGATTTACATGACCATGTTTGGGCGTACATGAATTGTCGTCTATATTCTTGTTAAAGTAGACATGGGTTGATATATTTACGATGTAAAAATTTTACTCCTACATTTATGCACTGCAACTAAACACAGCATTCTAAATCATACTCGAATGTCGATGGTCATGTGTTCATTTTAGCAAATTAAGAAGACAACAATTCAATCTGCATTAATGGAGAAGATAAGTTTCTGGAGCTGACACATATGAACCCCTCATTTTCTTCCCTACATTAACTTACTGCATTTCCTCGAATCTGTAATAATGCAGATAGTCATCATTTTATCATCAAGAATTTGAGTACTCTGGTCTACAGGAATTTATATACTCTGGTCTACAGGAATTTATATACTCTGGTCTACAGGAATTTATATACTCTGGTCTACAGGAATTTATATACTCTAGTCTACAGGAATTTATATACTCTGGTCTCTAGTCTACAGGAATTTATATACTCTAGTCTACAGGAATTTATATACTCTAGTCTACAGGAATTTATATACTCTGGTCTACAGGAATTTATATACTCTGGTCTACAGGAATTTATATACTCTGGTCTACAGGAATTTATATACTCTGGTCTACAGGAATTTTTATATACTACTGGTATATCAGGAATTTATATACTCTGGTCTACAGGAATTTATATACTCTGGTCTACAGGAATTTATATACTCTGGTCTACAGGAATTTATATACTCTAGTCTACAGGAATTTATATACTCTGGTCTACAGGAATTTATATACACTAGTCTACAGGAATTTATATACTCTAGACTACATGCACCTATATAATCGAATTTTCGGGAATTTATATGCACTAGTCTACAGGAATTTACATAATCGAATTTACATGGATTTATATACTCTAATCTACATGAATATATATAATATAATTTACAGGAATTTATGTTCTCTAGTCTACATGCACCTTTACAATCTAATTTACAGGAAGTTATATACTTTAGCCTACATGAATTTACATAATCTAATTTACAGAAATTTGTTTTCAATAGTCTACATGAATCTATGTGATCTAATTTACAGGAATGTATATACTCTCGTCTGCATTGAATTTATATAATCGAATTTACAGGAATTTATATACTCCAGTATACATGAATCTATGTGATCTAATTTACAGGAATTTATATACTCTAGTCTACATGAATTTACATAATCGAATTTACGTGGATTTATATATTCTTGTCTACATGAATTTATACATTTTAGTCAACAGGAATTGATTTAATTAGTGTACGGGAATTTATGTAATCTTGTCTAAATGTATGTCCGCTGGTCTACATGTATAGATAGGTTATCCAGTCCACACGGAGTTACATATTACAGTTGACATAAATGTATGCACACTAACTTACATGAATAAATTATTTAGTTTTCATGAATGTATTTACTCTAATTTGCTTGAATGTGTACAGTCTAGTCTACATGAATCTGTTCTATATGGAATTTTATTACTTTTCTGTGTTATACGACAATGAAGAATTCAGTGTTGTAGTCTGTAGACAATCATCTAACCTTTATAAATAATAGAATTGAAACAACCGTCACATGTTTTCATTCAACCATCTACAACCGATAAGGTCGTAAGTCTGAAAATACGTTGTTCTCTTTCCAGAAAGACTATTCACAAAGAACATGAATATGAGCGCCGTCATCACCAGTGAAAATAACTAAGAGTGGACACACGTTATCAAACACTGGTACGCTGTCACATACACAGTAGAGCCACTACGTGTAACGAGAGAAAATATTGGAGATAAAAAACTGACATGCTTAAATAATAGCAAGGAGCAATTTCCATAATCATAAAAAACTCTCACAGTAAATATCTGCTATAATTCATAAGCATGTAATTATGAATCAGTATCCTACAGTGAACAAGGCAGGTGTTCAGGAAAAGGTGAGCATATCTTCCACCATCGGTGGCACCTTTGGAAAATATGCCATGCTTTCGTCGTATGTTGATTTTGCGAGTTTTCACTTAAAAACTTAGACTACAACGTTGTAATGAAACAGTTATTTTCCTTTGTATAGGAAAGGATATTCTGGTCCAGAAATTACACGATCACATTTGTCTTTCTTCAAACTGTACCCATGGTATAACAATGATGTTCAACTTTATATTTTAGGATAACATTCACTTCATTAAATAGCAACACATTTTTTATGAATTACAAATAACCACAATCGTTTTCTTGCAAATTGTAAAATAAGGAGAACTAAACAATACATGGAATAAATATCACACATCACAGAGACTCAGATCATACAAAGTCTAAAGATTGTCCAACAATTTCAACCAGCTATCATCCTGTTTTGTTGAACCAGACCAGTGCGAATGATACCACCAAGCCATTTTAGTGTACGTATAGATACTAGTGTCATAATGGAAACACTCTATTCTAAAACATCGGGTACCGTATACATAGTCATTAGAACTTTACCTACCATTGAGGAAATTATCCGCATCACCTATGTATTCCGTTTCCCAATGTGCTCACCAAACGAATGGAAATAGACGAATAGAGGAAGGAAAGAGAGAGAGAAGGAAAGACTACCAGTCAACATTTGAACCCACCATCATGTGTTAGTCTGAATATAAACAGTGATATTTAGTGGAGCACTCATTAGCCTATTGTCCGGTCAGTCCATCCCCAGTCTCACCGTCATAAAAGAAGAACACATGTATTCATGTCAGGATAAAGGAGTCTCCCGACCGTGACCACCCCTGACTGAGGAGGCATCTCTGCCCACAGAACTGTTGTCAAATATAATGCATAAAGTTTAAAAAACCTTGAATATTTCCAAAAGTGCTTTATGGGAGATTATCAAAAATATGCTTGAATGGAAGAAACTAAGAGCAGAGTCTTTGCAATAGAATGGGGTGAAATGTCGGTAGATTTAAGATTTTCCTGTTCACTGATTTTCAAAGACCCGACGTGACGTCTCGTATCAGCATGGAAGACATTAGTGATAGGTCTTTGTGATTTTGCGACGCCACATTTCGCTTCTTAGAATCCATTGTGTTAAATGTAAGAGAAAAAAGTCTTCTTTCAACAAGTTCGGGGCGAATTCGGATATCCATCTGTGAACAGCAGCGGTTACTGGGATGACACTTTTATGTCCTATTCACCTCGCAACTCCAATTATATATAGGCTTTGTTTCTCTGTTGAGGCTGATAATCCAACGTTTATTTTGTTGAAACTATGTAGCCTCCTCCATACCGGGATGCATGACATCGCCCACTGGCATTTATAGATGGTTGCAGCTTTCGTGAAGGTGCTACATGTTGTTACTGAAACAAGTAGTTGAGATTCATGATATTTACATATCATAACTAAACGAATTAGAGGAACGACACACTGAAGCTGATTTTTTATTCAAACATTGAAAAGAAAGACAATATATGTCCCAGACACCGGTTGTATTTTCACATACATCATTCTGCAATCAGCCGTCAAAAAGTCCTCGCTATTAAGTTGAAGTCAGTTTCCAGTTGCTGTGAATACATTAATTATTCAATTAGATCTTCAAATACTCCGTGGTACTAATAAAATTAAGGCACATTTGGTCTTGATATTTGTTTGCAAAGACGTTAGTTCCGAGAGCTCATATTAGTTTACGTTCACTACATTTAATTCATTGGCGTAGCAAGTCAGGCATCACCAAGTTGCATCCTGTTACATCTATGGCGACAGACTTCATCGATAAAGGATTCCATGCACGTGACAGCTGGGACGTCTTTGTTGCTTGTAGTTGCGATAGAAGGAGTTTTCGTCGTTGAAGTAGCTGTTTTGTATTTGGTAGCATTAAGGGAAGGAGTATGGAGGGTTGGAAGTGCAGCGGGAATGACGAGCACGAGGTCAAGGTCACGGTAGCGGTGGAGGTCACGGTAGGTCAACGTGTAAGCTTCATGTGGGAAGGAAGCCGGAAGTTATGAAAGTCAACAGCATGGCTATAGTGATGAACAACCTAGACAGAACAATTGAAAGTGCGTAACCGGGATTCGAACCCAAGATTATAGGTTTCGGCACACCGAAAGTCATTGACTACAACACTAACCAAGACTAAGCAATACTGTTTACTGAAAGCTTTGCTGTTATAGAACCCTGGGGACTGACTAGTCATCTTTCCCTGATTTATCGCTGTACTCTGTATGTTCGGTTGATCCCCACAATCACCGCCACCATAAGAGCTGACTACACAATTAGCGTGGACATCGAAGATCAAATAATCATATGATGTATACCAAACAGATTGAGTGTTCCCATATAGCCTCCGTGAGTGATTCCACATCGTTGCTTACCCAAGGTCATCTGCTGTTCGATTTCTCTCCTAAGTGACTGTATTATCATACATACATGTACATCAGCCAAATAATTATCACACAAAAGAATTATATTGATTTTTTATTGACATGTAATTTGAAATTACTACGGAAAAATGCATTATCGTATCATGAATGTACATGAAGTATTTTATATGAAACCTGAAGGTTTACTTCCATTGCCTGTCACCATAATAATTCTATTTCATAGATTAAATATTTTCCAGGCATGCTATCGAATATATATTAATTAATTCGTTATTCAATATAATCCTGGCTACCATTTTACTCAAAGAAAAATGTATTTATTTTTTACGTACAACACTATTTGTATGAGTAACTTTATCAGTTATATCCAGTATCAATACTGTCACCCGCGGTATTACAACTCTCGTAGTATTGATGCCCTAATACTGAGACATCACACACGATTCTCGACCGTTTTTTAATCAGTAGCCCCACCTGGGTGAGATTGGGTGATAGCGGGATTGTAATCTACTCCAGAATTCAATTTGCTGTCGTTACCTCAAAGGTATATGCATGTCATTAATTTTTAAATCTGGCTAGTTTTATCGGTTTAGACCCCAGGCCCCCCGCCGAAGGAATTGACTAGTGAAATATATATAAACACAACTGACATATTGCATGTGAGTTTCAGATAGATGTTTTTTATAAATCTTTTCAGACCTTTTCCTGTCAATTTAATAACGTTGATTTGCATCGGCCACTTAAATATTGAAACCTGTCCTCAGAGGTATGCAGAAATGATTTTATCTTTTACAAGTAAATTATGTAATTGGGAAATTTTGCAAGGTCAACCCTGTATAATACGTTGGTATTATTTACAGCTAAAAGATGTTATTTTCACAAGTCATATCTATTCTAGTTTATTCCACGATACTTGAGCTTTTGTGACACCTGACACCAATACAAATTTTCAGTGAGCAATTCAAATATCTTTCCAGGTAATTTTGAATTTCGCCCAGTGGAATATTTTTCGGCGGTGAATTTGGACTAGTTTTTCTGATGCTCTGAAATTTAATATTTTCTAGAATTATTTTTAAGTCCTTTTTTAATTATTCGCTCTGCTCTTGACATCACTATAGATGAGATACGAATCTGTATTTCTCTATTAATTGCCTTTAATTCTTTATTGAATTCAAAACAGCAACGAAACTGAGGGTATGAATACCACAGGTACCCGTGGGTAACCTAACATGTCTTAGCGTGACACGCTCTTTATCAGTGGTACCGATACCAAGACTGGATATGAACATGTTCTGCACATAACACATGTAGGCATAAACTCTAGGCGATGATCACGTTGTAGTACAGACTTAGGTCATACGCCTGTTAGAATATTAAGCTGTGCTCACAGCTACACGTCAGCGCATGAGCTGAAGAGGACGTATGTAACTTTGAAATCAAACACTGATTCTACGCTTAGTCATGCATGCGCATATATCAACATGTATAAATATCTTACGAAGCATTACACGCATGGAACTACAGCAATATCAACCGATAGTTTATCAATGGTGTTCAATCTACCCAATAGGTAACCAGGTATATTGTCGGAGACTAAATGCTGGCCTGGAGGTCGGATCATGAAACGACAGTTTATCAATGGTTTCCACTCTACCCAATAGGTAACCATGTACATGATCGGAGACTAAATGCAGACTACTCATGCTGGCCCGGACGTCGGATCATGAAACGATAGTTTATCAATGGTGTTCAATCTACCCAATAGGTAACAATGTATATGGTCGGAGACTAAATACAGACTAAATACAGACTAGTCATGCTGGCCCGGAGGTCGGAGGATGGTGAAACGATAGTTTATCAATGGCTGTCCACGGAGGATGAAACGATAGTTTATCAATGGTGTCCACTCTGGTTACCAAATACACGATCGGAGACTAAATGCAAACTAGTCATGCTGGCCCGGAGGTCGGAGGATGAAACGATAGTTTATCAATGGTGTCCACTCTGGTAACCAAGTACACGATCGGAGACTAACTGCAGACGCTAATCATGCTGGCCCGGAGGTCGGAGGATGAAATGAACCCCTTGACATTTCACATTTGATATTTGATGTCTCTGGCGCCAGGCTACAACTGCTACATCATTCAATGTTATTGACGACCCCTGTGACGTGTGATTAACTACACCAATAATCAGTCTACGTAGTGAATGCAATCTACAATATGAAATAGCCATCAGATACCAATATCATTTACTGCACAGGAACATTTGACGGCCGGAATTAGCATGGTCAGAAATTGTCACGATCGATCTGCGTTGGAGTGAATTCCGTTTCCGTTATACAACACGAGCATGTATGAATATGCCTGGTGTTAAATATCTGTACGTGGTATATGATAGTTAGTCAACAGATACTTACCGGAAACGTGTTCTGAAAGGACCTACTTCCGGAGAGTACCGGTCTATGACAATATGTGATTCAATATATTTCTCTGACTAAAATAATGTTATCTCATGTGAAACCAGGTCATGTACATGTCTATATTCTTTAAAGGGTCCAAATATCGGCCCAGTGATGTCATACCAAATCACTTTACCAGAGAAATGAACACAACGATGACACCCACCACAGTGGGACAGGGACGATCATCCTGTTAAGGTGAATTAATATTTATGAAAGCAGCAAAACGTTTTCCACGTCCATAGGAAGTCTCTGTTAAAAATGAAAAAAAAAACCAGAAAAAATGGATGACTTTAATGTTTACAAAGTTTAATTGTTCGCTGGGACTGATGAATATGCGGGAATCGTTTGGAAGAGAAAAACATCATATTGTCAATAATTTTTTCATGGTTTATTTATGTGTACTAATTCATAATACATCGACCCGCGCATTTATAAGAACAGAACCAACCTAGGCGATCTATGAGTTGCGTGCTGTGCCACTCACGCCCGTTTCCAGCCTTAAGTCAATACACTGTAACCATTGCACTGTAACCATTGCACTATAACCATTTGCACACAACATTCAGGACTCGTATCATGTCTATCGCTGGTCACCTCGGACTGTTGTTGTAATTCACAATGAACCGTTTTCATTAATCGCTTTAGGTTCAGTAACAGTCCAAGACAATATCTTCTTCGGGCTCCAGTCAAATACATAGAAATGATCCCTTAATGAAGCAGCAGCGGCAGAGAAATGGATCGGCGACAAGACGATATAGCACAAGAATTGCCTTATCTATGATCTTTCTGTAGCAGACACCAATAATCGAAATCAATTTCCGTGACCATCTGTCATAGTAGATGGTGCCAGGGGGAGGTACAGCACCAATGGTTTAGAGTGTCAGTTTAGCCCTATAAGCAGCATATCTGAGGTATTCATATTTACTCGTTTTAATAAGGGTTGTCTCACCATCCAAAATAGACACACATGTTGTAAAACATGAAGCCATGTCAAACCTTACTGTTTTAAGGGGAGGCTATATAAACACGCACAATCTTTTAAACCTTTTATAAAAAAACAACTAAACGTTTACATTTACTGTTAGACTGTATAATATATGTAAAAGGTCTATGCTGGAGGAAAATCAGTCTTAATTATTCACACACACTGGGTATAAAGGGCAAAATTGTGATGAAAGGTATATACTTAGGCAATGATCAAGTTTCAGCTAGACTAACACCTAGTTCCAGAAAAGTGTATGCAAAAATATGTATGTACAACATGTAAATGCAGCCCATATAACAATGGATACTTTCAGAGAGCTGGGGGCAAGGCAAATCCTTCTGACTCGGGTTGAATCACATTTGTAATGTATTGTGTTGGGACTAGGGGCCTGCCTGTTATATAGTGGCAGCTCATGTATCTGTCTGTAACTTCGTTCTCCAGGTCATATGTACCAGTTAATTCCGACGCTGAACATATATGTACATGTTGTGGGTAACGCCTTGCGATAACTTTCAGGGATATATGATCTTAATGTTTTAATGTTTTAAACAGAAAAGTATGAAATTAAGTCAACTTGGGAGCACTAATTTGTCTTAAGCGATATTTCGTTTATCGAAGATGGTTTCGAGGATGTAGTACTGTACAAAGAAGTACACTAGTCTGATATCACTGAGCGTTGTCCAAGTCCACTAGTGTGGAGAATGTGGAACGGTAGTTAACTCCCACTCGCTGTCCAACCACGAGAATACGAAGAGAAAAGCTGACTGATAACAGATGATTTTTATGAGTTTATCGCTGTAAAAGATTCCCTTTCGTGGAATAAAACTACATAATACATAAGCAGGAGGGTAAGGCTGTATATATTTGAATTGCCATGTTGTAGCCAAGAGGCAAACATGTCATTGACGTTTTCGCCCAACAACGAAAACATTAAGGCATCATGGTGGATTGGGTGTATATAAACATGCATGTGTCGAATGGCATAGAAATGAAATCATTATTAATGTTCTTGAAAGGCATTTAGAAGTTGGACGAACATGAATACATGACACGTTTTGATGAATAACAACTTCTTTTTATTATTTACATGACGTTTCCGAGCTAATTCTTGCTCTAATTTATCATCATTATTTTGTTGATATTATTAAATTGATAAAGCAAGTTTCATTTTGCCTCATTATTGTCTGCAGAATAGTGTGGATTGATTTACCGTTGAAAATACATATCTTGTTGAAGCAAATAATGATTATATTGTAATATGCGATACCATCAAATCTGAAAAATATCAATAATGTTTCGAATTGCTTTCGTTCGAAGATGAGATTAATATAGTAGCCCGCAATAGAGAGAGAGAGAGAGAGAGAGAGAGAGAGAGTGTGTGTGTGTGTGTGTGTGTGTGTGTGTGTGTGTGTGTGTGTGGCGGGGCGCATAGAGAGAGTATGAGGAGAGAGATAGAGCTGTATCATGAATTGGAACAAACACAAGCATACACATATTTGATACATACAAATGAGGATGTGCACACTATAGCATGTTTGTTTTTCATGTTTCCTTACACAGTGAATTTTGTCCGATACGAGAATGGACGCATTTGGATTTCTCAGTTTCTGTAGAATATATAATTTTTTAGAAGTATAAGTAAAATCATAATTTGTTGCCTGCTGACATGCTATCAGGCGTGACGACTAATGCTATATAGCATGTACGCATGTTACACTGATGGATTATAGCTGGCGGCACTGGTGGAACGTTGGTGCAGACAGTGCCAGACTTTGACTCTTTCTGTATTGACTGGCTTCACCGTGATGTAGAAATACTTTGTAATGGTACAATACTCTATAGTCCAGAAAAACCTTTGTGTCGATGGTACGTCTTCTAGAAATGAACTCATAAGATTTTTAGACTGCTCATCTTCCAAATTTTAAATCCACTTGGGAACTTGAGAACTTAATGTTGGAGGGAAGGTCGCAGACCTTTTGGTAAAACCCGTGCATGGGTATTGTGTTGAGAAACCTGGAAACCAATCGGGGTATATAGGGATTCTGACCCACAATCATAACCTGGAAACCAATCGGGGTATATAGGGATTCTGACCCACAATCATAACCTGGAAACCAATCGGGGTATATAGGGATTCTGACCCACAATCATAACCTGGAAACCAATCGGGGTATATAGGGATTCTGACCCACAATCATAACCTGGAAACCAATCGGGGTATATAGGGATTCTGACCCACAATCATAACCTGGAAACCAATCGGGGTATATAGGGATTCTGACCCACAATCATAACCTGGAAACCAATCGGGGTATATAGGATTCTGACCCACAATCATAACCTGGAAACCAATCGGGGTATATAGGATTCTGACCCACAATCATAACCTGGAAACCAATCGGGGTATATAAGGATTCTGACCCACAATCATAACCTGGAAACCAATCGGGGTATATAGGGATTCTGACCCACAATCATAACCTGGAAACCAATCGGGGTATAAAGGGATTCTGACCCACAATCATAACCTGAAACCAATCGGGGTATATAGGAGATTCTGACCCACAATCATAACCTGGAAACCAATCGGGGTATACAGGGATTCTGACCCACAATCATAACCTGGAAACCAATCGGGGTATATAGGGATTCTGACCCACAATCATAACCTGAAACCAATCGGGGTATATAGGATTCTGACCCACAATCATAACCTGAAACCAATCAGGGGGGTATATAGGGATTCTGACCCACAATCATAACCTGGAAACCAATCGGGTATATAGGGATTCTGACCCACAATCATAACCTGGAAACCAATCGGGGTATAAAGGATTCTGACCCACAATCATAACCTGAAACCAATCGGGGTATAAAGGATTCTGACCCACAATCATAACCTGGAAACCAATCGGGGTATAAAGGGATTCTGACCCACAATCATAACCTGGAAACCAATATATATAGGGACCCACAATCATAACTTGAAACCAATCGGGGTATATAGGATTCTGACCCACAATCATAACCTGGAAACCAATCGGGGTATATAGGGATTCTGACCCACAATCATAACCTGGAAACCAATCGGGGTATATAGGGATTCTGACCCACAATCATAACCTGGAAACCAATCGGGGTATACAGGGATTCTGACCCACAATCATAACCTGGAAACCAATCGGGGTATACAGGGATTCTGACCCACAATCATAGGTGTCTGGCGTTCTCTAGGAACACAAGTCTACACAACGAGGGGGTGAAGGCAATTTTCGGCTGGATATTTTGACGGTTATAAACGGAGTATCTATAACGATAACGCCAGGGAGTAATCAGTCTCGATTTTCTGCCAAACATGATGCCTCTCTTTCGATGTGTACCTATTGCCCGAAAGTCCTTGTAAACATATCAGTGAGTCAGTGATTGAACTGGATACAGAGCCTCTTTGAACAGTATTTCAGTTATTGCCAGCTTGTTGGGAGAAGGCAACCCAAACCGTTCTCAGACGCATGATGCTGACAAAGCTTGAAACTGCATCAGGGACGGGATTCCATCCCACGATTATAGGTTTCTGGCAAAACCATTGCGAGGCAGACACAAACTATAAAGAAACAAAAATTATAACAGAAAGGACCATACAATGAAAGTGATGGAGTGAGTATTTTTATGCCACTTTCAGCAATTTTCAGTAAATAATCGAGTCTGGACCAGACAATCCAGTGATCAACAGCATGAGCATCGATCTGCGCAATTGGGAACGGATGACCATGTGTCAACCAAGTTAGCGAGCCTGACCACCCGATCCCGTTAGTCGCCTCTTACGACAAGCATGGGTTACTGAAGATCAATATTCTAACCCGGACCTTCACGCGTTAGGGGCGGATACAGCTTTTGGAGAAAGAAGGGATGCACATTTCATTTTCACCCGTTTTCACGAGAGTTTCAATGGTCATTTAATAAGCTTTCAAACTCTGGATCCGCCTATGCGATAATCGAGACTAGTTAATCTCTGAGGGTCATGGTTTATGTGCGCATAAGAGGCTAATGCGCGTGATATGGCTACAATACCGTCTACATAAAAATGACTCACTCACTTGTAGCGTCTTCATGTTATCGTAGACATGTGACGATGTTTCAAAGTATGATGCATCAGTGACAACAATGATGACCGATGTAATTCCAATTTTGATTTATACCACACGTCCCGGAGTTTGTTCAGGTGAACAGTTGGCTTCACTTTGCATGTTTATGACCGGTGCCACTGTTGGGGCAGGATACGCTCACCTTCTCGCGAACACCAGGTATCACATATACACATAATTACAGCCATGCATACACTCATGAACTCCAAATACCAACAGAAGGTGTTACATCGTGTCTTAATTGTTATCTTAAAGAACTGAAATCTTTCACCACCTTTGGAAATGTTCCCCTCAGTCAACTTATCATGATTTGACTGTTAAAAAGAAAGTAATAGATAGTCGGATGGTCGTGCACGATATGACAGTCAAGAACTGTTTCTCCATAACTTATGGCGCCGGCGGGATTATCATGGTGCCACCAGTCGAGTCAAATTTCAACCTCGTATTTGAACTGAAAGGTGTATACGCGTCTCATATCCTTTTGAACATTTCTGTCACAAGACATTAATCTTATAAAAAATATTTCATAATCCAGACCCTACAGGCACTCAGTGAACTACAGGCACTCAGTGTTCTGTATCAGGGCACTACAGGTACTCAGTGGTCTGTATCAGGGCACAACAGGTACTCAGTGGTCTGTATCAGGGCACAACATGTACTCAGTGGTCTGTATCAGGGCACTACAGGTACTCAGTGGTCTGTATCAGGGCACTACAGGTACTCAGTGGTCTGTATCAGGGCACTACAGGTACTCAGTGGTCTGTATCAGGGCACTACAGGTACTCAGTGGTCTGTATCAGGGCACTACTACAGTCTGTACTCAGTGGTCTGTATCAGGGCACTACAGGTACTCAGTGGTCTGTATCAGGGCACTACAGGTACTCAGTGGTCTGTATCAGGGCACTACAGGTACTCAGTGGTCTGTATCAGGGCACTACATATACACAGTTGTCTGTATCAGGGCACTACATGTACTCAGTGGTCTGTATCAGGGCACTACAGGTACTCAGTGGTCTGTATCAGGGCACTAAGGGTACACAGTTGTCTGTATCAGGGCACTACATGTATACAGTTGGTCTGTATCAGGGCACTACAGGTACACACTCAGGGCACACATATACACAGTTGTCTGTATCAGGGCACTACAGGTACTCAGTGGTCTGTATCAGGGCACTACATATACACAGTTGTCTGTATCAGGGCACTACATATACACAGTTGTCTGTATCAGGGCACTACAGGTACACAGTTGTCTGTATCAGGGCACTACAGGTACTCAGTTGTCTGTATCAGGGCACTATATGAATCACAATTGGTCTGTATCAGGGCACTACATATACACAGTTGTCTGTATCAGGGCACTACATGTACACAGTTGTCTGTATCAGGGCACTACATCAGGGTATACACAGTTGTCTGTATCAGGGCACTACATGTACACAGTTGTCTGTATCAGGGCACTACATATACACAGTTGTCTGTATCAGGGCACTACTACAGTTGTCTGTATCAGGGCACTACATATACACAGTTGTCTGTATCAGGGCACTACATGTACTCAGTTGTCTGTATCAGGGCACTACATACACAGTTGTCTGTACACAGTTGTCTGTATCAGGGCACTACATATACACAGTTGTCTGTATCAGGGCACTACATGTACACAAGTTGTCTGTATCAGGGCACTACATATACAGTTGTCTGTATCAGGGCACTACATACAGGGCACTACAGTTGTCTGTATCAGGGCACTACATGTACACAGTTGTCTGTATCAGGGCACTACATGTATACAGTTGTCTGTATCAGGGCACTACATATACACAGTTGTCTGTATCAGGGCACTACATATACACAGTTGTCTGTATCAGGGCACTACATATACACAGTTGTCTGTATCAGGGCACTACATGTATACACAGTTGTCTGTATCAGGGCACTACATATACACAGTTGTCTGTATCAGGGCACTACATATACACAGTTGTCTGTATCAGGGCACTACATGTACACAGTGGTCTGTATCAGGGCACTCAGGGCATACATATATACAGTTGTCTGTATCAGGGCACTACATATACACAGTTGTACACAGTTGTCTGTATCAGGGCACTACATGTACAACGTCTGTATCAGGGCACTACATGTACACAGTTGTCTGTATCAGGGCACTACATGTACACAGTTGTCTGTATCAGGGCACTACATGTACACAGTTGTCTGTATCAGGGCACTACATATACACAGTTGTCTGTATCAGGGCACTACATATACACAGTTGTCTGTATCAGGGCACTACATGTATACAGTTGTCTGTATCAGGGCACTACATATACACAGTTGTCTGTATCAGGGCACTACATATACACAGTTGTCTGTATCAGGGCACTACATGTACACAGTTGTCTGTATCAGGGCACTATATGAATACAGTTGTCTGTATCAGGGCACTACATATACACAGTTGTCTGTATCAGGGCACTACATGTACACAGTTGTCTGTATCAGGGCACTACATATACACAGTTGTCTGTATCAGGGCACTACATATATACAGTTGTCTGTATCAGGGCACTACATGTACACAGTTGTCTGTATCAGGGCACTACATATACACAGTTGTCTGTATCAGGGCACTACATATACACAGTTGTCTGTATCAGGGCACTACATGTACTCAGTGGTCTGTATCAGGGCACTACATATACACAGTTGTCTGTATCAGGGCACTACATATATACAGTTGTCTGTATCAGGGCACTACATCAGGGTATCACTGTATCAGGGCACTACATGTACAAAGTTGTCTGTATCAGGGCACTACATATACAAAGTTGTCTGTATCAGGGCACTACATATACAAAGTTGTCTGTATCAGGACACTATATGAATTCATACAATGTTCTGTGTCAGGGCACTTTATGAATACAATGCTCTGTGTCAGAATGAATGAATAACTTGTCACAGTTGTCTGTATAACTTACTTGTGTAGCCATTTCTTCAAGTAACGTTTAAATATGGATAATGATTTTCCTTTGCGTCGCTTAGGTTTGAAATTCAATATACATCACAGAGGTCCTCGTGTCTTTGCGAGGACTGAAGATTGAAAATGCTTCGCGGTACATGATTTATTGTATTGCGAAGCATTTCGAGTCGGGAGTCATCTCATTTTTTATCTTTAATCCTCGCTAAGACACAAGGGGCCTGTGATACGTCAGTTTCATTTTGAGCGAGATTTTAAATTCTGAAATTTTTAAATTGCTCGATGTTTTCTTCTTTGTTTGTTTGTTGTTAAATATTCCAGCCATAAATTGGCTGCCAGACAGTCCAGTGATTGACTTTATGCGCATCGATTTACGCAGGTAGGATACAGTGACTTTCATCAGCCTTTTAGCGAACCTGATTTATTGCTGAGAGCAATTCTAACCGGGATCGTCATGGGAAGACATCGCTCCCAATGTAATCAGTGGCAGTAACGCACAGCAACTATTAATTTTCAATAAAATGTTGCAACAATGAATACTATCTGCCTATCACGTCATGTGTCAAAAATATGGTCTGACACTATTTTTGAAAAATGTTGTATTCCTGGTTTCACAACGAAGGTTTCAGACAGGTAGTACGTATTCGAAGACATCTATGTTTCAACTCCCAGATCGTTCATAAGCTGTACCACTCTTACACACAATATATGTCATTTCCTGAAAATGTCATTTAACAAGTAGATTTTTTGTCTTACCAAGGAAAATAATTACGATAAATGTCATAATTGTTTTCTTATGTAGCAATAGTAAATGTTATACTGATAAAGTATGGTATAATATCACAGCGTCATGTTCTCGCTCAACATTCACTGTATGGGGCTTTCTATGTTGTACACTAAAACGGTTACATTGTCTCACAACTAAACGTCCATAGATATTACTCCTTTAATTGAATGAAGAGAATCTTTTGTGAGAGGGTTTCTTTCACAATGCCAGCCAACCATTTTGATCAGAAATATCTTCCTTCGTCGTATCAGTATCGTAACAAGTATGTCTAAAGGTAACACTGCGCCAAATAGATCTTGAAAAATTGGGAGGGCAGAAATTGTTTTGCAGCACGAGCTTGCCCTGGGTGAACCGAAAACAGGCGGCAGTAAGTCAGATTCTCAGATAGAATCGGTACCGTTTGGTGCAATCTAATAACTATCCTTCGGGTGTCCCAACGCGATTTCAGAAGTAGCCATTTTCTGGGCCCTGTGCGCTTCTTCAATCTCCTACAGTCAGCCTAACGAGATTAACAAATCACGAGCAGATAAATTTGAACACAACTCCAAACCTAGAACATGGGCCTGGGATGGTTATAGAGGTTCCTGGGAATCCGGTGTGAAAATGGTTCAATTTTTGGAAGCGATTTCTGACGGAGATTAGAAGGTTCATCATTGCATTCCTGGTACGATAGTCTCAGACAATCATTGCCGTCCGATGCTGAAGACGCAACGACGCTTACAACGTCCAATGCATTGACATTCTTCCTAGATTCCACCGATTAAGGTTTATTGGTCTCCAGATATCTGTCTTTGAGGTGAGCTTTATGTGGCCATATACTTCCAGTGTCCGATGTTAAGGAAAATGTAATTCGGTACTGAGGTTATCCAGCGTAAAATTGTCTCTTTGTTACATTTTTATGATGGTTAACTGATGTTTGCAGTTGTCAAATTACATGGCGCAATGTGCAAGAATAATGAGATTGTGGAACGTTTGACGTTTCCATTTTACTAAATTCTCAATGGCGACGTTGAGGTTATGTGTGGTTCATCATAAACTCCCATTCCATGCATGTGTCAAACCCCATAATACAACAGCTGCACCAAGATGCACCAAGATGCGGATAGTGGAGGTAAGCGTGGCCACTGAGAACTGGTAATTGCTACTAATGATACTATGATACATATGACTGTAGATTGATCTTCGTCCTGCACATCACAAAGTACATGCTGAGTCACACCAGAGAAACGATATGCCGATATAATATGCACTGAGTGCAAAACGAAAATCAGACTTAACATTACAATACCCTATCAAATTGCCGTAGACCTGTTTGAAGATGACTACACATGTGTAAATAATACTTAAAAATGGTAATACCAAAGGATAATACGAAGAAAGAAAATTACTTGTAATATACATCTTTAAACTTCTCCGTCACCATTTTAGATACAGTTTTGTTGTTAAGATATAGCTGATAAACACCTGGTGAGGTAAAATGGTGTTTACAGCCGCGTCCAGGATAGATGGACGTTTGCAGTCACGTGGGCGCACGTGCGTGTGCTGGTAGAGGTCGGAGTGATGTCAGGTCTTTCATTGTGTTAGCCCACTAAGACACAGGTTACTGACTGTGAGTGGACCAAACACCATATTTTAACGAGTTTAATAAGACACAGCCGGGGAACAGAACACCGATCTGCCGCTGTCCGTGCTGACGCTCCATCCACTAGACCCCCGGGGTGGTCCTGCTACTCATGTGTACAGCATGATCCGTGGTACTCTTTGTTTGTATTTCAAGAGCACCTGTAGCCAACATTGCCATGAAAGGTATTTATACGCAGTGGTGATCAAATTTACTTCGTCACTGAACTTTATCATCTTGAAAGTAATACCATTGTAAATATCTGCATGTCATTGTTCGATTCATTTTGCATGCTCTTGTGTCATATGAGAGTAATTTAAATCAGTCTGAAAAAACCTCAAGCTTTATGTAATTGTCTGCATTTAATCGTATGGCAAAAAAAATTAGACCGCAACAATATCGACTCCGCAAAACATTTGAAGTGAGAGTATTTTCCAAACTATGTATCTAAGAAACTAATTCATGTGTCAGCATTCCTGTTGGTGCATTTCCCATGTTAACAGTAAACCTGTGTTTTCTACTCCGGTGATTATAATGGCGTTAGCTAAAACAGATTTCAACAAGAGCCTTTGTTGTTTGGCGTTTGTATATCACCCAAGGGAATGCATCTGGTAACAAGGGACATTTTGCACCTTGTATATCCCATGGCTTTGGATACTGGTGGCCGTATTCTCCCGAGGGAGTTGAGAATGACTTCCGGATTTGGAACAAAGCGTTTTCTGACCTTTCATTCGGTCTGGGTATAACTTGATACGTTAGAGGAAGGTTGCTCCCCTCGAGGAGAAGTTCACATTTTGCTTGATAGGCAGGGCGATAGACTACAACAGGTTCCAGGAGGCCACAGCTACATATACACACTCGTATATCTGGCATACCAAACATACACACACACACACACACACACACACACACACACACACACACACACACACACACACACACACACACACACACATTATGTTATGAATATGTATTGAGTTTTCTAGTTGTCTTTTTTGTGTCTTTGTGTACGCGACAACAATGATTTTATTTCGACTTCCCATAAAACATATGAATGATGTTAGAGATAAAAAGCCGGTGCAGATCACTTTTTATTCCAAGCGAAAAAGAAAATAAATAGGGGATGAAACTAAAACGCATATGGATGGGGTCAGAGATGGGTACAGCAGGCTTGTGAAGCCGTCAGGGTATGGCCTGCAATATGCAGCCTGCAGTCAGGGTGAGACGCACGGAAGTTGACACAAGTTAAGCCTAATAGAAAGCTTGCACCATACCCTTATGAAGTGACACGGCAGTGTGTGCGTCTGACGCTCTTTGTGGCACCCAGCTGAGGGACTGTCAGGGGACACGGGAACGGGTCTGTCGACGGCTGGGCGGCTAAACGGTTTCTGATTGTGAGTGCTTCACATTATTACAGCATCCTGGGGTACATTATATGACATTAGGGTACGATGTGAACCATTAGGGTACGATGTGAACCATTAGGGTACGATGTGAACCATTAGGGTACGATGTGAACCATTAGGGTACAGTGTTACAATTCGTCACACTGTAGTGTGTATTTACAGTGGGTTTCAATGCGATGCCAAATGTTTCAGAATTATTATAAAACTGTGTTCCAGTATGTTATGTAACAGTATGTTTTAAAATGGCACAGTAAACTGAAGTACAGTATGTTACAGCGTGTTTTATCTGACAGTATGTATTAATGCAGTACTGTAGGCGATACGGGGGTGTGATACAACATATTTCAATAAAGTACAAATATATCATTCGCTCTCTAGTGTTACAATATAATGCAAGTGTAAACGTAGACAATTTCGTGGTAAACAATCTGTCAACGATCCTTTATTCTATAACGTGTCACAGTATTAATGTATCTTACAATCTGTTAAACGGTATATGGCACTTTGTCACGTGTAACAAGTATAACGCCATGTATCACCAAGACACACTGTAGTACAGCAGGGACACACGATACAAGCTACAAACAGGATGGTCATTATGGTGATATCTCCACAGCGTTCCATGCATTATAACATGTACTTCAGGTTGACCATATCACATGACCATCTTACCAAAGAGACATGGTCACTGCAGGATGGTATATGATTGAATAATAACACATTCTACTAATTTAATCATATATAATTGTATAACTAGAGTTTATTAATTCATGCACAGTTGTTTAATCTTTTTTTTCTGTTAACTATTATTAGGTATAATTTTCTTTGATATCGACATGTCGTTTTTGCCTGGCGCTTTTCACTATTTCAGTGCTATCGACCTGGAAATACTTTTGAATATGATGTTAAGTACCAGTATCAATTTGTATATCTAAACCTTAATTTCAAATCATAAAGTAAACGTTAATTTGTATTATAACAAATACCAGGGGTCGGTGATCTCTTATAGGAGGAAATGTGTACTACCTGTAATAAGGTTGTGAACATAATCTACGGGCTTTAAGAATTTTAGATATTGTTTCCGAGAAAACAACCGGTAGGGAGGTTGGTTTTCGTATTTCTTGATTAATCCAACAAACACCAAATGTTTGAAAAGAAGATATATATCTCATTCGCGAACGTTATACATAAATACTTTCAGGACATGCGAGGTGTTGTGTATCACGCTTCCATCAGTCACCCGCCGGGGATACTGCATACCAAGCGGCACAACTCGCTACCCCCTAAATATATCGTGAAATCGTGAAATTCACACAACATTCCGAGCCTATGTTCTAATCTCAAGAAATGACTTTATAATGAAATAAATTTATCGTTAAATATCCCATGCCTTATTCTCTGATTGTTCTTTGCGATCTACCACGTAGCTATCCCATCGTAAAATCACTGAGACGAGAACGTGTATTGCATGTATAGTGAAGTATCAGTGATAGTTACCCACGATTAACAAGCAGAACTTACAATTATATGGGTATATACGGTTGAAATTATAGACCTCATGGAATCAATTCAAGGTTTATTTAGAGCTTTGAAGAAAATATCTCCATTTTGAGAATGTTCGGGTTTCTTTGTTCTTTCAGTGCTATCTGAGGGGAAGGAAAGTAACGGCATTTCCCCTGTCAAATTAAACGATATTAACACGAAAATAGTCTGTCTGTGTCCATTATTGTAGAATTACGGATACTTGCTAAGGGACGAAGCCATTAAAGGTATAACGTTGCATAACCGCCTCGGCGCCATTGCAGCTATATTCCCAAGCAGAATTAATCCTAATGGACAGAAGTAGGACCATATTCCTCTCTCTGATTCATATTAAACGTAAATATTACATGTAGTTAAGACCGAATGTTTTAAGTAAAATAACTATGTTTCAGACCATTCTCATTTCAAGAAGTGCGAATATTATAACTGTTTCACCAAAGATATTCACACGCCAATTTCCAAAATAGTTTGACAAATTATCAGGAATATACAATTATCTTACCAATTGTGCTCAACATGATAATTTTCCATTTTGTAGCGATGTATCTTGTTTCTTTCTTTGTAAAATTACAAAAGTACATTACAATGTCCCAGGATTTCAAACTATATGTTGGTATTGCCTGAACCTTTTGTTTATTCACAGAAGCAGCCCAACCACTTTCCCTGTTAACGCCCCTCCCTTTGTGTGTGTACTGGGTTCCCCCCAGGACGAGCGTCTATGTATAGACATATAGATGTATAATACAACAAAGAGTATTGTGTGAAAACTATGGTTTCATGTCACAATATGATAGAAAGATAGTTGTATTTACGACACGTATTGTGTATAGCATATATGTGTCAACACTGTATATAAGAACTAATATTTTCGGTATCTTAAAAGGAACCTTTAAATTCCTATATTTGTACCTGTTTGACTTCACACTCTTGTAACAGGAATAGATTCTTGAAGCATTAAGAAAGTAATAATGACTAATATATGTGAGACGTAGTTCATTCCTGAATGGGAGATAAATCATTATAATACCCTACAATGATTAACATATATTTTTATTCGTTTGTGAAGTATACTACAGAAACTTTGGATCGGGGACATAATTTGTCGTTATATACATTTATGGGAAATATATTATTTTATAAACATTTAAACCAAAATGCAAAATGCGACATAAGTATTGTTACCAATGATTTATTTCGTTTTACTTCCTCTACATACATACATGCACCCGTTATCCTACAATTATTTTTCAACAATTGAAATGTAGGTAGTTGATTCCCTGCTATAAGATCAGGACACGGTCGGTTCTGTTTGTTTAAACTCTTGTGGCAGGTACCAGTCTGAGCGTGTTTTGTGTGAGATCTTCAAACAGATACCATTCTGAAAATCCGATATATATGCACATGTTTTATGTGCACTCATGTGACAATGGTAATACCAATCTGCAGATTTAAAGACCATCGTGTTCTCTTTATGCTATTTGTCACAAATAGTATATTTTTCACTTTAAGGTTACCGCGATACCGACGCTTGTCTAGCGGCAGCAGGAACAATGTTATTGCGAGATTCTTATTGGTTGCTTCCGCAGACTGAGAGCGAAGACAAGAAACCACCCGACACATGTATCCTCATCTCAGTGTAGTAATGTACTGTCAGTCCAAGGTATTCCGGTACAATAAATAAATGTTGGAATGTTTAGAAGTTACTCAAAGATATTTTAGAGGCTGTACATGCCAGCAAACTATGTGGAATGTCTGCTTAAAAACGTTGTCACTGTTTTGTGCCTAATGTGTTATGAAAAAGGTAGATAAATATATTCTTTCAAATGTCTTTAGAACAGAATCATTACGGATATGGCAGATTGATGTTTTGGCCGACTACTGGGAGGGAATGACGCTTACTGACATTTCACAAATATTGTAGTTATCTCACAAATAGACAATGTCAGGTGCATTAATTTCTGTTATGAAGTTCAAGTTCACCCTTAAACGGACTGATACCGACATGGCAATTCTTAAATTAGGGAATCGAGTCACGTATTTGTCTGATTGTTTCGCTACTTGTCTTCTTCATGCAATAGGGCGGTGGGGTAGCCTAGTGGTTAAAGCGTTCGCTGGTCACGCTGAAGGCCCGGGTTCGATTAAAACTCAACTCACTCTCTCATTCTTAATGATATTACATTAAGACTGAGTGAATGATGTCTTCTGTAATATATACATATGATATATATAATTAAGAATGAGTGGGTGATGTATATATAATTGTTCCGATTACCAAATGTATTATGTCGCCATTCTACAATGGCTGACATCACAAGCGAAACAGCCGTAGTGAATTGGTCCTATTTTTCATCAAATGTAAATTGGGAAATAGTATACTGGGTTATCGAGGCAACAACTATTTATGATGTTAAATGGCGAACTCGCCATTTAACATCATAAATAATTGTTGCCTCGATAAAATTCACGTAATCATGAACTACAATGATAAATGAGTGAGTTCGGTTTAACACCGGTTAGAACGGTCATAGGTTTCTGATACACACAAGGACGGAACTCCGCAAGGCGAACTAAAGGACTGAGGTAACCTTGCCCTTGCCAATGAATTATTCATTAACTATAATTCACGAATTACATAATGCATTTAAAAATTATTTATTTTGAACAAAGACGTATTCATGAAGTGGAGTTACATATCCAAGAACTGTTCATAGAGTACAAATATGTATTTTTGCATAAGGTACACAATAATAAGTGACCTTCAGCACCAAGTTTTATCAGTATGGATGTGAAATACACCTACTAGATTGTGTGGTAAATTACATTGTAAAGGAGGAATCACCCAAATGTGAAATTGTGCTGGTATCCATTTTCCAAGTGCAACGTTCAGACAGCGTAACAAACTTGTGATGTCAATTCTCATTAGGTATAATCAAAGGCTCTCATTATCCAATCAGCGACCTCAACAGAAGCAAACTGTATCAGCAGCAGATGATTTCACCCATAATCAGCCACATATTAGAAATGTACGTTTCTTCTCAGTCATTGCTGCTAGGCGCAATTATGTGTACAATTGTAGTTTTCAACAGGTTTCCCTAAAAACATCAGTTAAAGAATGTGTGACAAAAAATGTTGACCAAGTGTGTCATTGATAATGGTACCAGGCAACCACAGCATTCACTCTCACTATCCATCACCGGATTGTCCGATCTACGTCAGTCTAGCTATTGATAATGGTACCAGGCAACCACAGCATTCACTCTCACTATCCATCACCGGATTGTCCGATCTACGTCAGTCTAGCTATTGATAATTGTACCAGGCAACCACCGCATTCACTCTCACTATCCATCACCGGATTGTCCGATCTAAGTCAGTCTAGCTATTGATAATGGTACCAGGCAACCACAGCATTCACTCTCACTATCCATCACCGGATTGTCCGATCTAAGTCAGTCTAGCTATTGATAATGGTACCAGGCAACCACAGCATTCACTCTCACTATCCATCACCGGATTGTCCGATCTACGTCAGTCTAGCTATTGATAATTGTACCAGGCAACCACAGCATTCACTCTCACTATCCATCACCGGATTGTCCGATCTAAGTCAGTCTAGCTATTGATAATCGTACCAGGCAACCACAGCATTCACTCTCACTATCCATCACCGGATTGTCCGATCTACGTCAGTCTAGCTATTGATAATTGTACCAGGCAACCACAGCATTCACTTCACTCTCACCGGATTATCCATCACCAGTCTAGCTATTGATTGTACCAGGCAACCACAGATCTATCCATCACCGGATTGTCCGATCTAGTCAGATCTAGCTATTGATAATCGTACCAGGCAACCACAGCATTCACTCTCACTATCCATCACCGGATTGTCCGATCTACGTCAGTCTAGCTATTGATAATTGTACCAGGCAACCACAGCATTCACTCTCACTATCCATCACCGGATTGTCCGATCTAAGTCAGTCTAGCTATTGATAATCGTACCAGGCAACCACAGCATTCACTCTCACTATCCATCACCGGATTGTCCGATCTACGTCAGTCTAGCTATTGATAATGGTACCAGGCAACCACAGCATTCACTCTCACTATCCATCACCGGATTGTCCGATCTAAGTCAGTCTAGCTATTGATAATCGTACCAGGCAACCACAGCATTCACTCTCACTATCCATCACCGGATTGTCCGATCTACGTCAGTCTAGCTATTGATAATGGTACCAGGCAACCACAGCATTCACTCTCACTATCCATCACCGGATTGTCCGATCTACGTCAGTCTAGCTATTGATAATTGTACCAGGCAACCACAGCATTCACTCTCACTATCCATCACCGGATTGTCCGATCTAAGTCAGTCTAGCTATTGATAATGGTACCAGGCAACCACAGCATTCACTCTCACTATCCATCACCGGATTGTCCGATCTAAGTCAGTCTAGCTATTGATAATGGTACCAGGCAACCACAGCATTCACTCTCACTATCCATCACCGGATTGTCCGATCTACGTCAGTCTAGCTATTGATAACATGGTACCAGGCAACCACAGCATTCACTCTCACTATCCATCACCGGATTGTCCGATCTAAGTCAGTCTAGCTATTGATAATGGTACCAGGCAACCACAGCATTCACTCTCACTATCCATCACCGGATTGTCCGATCTACGTCAGTCTAGCTATTGATAACATGGTACCAGGCAACCACAGCATTCACTCTCACTATCCATCACCGGATTGTCCGATCTACGTCAGTCTAGCTATTGATAATCGTACCAGGCAACCACAGCATTTACTCTCACTATCCATCACCGGATTGTCCGATCTAAGTCAGTCTAGCTACAGTCAACACTACCACAGCACCCCTCAATGAGGACAATTCATGGGTTTGGCAAGGGAAATCAGATAAAGGGGATAGGAATATGTTCAGTTTCAGATGAGACGTTATGCGTATTATAATGTCATGAATTAGATATTGGGAGCAGTTATCAATCATTGAAGCATGCATGCCATAAACATATCGTTTATGAAAAACAAAATCAGCTCTCGACATATACCCCCTTGGCCTTCAGTTCACCTATAAAAAATGAGAACTCTTTTTTCAGGAACTCGACCCAAATGTTAGCTATTTTTTCACAAACTCACCCAATATAAACTTTTAATGACACATTCACTTAATGAGAAGTCTTTTATCACGAACTCAGATAATGTCCACTATTCCATATAACAAACCCAACATTTATCCAACCACTTAACCACCATTAAGTAAGTTTGGAGATAATTAAACATGCAATAAATCATTCACATTTCTGAAATGACATCGCACTGGAAAAAATGTATATCATACGAAGAAAAAGCAAATAATTCTTCGATAAAAAGTTGGTGTGTCAACAACATTAATCGATTCCAGCTAGTTTTTTCAGCCATACAAAACCCTCGGAACGGAATTTGCACAATAAAATGGTTTGTCCTCAGATGTAACCCTTTCGGCTTAACAATCATCCTAGCAACATCTGATTGTGCATGTCGCTGCGGGATATTAGTGTTGTTTACTAAACCTCGCTCAGAAATAATAAACATACATTGAAAAAAGTAATAAAAACGACCAGAGAATCGGATTTCATAAAAATAGCACTTTACACTAAATTCATAAACATGTTTTAAACATTAGTCAAGAGTCGATTATCCCCAAACTGCACAGAATAAATAATCTCTTATTACAAGTTATCGTCTCTCGAAGCAGCGATAACACTGACGTAGAAATACTTTGAACAAGTCCAGCTATATGTATATTTATTTTAAAGTCATTAAGAATGACGAGTTTATATTAATCACAGTCAGAGCATGAGTGTTACAATAACATTTAGGTTTGCGATTCAGCGCTGTGAAGGCTTGGGTTGTGTTGGAGCAACACGTTCCGGCAGCCCAGGTCGAGGGGGATTGCGTGCACCGCCGGCAACTGTGTCATACACACGCTTGGGTCGGACGCAAGTAAAGAGTTGGAAAATGTTTCTGTATACCTATACTGCCAGGCGTGTTTGTTTACCCAAGTTTGTATAATGTTTGTCATACGTCACATCATATGTTCGGTAGTGTTCGTTGTTTTGATAAGTATCAAACTCTAAAAGCAGTTCTGTGAGGGAGACGGGATGTCCCTTGGACTGGCTGTGTAGGAATGTGCAGATAGAAATAACACATAAAGGTAGATGTGATTCACAGTACACACGCCCATTCCTTAGACCACCAGCTTCTGCTTTCTGTCATCTTGGCGATATTGTACAGGTGATTCATTCAGTCAGTTGTGTCAATCAAAATACATATTGCGGAAACTGACGTGTATATGTATCGTTTAATGTCACGCACGTACCTGCCAACCTTAGTGTTTGTTTACGCATTCATGTGCGCGCGTGAACGTACGCAATCTCTCGTGCATATCAGACAATACTTGTAAACGCTTGTAACACTTGTTACACTTGTTACACTTGTAAACGCTTGTAACACTTGTAAACGCTTTCAAACGACAAGGTAATGAGCATATCAACGCATATGAAATTATATACACCCATTGGCTTTTACAGTTTGGTATGTAGGAGTGCATGTCCATCTTCAAACATGAAACTGTGATCCATATTTGATTAAACTGATACAGACATATATAAGGAATGCATCGTGCTCTACAGCATATGGAGTGGAATAAAGTATAGTCTTGCCCTGAACTATTATAGTTAAAGCACAATAGGTTTATATAGCTTTATGTGTGTGCGTGGGCGTGCGTGTGTACATTACCAAGTAATCGTACATCAACGTAAACATGTCAACAGGGTCACAGTGGAAATACTTTATTCTACAATATCAGGTGTGAGTTCGTAAAGACAGACTAGCTGGCATCGCCATTCTGCATCTGTAGTATACATGGAATCAGGCATACTATCGAGGGGAGTTATCGTTCTTGAACTTTCCTAATGTGTTTGTATGTTCTTTTCGTCCATTCTGCGAATTGAAGTATGTTTTTATGGATTTTCACACACTTTTGACACGCACTATTTTCAGCGATTTTGATCAACACCTGCAACCGCTATAGCATATGTTCATTATGCCATCACGCAATCTTCGGAATCGGTTTAGTCTTGATTAACGAGTGTCCAGATTAGATAGATAAAGTTTAACACAAGGGGGGTGTCGTTTGGGGACTACATTCTAGAAGACTACGTCGTCTTTGCTAGGAAATGTGGATAATGACTTCTGTACGACTGATTGTGGATAATGACTTCTGTACGATTGAAAGCGGATAATGACTTCTGTACGACTGAATGCGGACAACATCTCTCGGTGAGTAATCTTCCATTACATAACTGGGGAGGTGGGGTAGCCTAGTGGTTAAAGCGTTCTCTAGTCACTCGGGTTCGATTCCCCACGTAGGTGCAATGTGTGAAGCCCATTTCCGGTGTCCCCCGCCGTGATATTGCTGGAATATTGCTAAACGCGGCGTAAAGCAATACTTACTCCATTACATAACAACCTTCAATTATATAGATCAAAGAATAAATTGTTAGTGGCGTCTCTTTCAGAAACTTGAGCGGTTTAAAACCACATACATAAATATAGTTTTCACGTGTGGTGTCCTTGTGTAGCTGTCATGATGTGACGTTTCTGTTTTTCCGATTTATGACTTTGAACTAATAAAATTGTAATAAATGTCTACTGTAATGTCCACATTCGCTTCGTTGCTTCAAATAGTAGTTCAAACGACCGTTGTCGTCAGCCTAGATAGTTGGATGTTCCACACTACGTAGTCTGTCTCACAGTCCCTGAACCACATTAATTTCCCTACTGCCAAGCCCTCTCTGCAGTGCTAAAGCCCTAAATAAAGCAAGTCTAGATTTCCTCAGGTTCAGGGTCTCTGAATCTCTGGTCTCCCTAGGGCTCCTTTTCAATATAAATGGGCTTGTTTGTTACTATCAAAATTATGTATATTCAGAGACTAAGCCTTAGTCTACACACTACGGCACTATCGCCGTTACCTTTCTGCACTGAGCTTTCAGCATAAGGTGCTTCCTCGGTGAGAGATGTTGAGATCTGACCCTGCAAACCTGGCACCCATTTCACCTTAGCTTGAAGACGGGCGTAACATCATACTGTATTTTCATGTGGATATTGGAACTTGGAACCTCGGCGTGGCCAGTCAACATGTAACCACTGGGCTAAGGCACCTCCACAATATATCGATAATCCATACTGATATTGTTTCGTTATTATTTCTCATTTGCAGTGTGATAATTCAGTGATTATTACTGATGACTTGCGTCAACCCATCATCCCTGAACCACGAGGAACGACGCCATTGACGGCACAACCCTGCCAACATTAACAGACAGACAGAGTTGAACTTCCAACAGACAACAAACCGCTTTTCTTTCATGGGGATAAAGACAGGCCTGTCAAGTTCTAACTTGGCTAATCCGTAGACTGTTTAATCTGTGGATTATTGCAGGGACACTTGTTTACGAACAACCAGAAGATAAACACATAGATACAAGAGCAGTTAAACTAGAACTTTTAAACAATACAAAGCTTCACATTCTCTTGAGGACAAACGAAGAAAACTATTTCGTGTTTTTGGGTTGTTGTTTTTTCAGGTTCCCATTGTCAGGGATTCTGGTTTCGCTTTTCCAAGTTCACAGAGGACGATTTTCCTGCATGCTCATACTATTTACCAAACCACTATCTCCATGTGCCTGGTGCATCGGGAGTTGGTTATGCAAACAACGCAATAAAGTACAGAGATAACGATCTCCTGTCGAAAGCCTGGCTTGGAAATATCTAACATCTGCCACTTGAACGAGGCAACGATCTATCAAAGATAAAGGCAACTCCCCGGCTCAACACTTTCTTTAACGTTCAGTTGTTGGGAAAGTCCCACTGTGACGGCGCTATTAGTTGGTATATACATACATGTAGGACTTCAGGTGATCCCTCTGACAGGTCTGTGACAAAGTTGGCTGCTAATGTTTTCTGTGTCTAGAACGGTATTTGAAACTTTGTTTATTTGAGTTAAAAATGTATGGGCAAAAACCTTTCGGGATTTCTGTAAATGTCTTGTAAAACGTTTTGGTCGTGCGGTACGTTTCCAGATTCTTAAGCTCAGTCCGAAGGCGTCCGTCTATTTACACATGAAAAACCCAGAGTCTGCCTCATTGTTTGGAGTAGTGAGTCAATAGAACCGACATCGTCATGGTGGCCCATGTTTACATATATTTCTTCTTACCTAATTGTTATCATTATTATTATCATCGCCATTATCATTATCTGTGGTTTTTCAAACATACATGCAGCAAAGATGGTTCGGGTATAATCTGTCTCACAGTTCCCTGAACGCAGTATTTCCCCTTCCGTCCAGCTTTCTGAAATGGTATTGCCCTAAATGAAGCAAGTCTAGATTTCCTCAGGTTTAGGAGATCTCCCATCTCACTGGGGTTCCTCTTCAAATTTAAAGGAATTCTTTGTTTCTGTTTCTGTTTTCAGTTACATGTATTCAGAGACTAAGCTGGGCGGTGGAATGGTCTAGTGGTTAAAGCGTTCTCTTGTCACGCCGAAGACGGTTTCGATTCCCCACATGGGTACATTGTGTGAATCCCATTTCTGACGTTTCCCACCGTGATATTGATGGAATATTCCTAAAAGCGGCGTAAAGCCAAACTCACTCACTCACTAAGCGTTAGTCTAATCCTGGCACAGTCAGGACCGTTAGGCTCATCATCAGCTCACGGCCCTTGTCACAGGAAGCGCTGTCCAGACGAATCCACCAAGAACTTTGTAGCCTTTTGCATTCACAAAAACTGGTAGAAAAATCGGGTACCCTCCACATGTCAGTCAACACACTTGGAGGTACTAAACCTAAGGCACCGAGAACAATGGGAAGTCGTACAACTTGATACTGTTATACGTCTGGGCTAACGCAAATTCCAAAGAAATATAATTTTCCTTTTTTCCATATTCTGGATCGTACATGGACGAACCTCTGAGTCAAAGCAACAAGCATCTCGAAGACGGCAGTGTGTTTGTTTCAAGGCAGGGCATCCCCTGGCATGGTGTTGGACAGTGTCATGAAATTACAGACTCTACAGTTCATGTTTACATTCTGATGTATAATCACACATTGAGATTCTAGAGTGGGAAGTGGCCTTCTGTTTCACTTTTTAGAAGTGAGTGAGTTTAGTTTTTCGTCGCTTTTAGCAATATTCTAGCAATATCACGGCGGGGGATACCACAAATGGGCTTCACACATTGTACCCATGTGGGGAATCGAACCCGGGTCCGCGGCGAGGCGACCGAATGCTTTAACCACCAGGCTACCCCACCGCCCCTTTCTGAAGTGAAATATCCGTACATATGTTATATGATTTCCTTGAATGAGCAATGCCCATTCCTATAGTCTCCCGTCGCTTTACGGCTCCATACTTACTAAAAGCGGCACAACGTCCTCCGCCCATGCCAGAGCGTGAAAGAGAAAGGCGATGCTGTCGCTCCGAGACCACGGGCGGTTAATACATTGTCGCTGATACACAGCCAGATCATGATACGTCCACCTGATAATGGGCAGATAGAACGCGACTTCATAGATATACCTGATTATGGAAATAACTGTGATAATTCCCAGTTGCCGGTGTGGTCTTCATTTCCACCTACAGATATGTGGATATTTTTGTATCATTTGACCGAGTAGGTGTGCGTTAATATTTAACCTCGAGCACACCGTTCGCGACGGTTGTAGGTTAACGTTTGTATTCCATGCTACGTCACGAACACACGACCGGTAGATACACATCTAACATCTAGTCTCTGAAATGAACTTATTTTACAGAAAAAAACAGTTCCTAAATTATAATTATATAACATAATAAAGAGGAACCCAGAGTCCTTCTTCATTTTCAGATGAGCTTTCTTGGATAGATGTGTTTGTTTCAGGGTCTGTATGACTGCTAACATACACAGGGCATGGCGCAATCGGGCGAAAGGAGAGGTTAAATCATGCGTTTTCTCTGACATTGTGTGTATGGTTATAAACAACATTTAGGGGGTGAGACCAGTCGTCAGAGACACAAGTGAGGCCCATGTATCCAGGTGAGGAATTGGACCGTAGCCTTTAGCGTGCACCTGAAGTCTTTAACAACTGTGCTACCCCAATGCCCGCACCTGAGAGTAATTGAATGAAAAATGACGAATTCATCAGAACATACAGGTATAATGGACCTGGGAATATATGGTTCAGTGTGAGCTTAATCCACATCGTTGTACATGTGGATCTTCTCTCTTACCGGAAGCTTTGAATACTAATGGTGGTTGGTCGTGGTTTCGTTAATTACTTATCTGCTATGGCGAATTCCCTTGAAGGGACCATACCTTCGAACAATAGTGTGCCTGGTCCTGGCTCTCTGCCATATAGCTGCCAAATTAGTGACCGTGATGAGTTCAGTTCATATAATCAATTATGAAACTATGAGGTTCAGAAACCAGACTGTGTCTCTTTAATGGTAACGAGTGACACAGTGTACATATATGTCTCCCAGCCCACGACACCACCAATCCATGAATCAATACGTTTGCTTGATCAATTTGCATTCAAATATTCTGTAATCTCAAACCGCACGAAACAATCCACACATACAGCACGTTTCTATGAGAAAACATTGCCCTGTTTCCAAACCATCCAACGTTTAATGGACAGCTTTTCATATAATTTTCTAATTTCAATGGTTGCTAACAAAAGTCACGTAAACCAAATGTTAAATTCCATCGCTGTTGTTTATAGGGAGAGCGATATCCCAGGATATTAATTGTTTCGTTTCGGTTGTCAACACTTTTTATTTTATATGGTCGCTAAGTAAACACTCCTGGCAGTAGGGTCGATACCTGCAAGAGTTTTAAATTATATATGGGCTATTGGCTAAAAATTATAATGTTTAAGAGGTTACAATACTACATTAATGTCACATTGGACTGAACACCAAGGCATCGAGATCAGTGTTGATAATGCATGTTCTTTTATATACTTAACCGGGGCGGTGGGGTAGCCTAGTGGTTAAAGCGTTCGCTCGTCACGCCGAAGACCCTGGTTCGATTCCCCACATGGGTACAGTTTGTGAAGCCGTGATATTGCTGGAATATTGCTAAAAGCGGCGTAAAACCAAAACTCACTCACTTATATACTTAACCAACGCCACTCTGGGCTGGGGTATAGTGTGCGTGAATGTCACCCCCAAACGGAGAGTCTTGTATTAGAGAGAAAGGTAGATAAATGGAAGATCACCATATTGACATAGATTAGCAATATAAAGATTGGGTAATGTACCTGCAATATATTGCCTGGAACCTAGAGACCTAGAGACAAACTATAGTGGTCGGCGCAATGCTTCACCAACACGTCATCGAAACACTGCTATCAGGTCCTCGTACAATAGCTGATGGTTTGTGAATATTGTTATATCGAGGTTGACACTAATATCTTATTCCGACATCTGTAAAATAACCGGGTGTGAAACCAGCAAAGAAACATACGACATAATATATATTATGTATTCTACAATTAACTAAGATTACAAGTTACAGCAAAGGAATACAATGGCACGTGGCGCTATATCGATTTGGCAATACTCGCACAGAGAGTTGAAGTAACTAGTGAACGTCTGTATCCGTATTTACGAGGGGCGTTCAAAAAGTTTTAAGCCCCACCTAGATAATTATACAAATGCTACATATTGTTTGTCAAACTCAAACTCAAACTGTTTCAGCTTGATCCCGATTGTGCTTGACTTTTTATCTTGGTCCAAACTAGATACTGAATGGTCACACAAGTATCAGCTCTCAATACATTGTAAACAGTGCCAGCTTGAATATCTGGACACAATGTTTTTGAAGATTAAAAGGGGGTGTCCTTAAAAAACAGCCCCCATCTAAATATAAATCAAGCAATCCAAATCTTTGAATGTTGATTTTGAGGGTAATCATCCAATACTACACTGAACATATTTCATATATTATCTGACTGACTGACTGAGTGAGTTTAGTTTTTCGTCGCTTTTAGCAATATTCTAGCAATATCACGGCGGGGGATACCACAAATGGGCTTCACACATTGTACCCATGTGGGGAATCGAACCCGGGTCCGCGGCGAGGCGACCGAATGCTTTAACCACCAGGCTACCCCACCGCCCCTTTCTGAAGTGAAATATCCGTACATATGTTATATGATTTCCTTGAATGAGCAATGCCCATTCCTATAGTCTCCCGTCGCTTTACGGCTCCATACTTACTAAAAGCGGCACAACGTCCTCCACCCATTCCAGAGCGTGAAAGAGAAAGGCGATGCTGTCGCTCCGAGACCACGGGCGGTTAATACATTGTCGCTGATACACAGACAGATCATGATACGTCTACCTGATAATGGGCAGATAGAACGCGACTTCATAGATATACCTGATTATGGAAATAACTGTGATAATTCCCAGTTGCCGGTGTGGTCTTCATTTCCACCTACAGATATGTGGATATTTTTGTATCATTTGACCGAGTAGGTGAGCGTTAATATTTAACCTCGAGCACGCCGTTCGCGACGGTTGTAGGTTAACGTTTGTATTCCATGCTACGTCACGAACACACGACCGGTAGATACACATCTAACATCTAGTCTCTGAAATGAACTTATTTTACAGAAAAAAACAGTTCCTAAATTATAATTATATAACATAATAAAGAGGAACCCAGAGTCCTTCTTCATTTTCAGATGAGCTTTCTTGGATAGATGTGTTTGTTTCAGGGTCTGTATGACAGACAAATACGCAGATACACAGGGGCACTGCTAACATCGGGCGAAAGGACAGAGAGGTTAAATCATGCGTTTTCTCTGACATTGTGTGTATGGTTATAAACAACATTTAGGGGGTGAGACCAGTCGTCAGAGACACAAGTGAGGCCCATGTATCCAGGTGAGGAATTGGACCGTAGCCTTTAGCGTGCACCTGAAGTCTTTAACAACTGTGCTACCCCTATGCCCGCACCTGAGAGTAATTGAATGAAAAATGACGAATTCATCAGAAAATACAGGTATAATGGACCCGGGAATATATGGTTCAGTGTGAGCTTAATCCACATCGTTGTACATGTGGATCTTCTCTTACCGGAAGCTTTGAATACTAATGGTGGTTGGTCGTGGTTTCGTTAATTACTTATCTGCTATGGCGAATTCCTTGAAGGGACCATACCTTCGAACAATAGTGTGCCTGGTCCTGGCTCTCTGCCATATAGCTGCCAAATTAGTGACCGTGATGAGTTCAATTCATATAATCAATTATGAAACTATGAGGTTCAGAAACCAGACTGTGTCTTTAATGGTAACGAGTGACACAGTGTACATATATGTCTCCCAGCCCACGACACCACCAATCCATGAATCAATACGTTTGCTTGATCAATTGCATTCAAATATTCTGTAATCTCAAACCGCACGAAACAATCACACATACAGCACGTTTCTATGAGAAAACATTGCCCTGTTTCCAAACCATCCAACGTTTAATGGACAGCTTTTCATATAATTTTCTAATTTCAATGGTTGCTAACAAAAGTCACGTAAACCAAATGTTAAATTCCATCGCTGTTGTTTATAGGGAGAGCGATATCCCAGGATATTAATTGTTTCGTTTCGGTTGTCAACATTTTTTATTTTATATGGTCGCTATGTAAACACTCCTGGCAGTAGAGTCGATACCTGCAAGAGTTTTAAATTATATATGGGCTATTGGCTAAGAATTATAATGTTTAAGAGGTTACAATACTACATTAACGTGACATTGGACTGAACACCAAGGCATCGAGATCAGTGTTGATAATGCATGTTCTTTTATATACTTAACCCGGGCGGTGGGGTAGCCTAGTGGTTAAAGCGTTGGCTCCTCACGCCGAAGACCCTGGTTCGATTCCCCACATGGGTACAGTTTGTGAAGCCCATTTCTGATGTCCCCCGCCGTGATATTGCTGGAATATTGCTAAAAGCGGCGTAAAACCCAAACTCACTCACTTATATACTTAACCAACGCCACTCTGGGCTGGGGTATAGTGTAAGTGAATGTCACCCCCAAACGGAGAGTCTTGTATTAGCGAGAGAGGTAGATAAATGGAAGATCACCATATTGACATAGATTAGCAATATAAAGATTGGGTAATGTACCTGCAATATATTGCCTGGAACCTAGAGACCTAGAGACAAACTATAGTGGTCGGCGCAATGCTTCACCAACACGTCATCGAAACACTTGGAATTGCTATCAGGTCCTCACGTACAATAGCTGATGGTTTGTGAATATTGTTACCTGTCGAGGTTGACACAATATCTTATTCCGACATCTGTAAAATAACCGGGTGTGAAACCAGCAAGAAACATACGACATAATATATATTATGTATTCTACAATTAACTAAGATTACAAGTTACAGCAAAGGAATACAATGGCACGTGGCGCTATATCGATTTGGCAATACTCGCACAGAGAGTTGAAGTAACTAGTGAACGTCTGTATCCGTATTTACGAGGGGCGTTCAAAAAGTTTTAAGCCCCACCTAGATAATTATACAAATGCTACATATTGTTTGTCAAACTCAAACTCAAACTGTTTCAGCTTGATCCCCATTGTGCTTGACATTTTATCATGGTCCAAACTAGATACTGAATGGTCACACAAGTATCAGCTCTCAATACATTGTAAACAGTGCCAGCTTGAATATCTGGACACAATGTTTTGAAGATTAAATGGGGGTGTCCTTAAAAAAACAGCCCCCATCTAAATATAAATCAAGCAATCCAAATATTTGAATGTTGATTTTGAGGGGTAGCCATCCAATACTACACTGAACATATTTCATATATTATCTGACTGACTGACTGAGTTTAGTTTTACGCCGCTTTTAGCAATATTCCAGCAATATCACGGCGGGGGACACCAGAAATGGGCTTAACACATTGTGCCCATGTGGGGAATCGAACCCGGGTCTTCGGCGTGAGGAGCCAACGCTTTAACCACTAGGCTACCCCACCGCCCCCATATATTAGAAATATTATACCCCAATGTGTTGTGATGACTAATATCTCGTTAACCACATTACCCAATATTTCAAGTCAAAACATTGATTACACAACAGTTTCGTTTCCTGCTGACTGGGTTTCGTCCTATTGCGCAACATTGAACAATAACCAGTCCAGAATTTTGAGACCAATTAATTCAAATGGATTCATAAATATTAATCAGTATTATTTGATACATCTAAGCATTTGTATATTGCAACACTACGCTCTTTTTTAATCCTTACAAACACGTCGTGCAACGTGCTCTGTCGTACAGCGTGCTCTAACAGACGGAAATTTAGAAGTTATGGACATCTCAAAACGAGGCTCTGCCGCTAGAAAAGTTTGGAGCTGGGGTACGGACTTGATATTATATCAATAACATTGTGCGTTACAAAACTACACTGAATAAGCGCAAAGAACACATGACAGGTGTAACCAGTTAGCCAGACGAATTGTGTATCATTTTACGACACTCATCAAACAGGGACAGTCTGTGACGTCTTAGTTAAGGTCATGCTGTCTAAACCTCACCATAAAATATAGAAATACGATGTAACTGAAGTTTAAAATTAAAATCAACCTGTAAATACCATTTTCTTATGAAACAAGGAATTGGAATTCAGTGTAACCATAGTTGTTTCTGGTGTCTCTTTTCACTTTCACACGAGAAAATTCGGATTGGCTGAAAAGTAGGTCATTGTCTGATTAGGTTAATGAGACTCATGTTTCGGTTTGAAATGGTGGATATGGCTTTGCTTACGGTCCCTTCTAAATATGATCGCCCCTCGTATACACATACCACTGCCAGCCTTTAACGCGCATCCTTAGAGTCCTTATATCCATAAAAAAGGGGCGGTGGCGTAGGCTAGTGGTTAAACCATCCGCTCATCACGCTGAAGACCCGGGTTCAATTCCGCACAGGCATACAATATGTGAAGCCCATACTGGTGTCCCCCGCTGGGATATTGCTGGAATATTGCTAAAAGCGGCGTGAAACCATACTCACTCATCACTGACTGACTCTTACAGCTCCAGCTCACACCAGGTTCAGCACCTGTTCAGCAGCCGGAGGAAGACCAACAGAACAACTGTGTCAGGGACTGGGAAAGGGCCGCTTCCTGATATTGATACACTGCAGTCCTTGAAAGATGTGTGTCGCAATGCCGTCTTTTTTATACCTGCACTTGCTGAGGAGGAAACTAAAGGTTCTGAAGAAGATGGAGGACACAAAAGTACCAGACACAAGTGCAGCTTTATCTGTATGGGCATGATCTGAGCTACTGCGATTGTGTCATCTTCAAACATAAGGACATGGCAATAGTCCGTGTGTCCAGGGATGAAATTTCTGTTCAACAACCATAGCAAAGTGTGACACGTTTTTCTTCAAGCACATTTTGTTGAAAACTGTTTCAAGGAAACTTGAAAAATAAACCTAGTTTGTCCAACGCTGTTGTAGAATTTTAAAATCAGTGAAACATATTCTGACAAGCTTAAAACTGCTATAAAATGGATAATTATGTTTAAGTTGAGTGTGCAAACGATTCATTGTATAAAATACATGTAGTATAAATAAAGTGAAAGTCGGTTAAATAAATGTGTACATAGGGAACTCAAAAACAGCTGATCGAAAGGTTTTCGAACTCCGTCTTATTATGACGTCATAAGATTGTTAGCGATACAGCTTCTCGGAGGAGAGTTTGGCGGTTACCGTGGCAGCGGGTAATATTGTTTCCAGTTGTCACCCTCCTGGGAGGGGTGACACGGAACGTTGTAAAAGCGTCATTGACCAATGAAATTAAAGTATTTTACATGAAGGTAAGAAAAAATTTCATATCAGAGTTACATTTCATTAAAATGATGGAGGTTTTTTTTAAATTTCACATTATCTTATACAGGGATATTTTCACATTATCTTATACAGGGATATTTTCACATTACCTCAACAGGGGTATTTTCACATTACCTCATACAGGGATATTTTCACATTATCTTATACAGGGATATTTTCACATTACCTTCTACAGGGATATTTTCTGTATCAATGAAAAGTTTTCAGAATTTTTTATGGTCCATACATGTACCCTACATCAGAAAATAAGAACTTTTTAAACAGTATTTTGATTTTGACTATGTTTATGTACTTTTGAGCTTAATAAAATATGTTAACTTGACCAAAGTAGAAAAAAATACTGATTTATGTAACATCGTGTTATTAGAAAATGTTATTATTTTCAAAATACTCAAGAAATAACTTTTATATTAGAATATTTGTTATATTCTACATGTCTGTCTTCAGTAGTTCATAACAGCATCAGTAAATAACATCAATTCATTTCATCAATGCATTTGACAAATGCATTGGTTTTATGTTTCAAAGCTGCATTGTTTTCTCTGTACACAAAATAAATACTATTTCAAATAGAAAAAAAATACTTAAAGTTGCAATAAAATCCAGTGTTTTTTATTGTTATTAATATAAACATTTGAAAGCCAAATGCTCATATCAATATGTTTGACTTGTATCTCATTTGTAATGCACACAATGAAATCTGACTAGTTATCATTGGGCTTTTTTTTTATTGACTGGTTTCCAGGACAGAAATAGATAACTTGAAAGTAGCAAATTGCATTTGCATCCATCTTACCCATGTAAACTTATACAAAGTATGTATTTTTATCATAACTACAGCACATTTGGATGGAGGTTTGACAGATGTTACGATTTAGAAATTACTGAGATGACAGGTTTGTGAGTCGACTTTAAACCAGCAAAATAAAACACAGACGAGTCTATAATATTCAATTGTATATTGAATAAACAAGCTTACAATGAATGACAGTACAGATTTCTAATACAATACTATGTAAAATATTGGGTCACAAATGTAGTGGCCATAACATTTCCGAGTCACGTGCTGGGATTCGAACCACGGACCTTCTAATCCGAAGTCGGACGCCTTGTCCACATGACCAAAGAGGTTAACCCCGACAGCAAGCTGACAAGGTAAGGATGTCATCTATGGGATGACTCCACGCCCTGCTACACAAATCTAAAACATTAACTCACCAAAGTACTGATATTCCCAGTAAAAAAAACAGATGTACTGATTGAAGATTGTTGACAGCTGTTAAAAGTACAATGTAGACCAGGCCTCTTGAAACGTCGATGTTAGCAGACAGATGAGCGTAAATCCAGCGTAGTTTCCCAATACATCTCAACATCCATCATAAAGCTGGCCCCCCGATGTGAACGTGTCAGCTTGCGCTGCTCACCCTTACTGTCAGGAGGTTAATAATAATAGATTGTGTCACAGTCCCTGAACTAATAATGATCATCAGAGCCGCTGCCGTAACCCATATACATGTACACCCACAGGGCTTGAAGCTCAATTTGTAACCACCTTGGGGAGTAGTCCCTACGTTCAGGTGCTAAGTTCTTGTGCTGTTTGTGTTTTCTTCTCGTTCTTGTTTTCTGCTCATTCGCCTATTTTCATTGACATCTTTGTTTAATTAAATTCTTAAGTTGACCTTACATGCCCGGACTCCGGCTGGCTCATGCAACCAAAAAATCAAACATAATTAAAACACAATTATCACTTATTCATGACATATAATATACATTGCTGGTTATGAAAAAACATATAAACAAAATTGTAAGCGTACAATCGCAAATCAAAAGTGCAATATTGTGTACTTGGGTTTACTTCCCAAGAAACGAAGCAGCCGGGATACCGAACCCAGTCAGAGCGGGTGGGTGTGCACTCAAGTGTAACGGCTGATTCATTTGCAGATGCCCTCACGGCTTATTGTGTGTGTATATATAGAGATGTTGGGTTTTGTAAATACATGCTCATTTTTTGTGTATAACATTTTGCAATCAGCAGACATCATAACATGTCATGTGTTCAAGTATCACCCCTGCCTGTCTGTGTAATTACATAATGTGACAGAGACCGAACGGGCCATAAATCAATGCATTTTGTTTATGGTGTATAGCCTGATTGGTGTTAAGTTTAAATTGCATGTGGTCAGTGATAGCAGCTGTGTATTGAATATTGTCATTAGCAGACAGGCAGGCAGACACACAGGTGTCAATAAAACAAGACATTGAGTTTTGTCTGTGAAAACGACATATCTACATGTATATCACAGTTAGAAATTCTGTCAACGCTGAATAATGATATTGCTTTTAAGTATCGAACTGAGAAGTGACTCGGTAAGAAGAACGTGTGGTGAAATAGACAAATGAAATTGTATAAACAGTTAATTTACTGTCATAACATATAAAAAGCTCGCGCCTGTGAGATATCAACATTAGAAAAATAGCTCACACCAAAGCCTTCACCGAGTATTCACCGGACAACCCGCTTCCAAGTTGCTCGAACCTATTTCACTGCGCACATGCTATGAGCGCAGCCCAGTTGTTGAAACCCGTTTTCCCCAGAAAAGTCTGGGGAAATTTAGTGAAACGTTTGAACTCCGATTTCGCGCGGTTTTTTTCATCGCATTATTTTTCAACTTTATAAGTTGAATTTGCATTTTTGACGATTTGTTTCGGTAAGTCCATACCGAAAGGTATCAGAATCTGCAAAGTTGTGTTTTACGTTGGATGTGACCTTTAACATTATCCGAGGAATATCTTATACCAAAGGTCTTCAAGATATAAAGCAAGCCTTTGTTAAAGAAACACCTGAAATATCCTTCGCCTCCGACTATTATGTGTACGACAGTGGAAATCTAACAGATTTCATCGACAAGTTCATTACTTTTATCAGACAGGACCTTTGTGCCAGATATGGCGACTACGGAGTCTACTGTAAGACAGGTTCAAAGACTAACACCTGTAAGACGACGACAAAACCCGTTCCACATCCATAAGAAATCTATGGTAAAAGCAGAGTCGATTGTACAATTGTCACTATATCATGAACATATATTTGTTTCAGCAGTATTACAGCTGTACGATGTTTGTCAACGATGCTAAAATGGTACCAGGCCACCTACATTCACTCACTATTGGGCTTACCCCGGGGTTACCACTATGTTTATGAATTCGTAAAGTGACGCAAGCCAACAGTGCGATACAGTGTTGATACATCGCATCATTTTTCTAGTAAATACTTTGTTTCCGTGTAATGAGCGACGCCTTAAACCTTTTTTTTGTGTTACCGTCGATGTATGTTATTTATTTCATTGCATCTCCTACTATGGATATTGTGTTCATTAATTTTCTATACCTTCTAAGTTATAAAATGTATTAAAAACTGTTTACTACATCAACAGGAAGCATCAAGCCGTTTTCAGAGCGGGTGACTACGTTTCAATACATTTCCCGCTCGATTACGATGACATGTGCCAACCAAGTCAGCGAGCCTGACCACCCGATCCCGTTAGTCGCCTCTCATGACAAGCATGGGTTGCTGAAGACCAATTCTAACCCGGATCTTCACGGGGTCTGATATTGATTATACGTGTTTCAGTTAAGTCTAATGCCATTTGGAACCGTATTTCACAAGTTTAGAGTGAAATTAATGTCCGAAGGGACCCAGTTCTCATACGTTTACCACTTGGTGAAATACACAACGAGCCATGAGATCGTTTTGTCAACTATGCAAGCATAACAAAGAGCGACAACGCCACCTTATCGCATGGCAACGTTTGGAATAACACCGTCAAAGATCGACCGTGCCAGAAATTTTTGGGTTTTTTACAAGTCAAAATATGTCTTGTCCCGGTATACCATCGTCCCTTCAAAACCTGTTAAAAAGGTGCAGCAGTTATAGATGTACGACAACGCGACCTGTTCTTTATGTCGTGTTGTACGTATTGGGTGTTGATGCTAGTCTGTCTTTACAAATGACCTGGATCGTTTTGTCAACTCCAATGATTCTAAAACAATAAAATCACCAGTGGCAATATGGTGAATATTTTCTGAAAATAAAACAAATCTTTGATAATTTATTGTAAAATTATTTTATGTATATTTATTGTATTTGTCGCCCTCGTTTAGATATGAGTCTGCATGAGAGTTTCCTAGTCACAGATCGGAATCTGTGAGTCATATACGGACTCACTGTTCTGAACGATGTTGTCTGACATCACCTAGTACAATAAGCCCGCCTTCTAGTACGTTCACATAAACAATTTGTTGGGGCTACATGTTGTTGACATTCATTTTAACATACAGGTAGACAACATTTTTAACACAGTGGACACACATTTTGGCTGACTCTAAATATCGTGTTGCCCCATAATCCGTACGTGAGCGAAACACGGTAACAATATAAACCTTTAAGAGAAACCATGAAATATGTCTTCAAGGCCTGACTAGGGCACAATAAAACTCTGGTAGCGTTCCAAATTATACTCAGTGCGGCATGAACTAGGTTGCCCAAACCCCTGGAATTATAAAGTAATATGAGACATTTATAACCTGTATTAAAAACATTATATTCACGGCCGTCTCTCTATCAAATAGCTTGACAGCGGGAAGCTGAACAATTTTTGACAGTCTGACAGGCTCAGTGCCCGGATGCTTCAACTAGGGGCGGATAACTGTGTCAACGGCGGGAAGCCGACGAGGTCACGAAGGTCACAGAGTTCACGGTTATCACAAATGTAGTACAAGAATTTTAACGAAAGTTCAAAAGCGAAGTTAAGATGCTGAAAATCTGGTGATGGAGTACATTTTTACGGATATTTAGTCATTTCGATAAATTATGAGCCATAATTGCTTCAACAGCGATCTAAGCCATCTTGAAGGAGCATGACATTGCTTGCTTATCCGATTTTGCTTGAATTAGACACATCAGGAATTTACATTACATTTAAAAGAACTTGAAATACTGTAAACAAAGCTCATGGTATCCAGAATAACTGCATCCGTATTTGTTTTGTGTCAATATTTGAAATACACTCATGTTGTTTGGAATGAGATATTTATACAGCGAAATATAGCATAAACAATGAAAAAGAGAGAGAGATAGCCAATATTGGGATATCAAAACAATGCAAGAATAAACCAAGAAAGTAAGGAGAAATAAGTTAATATTCGGAAAATGGAGTTATTACATATACATGTAATCAGTGTACAGAGTGTCCTGTTTCTTCGTGAGTAGCTCGTAAGTATCAGTTCCTGCTTGTATACTTCCGCATACATAAAAAACCCAATTATTTGATTTTTTTCTAACCATAACGCACAAACCTGTTTCGGCGTTATCTTCGTTTCTTGCTGGAATTGTTACAATAATAAATATACCTGACATACGATAGTCAGTGTGTACAAACTCCTGAATGGAATAGTCCCTCTGCTTGTTCTGTTTAGTCAATAGTGAGCTTCTGTCACTATCAGGTATCATTAATAATGAGTTGTAACTGAAATATCTCATCAATATGTTTACAAGCTTTGTATCTGTGAATATCTGACAGACGCGTGTACGATACGCGATTGTATGTACACACTATGAATGAATGAATCTTATTTTAGATAGACATATTATGTACTCACCCAAGTGGGTGGGTGTTTAATTGTTGGTTTTTATACAATAAATTCTTAATTCAATTTCTTATCTTATGTATAATTTATACTTTTTCAAAGATTCGTATGTAGATATATGCTGATGTTAATTGTATGCAAAAATGTTTCACACACAACGGTTTATTTCCTTAGCTTTGGATTCATTCATATTTTCTTTAAACAAAATAACTTCTAAGAGAAAGTGGAAGTCCTGTTGACAGGCTGGATGCAGTCTACTTAGCTGCAAATAAACACGATCAAATGAAGACGAAGATTGTGAAGAAGAAAAAGAAGCAGAAAATAACATAATAGTGTTTCTTCGTAGAGAGGCATTCACAAAATAAAATGTTATCTATAAATGTTTTAGTATTTAACATCATATTGTATTGTAAGTGTATTTCAATAGAATCTAGACTGCTGGTCCATAGCTCTTATGGCATTACATGTAATATTGATCTTTGTGTTGAATAAAGTCTTTTATCTTTTGAAATGGTTAGTTTTTAGACAAATTGTGATATCTTGTTACTGTTTTACTGTCCTTTGTGACGGATATTTCTTATAGTTAAACCAAGTTTTTCTCGTTACTATATGGCTGAAATATCGCCGATGTGACGTTACATTTTAACTCACTCACTCATGATGTAAGAGTCATTTGCCTTCCTTTTCTAATAATCTATCCTTTTCATTGTTGATTATCATCATTATGGAAATTATATTTAAAAAACATATTTACAAATTGTGGACAATTTTTTTAAAATGCCGCCGCTATAACAGTGATCGTCACCAATATTAGACTTATATATTGCCAATGACATGTGTAGCTGAAGGGGGCGTTGTCGGCACGGGTACTACAGATGTGTACCCCATGTACGTTTATGTATACAGAAATGTACCCTAGCCAAAATCAGAATACAGAAACGTACCCTTGGACAATTCCATTCTGCATTGTGGAGTTTCCTTGATCGGAACTGTCAACCTGTTGTATTAGATGCATTTGATATCGTTATATAAGAGCATACACAGTAACGAATAGTTCACGGTGCACAACGTACACCACTCGCAATCAGCTGAACGGGAACAACTACATACGGTTTCGGTTTTGGGTTGCGGAATATGGACTCGTCCGTCGTTTAGGGTACCGGGTACGTTTTTACAAGTTTGTCTTTGCTTAGGGTACATGTCTATATACAGAAACGTACCTGGGGTACATATCTGTAGTACCTGTGCCGACAACGACCCCTTCAGCATAAGTGTTTAGGTCAGTAAAAATACTTCTAAGTGTATTCCAATACATCACTGGGGAATCAAGTAACCTGTGGTCTCCTAATGTCAGTACCAGAATGGGATGAGTATGGGCTGATGGAGAAGGGGTGCACGACATGGTGGGGTTCTTATTGCATGTGTGAGGTTGCGAGTGAGCGAGAGACTCACATTTACATATGCTATGATAATACAGGCCTCAATCTATTTGACACCAACGACCGTTCACGTGTCACTATAATTTAAAGCATTAAAATGCAATCATTATAATCAACCACTGTCATGAAGAAATCGTATATGTGACCACAAAATTGGCGCAATTCTTTGCGGGATATATGCGAAAATGTCAACATCAGTGAATGGTATTTCTGTTCCCGACCCAAGCCCATACTGAATCAATTATCGTAGAATTACATTCAGCGGTTTTCGGGGGTGAGGGAGTGCAGGCGATCGAGGCACTGTTTCACTGCGATGCTATCGCGACCAACCACTCTTACTAGTCGTTGGGACTGACATTTTACACGCATATATTTCTGTGATTTATACCCATGGTGAAGCGAGAAGACAAAAACTATTTCATCTCACAGAAAAACACAACAAAAACCTAGCCATCTCTATTTCATTTGGAATGCGTCTTAGGCGAGAAGGCCTTTGGGTTGAAAATATCAGTTTTCAAACCCAACCGCTCACCGAGCACAACACGCTTGTATTTTGAACCAGTTCGTGAAGATCTTTCGGGAGATTGTAATATGGATGACTTTAAAGTGTGCCGCATATTTATTGGGCGTATTTTGTTAGCGCCGTGGTCAAGTATAGCCATTAGTTTGAAACAAAATCGGCTAAATGTGTCTGGTAATTTGTGAACAGAGCCTCAAGACTAATTTATTAACCGGAATGGGAGGATTAAACTAATCTACCTGTATTATATTTACAATATAAATGTCCAAATGCTGTCAGCTACCGTGTTATGACTCCTGTTGGGACAGTCTCTGGGTCACACGGGCCACAGTATGAACGCTCACAGTCTGCGATATTCAGACATTTTGGTTAGTACTGTGGAAACTATTTACACTGGTTGTTCGGGGAGGGTATAGAATACTAGGAGATCATCGTAACCCACAGTTCAGTTACGAAATAACTGTTGCATAAATAGCTTACGAAACATACGAACGTATTAACCTGACAACTACAAGTATATTTGTCACAGATTGCAAACACGAGAACACTGGATGTATTAAACTGTCAAAATGTGAACAAAATTTACACAAATGTTTAAACTCCTTTTATACAACCCGAGATGAACGTCAATAAAACTATTGTGACTTAACACTCCTGCATATCACTATGTATACACGTCATCAATCAACTTACAACCTGTATATGCCGTGTATAATGACTCTTGTATAATACCTCTTACATATATTTAGGTGAGTTTCATGTTTTATATCATTATATTTTCTTGGAGCTCTATATTCAACTAGTTTGTAGCATCCTTTGAGAGTGTTCCGTGTACTAGAGTTCGAGTTTCACAATTTTGACAATGTTCTCTTTGTGGATTTCCATTTCCATGGCATCAAACATAACTGTTTTCCATCCGTTGGGTCCTGGGTGATCAGATTACTGTGTAAGAGTTGCATGGACACTGGTTGGCGACTGCAGTATTGTCATTGTATTGCAATAATTATGTTTATTATTTAATATTTAATATTTGTGAAATTAAGCAAACGTTTGAAACAGGAATTAATCCGTCTAATAATACACCACCGCCAATAAAATGGTCTGTATCATTACAAAAACAATATCACTTTGACCTAAGCATATTCATTTCTTGGACAACAGTGAGAATTTTATAAACAATTCTATGTAATCGTAATTTCAGTCCAAAGTCTTTGGAGTTTTTATATTTATTTGGTGTGATTTATTAACTAGATTCCGCCATTTACCTCATATACTAGTATTCTGTTACCGTTTCAACCCGTCAGTTAAATATAATACAAATATATGTATCCAACCAGCATCTGCCATGCGAGGAGAGCTCATGACCTGTGATAATTCTACTGAAGACGGGGACGGGGGTACTAACGGGGTTTAACTGTAATAAATAAAAGCGGCAAAATCCTCTCCATATTCATAAGAAATCTGTGCTAAAAGTAGAGTTGAGAATAAAATTCCTGTTGCCGTACATAACTTACATCAGCCTCCGTGTACAAAAGAGTGCCGCCTACATCTGCCGGGGACATGGGTCCGTGTTTTAGGGACCCAATAATAACGACACAAATGCAACATGCTTAGTTTCGGCGACTACTGCGCCAGTATACCTCTTCCGTCATTGTTGAAACGGAACGATATATTGAGAGGCACATCAAGGTAGAAGCAATGTATCGTGCATATGTAGAGTGTCCATATATTTTTTTCATAAAATCTAAAATAAGTAACAATATGATCCCGTTAAAAAGATGCCAAAACTAAAGTATGTACGTTTCTACTTTGAATGTTATTGTTTCTCGTCATAAATAATAGTTCATGTTTATGCATTTAACCAGTTCATTACACACGCATATATTCATGTTTTGAGCTTTACTTAATATATAATTGCTATTTTAGTTTGTGCTTATTCAAGCTCGCGGCGACGATTAAACTTGTCCATGCATGGAGTTGTTTTATTTTCCTGAAATATTAAAAAGTTACCTGGAAAAATAACGTCATATCATGCTATTAACATATTGCGACAAATGCATATCTACAATCTAGACAATTGGGACTATTTATCATTTGCACTGAATCAAGAAATGACGATGGAGAATGGTTGCAAGTTGCATATCGCGGTCACTGAGTCCGCTCTACGAATACTCATGTAGCGTCGTGTTAGCGCAAAGCAGGCTGTAAAAAACGAATCTATTCATAATCACACACCACACGTATAAGAGTTGATACATTCTAACATATCCTTTTGAAACTATTTACCTATTTTTTTATTTCCAGGTCATAATGTGAAGATGTAATCGAAACTAATAAAAACGTTCGCGATGAAACTTGAATATATCAAACTAAGATATTAAACTTTATGTCCCTTTATGAAAGTTCCGTGAGGCCCTTATCGCAAAGGAACATAAGCGAATTTACATGGCATTTAAAATGAATGTGCCCATTGAGAAAAGACTTAGTAAGCCTGTATTAAAAACTAGGTCGGTGTGGAAAATATATTAGGCACCAGCACGGAGGCAATATAGGAACTGAGGAAACAAAAGAACTCCTGTGTGGGTTAATACAACTATTGAAGCCAGTGTTTTCCAACGTCCTATACATTTCATTATTTCACTTGACATTTAGTGAAAGTGGCCATATCTTTAGTAAAATGAGACTTACTTTAAAGTTCAAACACAGTGTGAATGTCGTGCTTCATAGTGTTATCATTCACTTAGACGTTGACCCGCACATGCACGAATTTGACTCTACATTGGAAATTCAGAACGCCAGTGTAAGGAATACAATGACATTAATAAACATAACCTGGACATAATGCATAACTCAAAAGCAGCGGGTGGTGTTGTGGTTAGGTGGTCCACAACCTGGACACAGGTTGGATGTACGGGATGGTTTAGTATTCCTGTTTGATATGTACTTGTGTTCAGTACATGTGTATTTATACACATATTTACACTTACTACAATACACGTCTCTTTCAATCTCTTATATTGGCTGCTAGACGCCATTCCATCCTGACAATGCCACAAGCAGTTCTGTGACGGTGTAATACTGTGGTCAGCCTCATACACAAAATTGAATCATTTTTATGACCCCGCCATATATGGCTGGGGCATATAGGGTTACCCTCGGTGTCCGTCCGTCCGTCCGTACGAAACAGGGAATGTATTCTATCCACTTCTCCACCATAACCGCTCTGTGGAATTCAATGAACTTATACATGGGCTTTCTTGGGACTCTAATGGTGTGCATCTCATATTTTGTTTTTTTATTTTATTGGTTTTTTTGTAAGTTTAGAGACATTTGAACTTAGGTACATTTTGCTGAATTTCTCTATGATGATAGTGTAATAGGGGATGAAGTCTATCCACTTCTCCACAAAAACTGCTCAAACAGAATTGAATGAACTTCTACATGTCTTTTGTAGGGACTCTAAAGGTGTGCATTTCATAATTTTGTATGCAATTTCTTAATTTTGTCACTTTTACAGATGTTTGAACTTAGTTGAATTTTGTTCTATTCAGCCAGTGTTCGTTCCATCCAACAGGGGGTGTACGTTATCCACTTCTCCTCAAAAACTACTTTATGGAATTCATTTAGATTACACATGTGCTTTATAGGGACTCTAAAGGCGTGCATCTCATATTTTGATTTTGTATTTTATTTATTTTTCCAATTTTAATGCCGTTTGAACTTAGATAAATTTTGTTGAATTTCTCTCTGAATATAGTGTTGTAGGGGGTGAAGTCTATCCACTTCTCCACAAAAGCTGCTCAACAGAATTGATTGAGCTTCTACGTGTGTTTCATTGGAACTCTAAAGGTGTGCATCTCATACCTTGTTCATCCAATTTCTTAATTTTGTCACTTCTACAGATGTTTGAACTTAGTTGAATTTGGTTCTATTCATCCAGTTCGTCCCATACAACAGGGGGTGTACTTTATCCACTTCTCCTAAAAAACACTGCACAAGACTCATTTAGCTTACATATGTCTTTTATAGAGACTCTAAAGGTGTGCATCTCATATTTTGTTTTTGTATTTTATAGTTTTTTGTATGTTTAGAGACATTTGAACTTAGATAAATTTTGTTGAATTTCTCTCTGATGATAGTGAAATAGGGGATTAAGTCTATCCACTTCTCCACAAAAACTGCTCAACAGAATTGATTAAGCTTATACATGTGTTTCATTGGGACTCGAAAGGTGTGCATCTCATAGTTGCATAGATGTTTATTGAACTTGTTCGTGAAGTTTGTTCAATTATTAATCTTTATATGTCTTATGAATGTCAGCGGGGGCATCCGTGTCCCTGGACACAATTTTTCCTTGTTACTTTTAAAGTTCACCTCTTATATAACTACCATTATTTTGTTTATATATTTTCAATCGCACTTTTTTGGGGAGACGGTTTCATGCAAATTTCCATTTGACAAGGACACATGTTGATTAAGATATCAAATATTTAACACAACTACGTATATTGCCTATACAGACGATTCGCACTCCCCACCCTTACCATAACAATTCACAAATGGAAATACAGATACAGGTGTCTGACTGCAACTAAAACTGCCTATTTTTAGTCTATCTGTTAATCCAGAAAGATTTTTATATGTTTATATAATTCATGAAACAATATTCTGCAAACAAGAACAACATATAAAGCTTTTACTATATAGTCAATATGACAGGGAATATTTCATAACAGCGGCATACAGGGAAGATTAAAGATTGTATGTAAAACTATTATTTATATTTCTGTTCCATTAGGAACAGCACGTCTATTGAACAGAAGAAACGTGGGCCGTAATGACTAACGGAATGACATGCATACTGAGCGTCGTTCCTACAGCTGCAGAGTGCATGTGCAGGTATTTACTTATTGCATACTAGACGCAGAGACTTACAGTTACCATCTTGTGACGTAGTATGCATGATATGCATTAGCTGCCATTATGCTGTAATTGCTATCTGTGAAGCACACCTGTGCAATTTGCAATATTGATAAAACTTTTCCTCATTATCACATCAAACATAGTTGTAGAATAAACATGTTGTACTCTCATGTGTTGACAGTTCCGTTCTTGTTGGCAGTTTGTAAAATGACCGTCGTATTTTTCATGCCATCTCTTAACATTCAATCCCGGATAAAAGCAAATTCGGATATGAAGAATATTCGGCTATAGCGAAACGAACTCTAGTCCACAGTGCAATAGTCGTTAGTGTGAATGCCTTAACGAACTGCCGTTATGACAAATCTGATTTCGTTTTATTTTCAATGTGTAAAATCATAATCGACCTCTGCCAACATGGTTAGGTTAATGTACAGTGGATGGCATAAACTTCATGTCCAGGCATACCAATTAATATATACCACAGGCCGATATCATTTACCACAGAGTGGGTGAGTGAGTATGGTTTTATTTCACTTTTAGCAATTTCCCAAACAATCTCACTGGGAGACACCAATAATAGGCTGCTTCAAATAACAAATTAAGAACATACAGATTGGTCAAACCATCTATAAAACTCGAGAATTATCTATTCCATTGTAAAAACAAAGCTCATAGATCACATTTCTCAATGAGTTCACATTACAGTGAAGTAATCATAAACTCAAAATTGAAACTGGAAGATATACAAAACCTGCAACCCCTTTAGAACAACGTCTCTGTGAAATGTGTAATGTCTTAGAAGATGAGCAACACCATGTAATATCCTGTACGAAGTATGGAAAACAAAGAGAATCACTTCTACAAATATTACTTAATCATGATCAATAATTTGTACACTTTATAAAAATTGAGAATTCTAAACAATTTTCACAAACAGATGTCCAGAAACAGTCTCCAAGATATGTCCTCATATTTTCAATTTTAAATAGATTCTGTGTATTACGACAGTCTCCTCACACCTCATATTGTTTCAATGTCATTATACTACATATGTTTTTCCAAGTGAAATTGTTGCAATGTATATCATTTATATTTGGAATGTATATGTGTATTTCTGCATCTTTGTACCTACTGAGAATATATTTGTAGTCAATAGAATATTTCCCCTGTTCTTTCGTTGAAACCTATGCAATAAATATCTTAAATATTAAAATATCTAGAGTTATCACAAGCAGGCGTATTTTCAAATACAATAACAAACTGACACCCTCATTCTCATATACCGATATATAAAACACCACTTCGTCATCAGTAGACGTGACCCCAGTCTACCAGCACCCTATCCCCTTCACACGAATAATGGATGTGACTGCAACACACGTCCTCATCCATCTTCAGACTGGGGGTTTACTATTGAGGCGCTGACTCCTACCATTAGGGATATTTGCGCATTGCCTGGGGCCATCATCAGTGTTTAGCGTGTTTACAGATTGAGAGAGATTACACTGCTTTGGATTGGTATACAGGTTGTCTCCAGCAACCCGATAACGCGGTGATGTAGCCAGCAGATGATGGTCTGACTGGATGATGGTGATGCTACTGCTTTCATATAACATCAAGAACAGTGAGTGAGTGAGTATTAACTCCGGTAATGGCAACAGTTCAGCAATAACACAAATAGCAAAGACACTTTGGGTTTAACGGGACATGTATACATTTGTACTGAACACGTATATGCAACAATACGAGAGTTTTATTCAACCTGACAGCGATACAGACTTTTTAAACAAACCTTTTTATCTTCAATTCTATTGGCTGAATTTGGCCCCGCCCAATTATCGTCATTAATTTGACTGGCTGGTGTTAATTTCGTCCGCCACTTTGTAATGTGATAGGCTGAAGGACATTCTTCTCAACTGAAAATCCTTGAATAGAGGTCCATGTATTTATTTGCAATGCATTTGTTACTTATTTTTGTAGCTTTTAGTTCTTTTAAGTTCCAAAGTTATGTCGCCTCGATATTTGTGGAATCCACTACAATATATCGTATGTTTCTCTGTTTTAAGCGCTTTCATCACCCCAGTCTCTTAAAAGTCGGACTGCGTAGTTCGTTATACATGTGCATAGTTTTCACTTATTGTCTACGTTCTCCTGACCAGCGTCCATTCGGAACCAAAGTTCCACGTTGAGATCGTCCCTAAAATAACACCAGTACCTCAGTCAAGTCCTACCATTAAGGCAGATTAACATAACAAATCCACAACCTGCTAGCAAGGAATTACAGTGACAATTTATCTGTAAATGATTTAAATTACGTTCTTTTTAAATTAAACTATTCAAAAATACATAACACTACGAACACATGTTCCATAGAAGAACGTTTGTTAACATGAATATACAATCTACAAAAATTGAGGGCGGAACCTCGTAAAACCGGACGGTACAAAATTTGTTATCAACAGAGGATCTCCCTTTACGAATCTACTCCTATAGACGGTGCCTGGGTTTCCCAAACACGGAGGTAGCAACATATGAACAGGTAGGATTCCCTTGAGTATTCTAAAGATAAAACGCGTACTGAAGGAACATTATACTTGTTTACGTATTTGCAAGAACATTTTACTTGTGTAGCTACTTGCAAGAACATTATACTTGTTCAAGTTTTGCGTAGGTATTTGCAAGGACATTATTCTTGTGTAAGTACTATGTGAATATGTGCCTGTGTAAATGTTTACAAGAACATTGTTCTTGTGCAGGTATTTACAAGAACATTTTATGACTATATAAAAGACATTATATTTTGATCAGTATTTAGGAGTGAGTGAGTGAGTTAAAATTTAACGTTACCTCGGCAATATCTCAGCCATATAGTGAGGTATTTATAGGAGCATCATAATTACCTGAGTATGTGCTAGAAGGCAAGAAGTTTGAAGGTTCCTGTCCACGTTATCGATAAACATAACGAGACGATTTTGTATAAAGTAGAGTCGACCTCTGACAAGCTTACAGAATTATGACTACACGCAAAGCGTTTAGCACTCTTCTAGCCTAATGCATTTCAACTATCTATTTCAAAGTTTTGAGCTTTGTACACACTTGTATGGGGGTTAGTTTCAAAGCGAAACAAAACGCTTACAAACCTTAATTGCTTTTTGTCATAGTGTATATAAAAACAACATGTTCCTCTTTTGAAACATGGCTTTGAGCAAAATACATATCATCTGTATACACACGAGTGCCGGGACTTCAAAGGTAGCACGGATATACCGGCTCACGGGGAAGACAGTGAGATAGTTATCTCTGCAGAACCAGTCATTGTGTCTGAAATGTTCTATAAACGACATGTCCATACATATTTCTGTTGTAATGTTCTATAAACGACATGTCCATACATATTTCTGTTGTAATGTTCTATAAACGACATGTCCATACATATTTCTGTTGTAGTGTTCTATAAACGACATGTCCATACATATTTCTGTTGTAATGTTCTATAAACGACATGTCCATACATATTTCTGTTGTAGTGTTCTATAAACGACATGTCCATACATATTTCTGTTGTAATGTTCTATAAACGACATGTCCATACATATTTCTGTTGTAATGTTCTATAAACGACATATCCATACATATTTCTGTTGTAATGTTCGATAAACGACATGTCCATACATATTTCTAACGACATGTCCATACATATTTCTCTTGTAATGTTCTATAAACGACATATCCATACATATTTCTGTTCTATGTTCTATAAACGACATGTCCATACATATTTCTGTTGTAATGTTCTATAACGACATATCCATACATATAATGTTCTATAAACGACATGTCCATACATATTTCTGTTGTAATGTTCTATAAACGATGTTCACATGTCCATACATATTTCTGTTGTAATGTTCTATAAACGACATGTCCATACATATTTCTGTTGTAATGTTCTATAAACGACATGTCCATACATATTTCTGTTGTAATGTTCTATAAACGACATGTCCATACATATTTCTCTTGTAATGTTCTATAAACGACATATCCATACATATTTCTGTTCTAATGTTCTATAAACGACATGTCCATACATATTTCTGTTGTAATGTTCTATAACGACATATCCATACATATTTCTGTTGTAATGTTCTATAAACGACATGTCCATACATATTTCTGTTGTAATGTTCTATAAACGACATGTCCATACATATTTCTGTTGTAATGTTCTATAAACGACATGTCCATACATATTTCTGTTCTAATGTTCTATAAACGACATGTCCATACATAGTAATGTTCTATAACGACATATCCATACATATTTCTGTTGTAGTGTTCTATAAACGACATGTCCATACATATTTCTGTTGTAGTGTTCTATAATCGACATGTCCATACATATTTCTCTTGTAATGTTCTATAATCGACATGTCCATACATATTTCTGTTGTTATGTTCTATAAACGACATATCCATACATATTTCTGTTCTAATGTTCTATAAACGACATGTCCATACATATTTCTCTTGAAATATTCTATAAACGACATATCCATACATATTTCTCTTGTAATGTTCTATAAACGACATGTCCATACATATTTCTCTTGTAATGTTCTATAAACGACATGTCCATACATATTTCTCTTGTAATGTTCTATATCGATGAAACGTGTGAGGATATGTTCACCTTTGTCAAGGAACAGTGTTCATAATCAGAAAAGTTCACATTTTTGTGATTGAGTAAATAACTGGATAAAGGAGTTGATGTTATTTCAAGTCGTCTAATGTTATGTAGACGCAGAATAGACTGTGAGTAGTTGTACAGCAGATGTTCATTATTTGTCTAGCAGATGTACAGTAGTAGTGATACAGAGACGTCACACACGCGCACATGCACACAAACGCGCTCGCGCACGGACGCACGCACACACACACACACTCACCACCACCATATAATCCCCTGTCATGCATATCTACTCACTCACCCACAACCACCCCGTCTGGCATCAGCTCCCTACCTAATACCCTCCCCACGCTCAGACACACACGCTCACACACACACCCTTCACACACCAAACACATTCCACCAATATACTTCCTATTATGTGAAAATACATTATGGATGCTTAGCGTTCCCAAATGTATATATGCTGGGTACTAAGTCATTGAAATAACGTGAATGGCAGCCATCATTGCTCCTACTGTCAATGTTGGTATATCGGGTTTGTTTGACTGTAATTAGTAAATATTCCTGTAATACCTTTCAGTGTATTTGCGATAGCACGTAATCTAGTAATGTTTCATCGTATATCACATACTCTCACGCCACGCATATGGTGCCTCGTGTAGAGGGCGCATGAAACATGAAACTCAGCTCACTCACTCACTTCACTCAACAGGACATTTGACTGGTTATGAGACTGACGAGCTTCCTACTGCGCTACCGAGTCTTAAAAGTACAGTGAAGCCGAAGAGTTATGTCCCCCTAGTCTGCCAAGGTGTTACAAGATGCATGGAAGTGAAAGTGCTGTATTTTCTTGCTTGAGTACCTGGCTGAGTTTAATGCTTTCCTCCGAGCATACGTCATGACATGCTTGCACATTCTGGGCTTAAAACCATCCGTTGTCGGGCTGCGGTAGTTGTCCATTTCGTTCATCCAAAGGAAAACAGCCTGAAATACTTAAAGGGAACAATTCAGCTCTCTTTTCACAAATGGCCTCCGTGTTGGCCCTGTATGATAAAAACACCGGTCGCTACAATTATAAGTACGTCGTTTTCTTTGTGACACGTTCCATCAAGATTCCTTACTAAGGGACCGTTCATAATTTATGGCAAGGGGGATGATGATGATTTTAATGCAGAAGCATGTACAATGTGAATGCCGACCCCCCTTTAAATTTACGTACAAAGTAAGTGACGCCCCCTTCATATCATACAAAATCAATGACCCCCTAGTACATGTGTGCAAAATTGCTCAACCCCATCCCCCCATCTCCCCAGAACAAAATGGGTTATCCATTACCTAGCCATAAATTATGAACGATCCCTAACGATGTGTGTAAACTGTATGATGACGTAATTAACTCTTGTAATGACTAGGTGATTATCTTCATGTCGAAATCTCGTTTTGTTATCATGATGAAAAGTACGATACTGTCGTACGATGTATCATTACAGAAACACTCATGTTTAACTCGCTATTTATACCACTCAAAACAAGTTAAGGACCACCCAGTTCTATATAACCACAGGTAATCAACCCGAGCATGGTGGTCTACCTATACCAATAGGGAGGAGTCTGGTGGTCACCAGTATAGCTAATAATGTAATATGTGAAGCCAATTTCTGGTGTTCCCCCGCTGTCTTATTTACTGGAATATTGCTAAAAGCGGCGTAATACCCAACACACTCACTTACTCTGTCATGACAGACTATCTGTAGTTACACGAGAGGATCTAGTGATCCTTAACGTTCTTTGAGTAGTATACGTCACCATTCTGTTTTCTTTTGATGGAGAGAGGCATGGAAGCGCTGAACTCCACCTGAACAGACATAGGTAATTGCGATCGCTAGGTAATTGCGATCGTGTTCTTGTAGAGCTCATTATACTTATATTGCCGCTTCATTCAACTCAGCAAACACTGAACAAATCATGACTCCTGGAGAATAATAGAAAGAACAAGTCTTTCAGTGTGGAGATCAAATGTCCATTTGCAATAAGGATGTCATTATTTGACATGTTTATCAGTTATTTTGAACACTGTAAATTACATAAAGATGAACAGAAATGATAAACACTGATGAAATACGTTTAATTAGATGACTAAAAGGCTTATATATATTATCATCAATTTATAAAATATGTTTGCTTTATGAATATTTCACACCTTCCGTAATCAATCCAGATTGTTATCACACGGTTCTGAATATATATTGCAACACCACATGAAGCAATATTTCCTGGGAGCGGGACTAGGACCGCGGCTAACGTTCTAGGGGAAGTAACTCTGTACTAAAGTGGGCTTCCTGTACGCCGTATTACGAGACAACGACCAGTCCTCCTTGTTGTTCTGTTGACAACGTTACGTTGGGTATTTGTACTTTGACAATAGATTACTTGTTTGTGGGAAGATCAACACTTCCATCACAGAAAGAAAGACTTGATAAATCAGGATCGTCTGTGCGACGTACGTCAGTAACGCTGTATTCAGCAATGCCTTAAGACTGACGCTTACTTCCAGGAATGAAGTTATTATTATCTTAAAATATATCGTTACACATTACAAAGAATTCTCCTGACAAATTCGGCTTTTTGTTCTGTAGACTTCGCATTCAAGTTCAGATGGATTTTTGTGCTTTGACAATACATACAGCTAGCTCACCCTGGTTCTACAAAGATAGGGGGCGGTGAGGTAGCTTAGTGGTTAAAGCGTCCGCTCGTCACCTCGAGACATGGGTACAATTCCGCACATGGGTACAGTGTGTGAAGCCCATTTCTGGTGTCCCTAGCCGTGATATTGCTGGATTACAGTTAAAAGCGGCGTAAAATTAAACTCACTCACTCTACAAAGACAAATAGTTCCCTTAAAGGAAGCCAATTCTTCTGATACTACTGTAAGAGAAAACGATATACTGGCTGTCACGAAACTCGAAACCGATACTGCAAAGTACTACAGCAGCAGTACAATACTAAAATACAAGAGACATCTTATGCCAGCAAAACCTAAATAACTACAACTAAACCCATTAGTCATTTTATAACTACAAAAGTTCCATTACTGCGGGGTGGAGTCCCTGACACTGCGAAGAGAGTCCAAGACCACTAATGAGGTGGGTCCCTGACACTGTGGGGACGGGTCCCTGACAGGGGTGGGTCCTGACACTTGTGGGGTGGGTCCCTGACACTGTGGGGGCAAACCAGTCAGGTGGAGTCCCTGTGTGAGGGGTGAGTCCCTGACACTGTGGGGTGGGTCTGGCTGACACAATGAGGTGGGCCCCAGACGCTGCAATATTGGTGGGTCCCCTGACACTGTGGGGTGGGTCCCTGACCAGCTGTGGGGTGGGTCCTTTGACACTGTGGGAGGTCCCTGGCACTGTGGGGTGGGTCACAACACTGTCGGGGTGAGTCCCTGACACTGTAGGGGTGGAGCCCCAGACTGTGGGGTGGGTGCTTGACCTTGCTGTGGGGTGGGCCCCAGACGCTGTGTAGTGGGTCCCTGACTTAGTGTGGGTGGGTCCCTACAGTGGGGCAGGTCTGACACTGTATGGAGTCCTGACACGCTACGGTGGGTCCCTGACACTGTCCCCTGGGGCGGGTCCCTGAGACTGTGGGGTGGGTCCCTGGGACACTGTGGGGTGGGTCCCTGACACTGTAGGGCGGGTCCCTGACACTGTGGGCTGGGTCCCTGACACTGTGGGGTGGGTCCCTGACACTGTGGGGTGGGTCCCTGACACTGTGGGGTGGGTCCCTGACACTGTGTGGGCGGGTCCCTGACACTGTGGGTGGGTCCCTGACACTGTGGGAGCGGGTCCCTGACACTGTGGGTGGGTCCCTGACACTGTGGGGTGGGTCCCTGACACTGTGGGTGGGTCCCTGACACTGTGGGGTGGGTCCCTGACACTGTGGGGCGGGTCCCTGACACTGTGGGTGGGTCCCTGAGACTGTGACACTGTGGGTGGGTCCCTGTGTAGGGTGGGGACACTGTGGGGTGGGTCCCTGACACTGTGGGGTGGGTCCCGGACACTGTTGGGCGGGTCCCTGACACTGTGGGTGGGTCTCTGACACCGTGGGGGTGTCTGACAAATGAGAACCCCACTCTCCTACCCAGAGTTCCATGCGGCCAGCCAGCATACTACAAACAAGAGAAAAAGTCCGGTCACGTGATATTCAAATTAGCTTGTGACGTTATGCTAAGTCATCGCTGCGCCAGAGTGTGTGAGAACCCACAAAGAACTGACCAACCGGAAGATGTGAAACTGTCACGTGTCACTGACGGTGAAACATTAGAACAGGTCGCCGTTCCACTGACGACTACTGACGTTGCGCTGTGACATTTGGTTTTTTTTTCATTTATTCTCATGTATATACTTATTTTTGCAACAGTGCATCTGAGGTTTATTAGGGTGCTAAAGCATATATTTGTCTTTGTATTTGATGAATACTGTAATCTATTATATGGTCTCAGGACCAATACATATGTAGTATGTCGTTAATCCCCGTCTCAGGCCCATACATATGTAGCATGTCGTTAATCCCCGTCTCAGACATATACATATGTAGTATGTCGTTAATTCCCGTCTCAGACCCATACATATGTAGCATGTCGTTAATCCCCGTCTCAGACCCATACATATGTAGCATGTCGTTAATCCCCGTCTCAGACCCATACATATGTAGTATGTCGTTAATTCCCGTCTCAGACACATACATATGTAGCATGTCGTTAATCCCCGTCTCAGGCCCATACATATGTAGCATGTCGTTAATCCCCGTCTCAGACATATACATATGTAGTATGTCGTTAATTCCCGTCTCAGACCCATACATATGTAGCATGTCGTTAATTCCCGTCTCAGACCCATACATATGTAGCATGTCGTTAATCCCCGTCTCAGACATATACATATGTAGTATGTCGTTAATTCCCGTCTCAGACCCATACATATGTAGCATGTCGTTAATTCCTGTCTCAGACCCATACATATGTAGTATGTCGTTAATCCCTGTCTCAGACATATACATATGTAGCATGTCGTTAATTCCCGTCTCAGACCCATACATATGTAGTATGTCGTTAATCCCCGTCTCAGACCCATACATATGTAGCATGTCGTTAATCCCCGTCTCAGACCCATACATATGTAAAAGGTCGTTAATCCCTGTCTCAGACCCATACATATGTAGCATGTCGTTAATCCCTGTCTCAGGATCATACATATGTAGTATGTCGTTAATCCCCGTCTCAGGCCCATACATATGTAGTATGTCGTTAATTCCTGTCTCAGACCCATACATATGTAGCATGTCGTTAATCCCCGTCTCAGACATATACATATGTAGTATGTCGTTAATTCCTGTCTCAGACCCATACATATGTAGTATGTCGTTAATTCCCGTCTCAGACCCATACATATGTAGCATGTCGTTAATCCCCGTCTCAGACATATACATATGTAGTATGTCGTTAATTCCCGTCTCAGACCCATACATATGTAGCATGTCGTTAATTCCCGTCTCAGACCAATACATATGTAGCATGTCGTTAATCCCCGTCTCAGACATATACATATGTAGCATGTCGTTAATTCCCGTCTCAGACCCATACATATGTAGTATGTCGTTAATCCCCGTCTCAGACCCATACATATGTAGCATGTCGTTAATCCCCGTCTCAGACCCATACATATGTAAAAGGTCGTTAATCCCTGTCTCAGACCCATACATGTGAAGCATGTCGTTAATCCCTGTCTCAGGATCATACATATGTAGTATGTCGTTAATCCCCGTCTCAGGCCCATACATATGTAGTATGTCGTTAATCCCCGTCTCAGGCCCATACATATGTAGCATGTCGTTAATCCCCGTCTCAGGCCCATACATATGTAGCATGTCGTTAATCCCCGTCTCAGACCCATGCATATGTAGCATGTCGTTAATCCCTGTCTCAGGATCATACATATGTAGCATGTCGTTAATCCCCGTCTCAGACATATACATATGTAGCATGTCGTTAATCCCCGTCTCAGACCTATGCATGTGTAGCATGTCGTTAATCCCCGTCTCAGACCCATACATATGTAGCATGTCGTTAATCCCCGTCTCAGACCCATACATATGTAGCATGTCGTTAATCCCTGTCTCATACATAACATATGTAGTATGTCGTTAATTCCCGTCTCAGACCCATACATATGTAGCATGTCGTTAATCCCCGTCTCAGACCCATACATATGTAGTATGTCGTTAATCCCCGTCTCAGACCCATACATATGTATGTCGTTAATCCCTGTCTCACACCTATACATATGTAGTATGTCGTTAATCCCTGTCTCAGACCTATACATATGTAGTATGTCGTTAATCCCTGTCTCAGGCCCATACATATGTAGTATGTCGTTTATGCCTTCCTCAGGCCCATACAAATGTAGTATGTCGTTAATCCCTGTCTCAGGTCCATGCATTTGTTTTATATCAATCAGTGTCTCAGAGCCATACATATATAGTGTGTCGTTAATCCCCGTCTCAGATCTATACATATATAGTGTGTCGTTAATCTCTGTCTCAGATCTATACATATGTAGTGTGTCTTTAATCCTTGTCTCAGACCTATACACATGTAGTGTGTCGTTAATCTTTGGATCAGAGCCATACATAGATAGCTACAAGTCCTGTCTCAGATCTATACATAATGTAGTAAGTCTACAATCCCTGTCTCAGATCTATACATATGATTTATGTCTGCAAGCCCTGTCTCAGATCTATACATATTTAGTAAGTCTACAATCCCTGTCTCAGATCTATACATATGTAGTATGTCTACAAGTCCTGTCTCAGATCTATACATATGCAGTAAGTCTACAATCCCTGTCTCAGATCTATACATATGATGAATGTGTACAAGCCCTGTTTCAGATCTATACATATGTTGTATGTCTACAAGCCCTGTCTCAGATCTATACATATGTAGTAAGTCTACAAGCCCTGTCTCAGATCTATACATATGTAGTATGTCTACAAGTCCTGTCTCAGATCTATACATATGTAGTAAGTCTACAATCCCTGTCTCAGATCTATACATATGATGAATGTGTACAAGTCCTGTTTCAGATCTATACATATGTTGTATGTCTACAAGCCCTGTCTCAGATCTATACATATGGTGGATTTCGTTAATGCCTGTCTCAGATTTATACACATGTAGTATGTCTACAAGCCCTGTCTCAGATCTATACATATGTAGTATGTCTACAAGCCCTGTATCAGATCTACACATATGTAGTAAGTCTACAAGCCCTGTCTCAGATCCATACATATTATGTATTTCGTTAATGCCTGTCTCAGATCTATACATATGATGTATTTAGTTAATGCCTGTCTCAGATCTATACATATGTAGTATGTCTACAAGTCCTGTCTCCGATCTATACATATGATGTATGTCGTTAATGCCTGTCTCAGATCTATACATATGTAGTAAGTCTACAAGTCCTGTCTCAGATCTATACATCTGTAGTATGTCTACAATCACTGTCTCAGATCTATACATATGATGTATGTCGTTAATGCCTGTCTCAGATCTATACATATGTAGTAAGTCTACAAGTCCTGTCACAGATCTATACATATGTAGTATGTCTACAAGCCCTGTCTCAGATCTATACATATGTAGTATGTCTACAAGCCCTGTATCAGATCTACACATATGTAGTAAGTCTACAATCCCTGTCTCAGATCCATACATATTATGTATTTCGTTAATGCCTGTCTCAGATCTATACATATGTAGTAAGTCTACAAGCCCTGTCTCAGATGTATACATATGATGTATTTCGTTAATGCCTGTCTCAGATCTATACACATGTAGTATGTCTACAAGCCCTGTCTCAGATCTATACATATGATGTATTTAGTTATTGCCTGTCTCAGATCTATACATATGTAGTAAGTCTACAAGCCCTGTCTCAGATCTATACATATGTAGTATGTCTACAAGTCCTGTCTCCGATCTATACATATGATGTATGTCGTTAATGCCTGTCTCAGATCTATACATATGTAGTAAGTCTACAAGCCCTGTCTCAGATCTATACATATGTAGTAAGTCTACAAGTCCTGTCTCAGATCTATACATATGTAGTATGTCTACAAGCCCTGTCTCAGATCTATACATATGATGTATTTAGTTATTGCCTGTCTCAGATCTATACATATGTAGTATGTCTACAAGTCCTGTCTCAGATCTAAACATATGATGTATGTCGTTAATGCCTGTCTCAGATCTATACATATGTAGTAAGTCTACAAGCCCTGTCTCAGATCTATACATATGTAGTATGTCTACAAGTCCTGTCTCCGATCTATACATATGATGTATGTCGTTAATGCCTGTCTCAGATCTATACATATGTAGTATGTCTACAAGTCCTGTCTCAGATCTATACATATGATGTATGTCGTACAATGCCTGTCTCAGATCTATACATATGTAGTAAGTCTACAAGTCCTGTCTCAGATCTATACATATATAGTATGTGTACAAGTCCTGTCTCAGATCTATACATATGCAGTAAGTCTACAAGTCCTGCCTCAGATCTATACATATGTAGTAAGTCGTTAAGTCCTGTCTCAGATCTATACATATGTAGTAAGTCTACAAGTCCTGTCTCAGATCTATACATATGTAGTAAGTCTACACCCTGTCTCAAGAGCTATTGTTTTTAATCCCCTTCATTTACATTCCAGCACATGGCAGATAGCACAAATGCGCTGACACCGAGTAGATCAAGCACACATAAAATATATGATAATGAAGCGTTCGTAAAATATTACTCGTGCTCCTGTTCTTTCTCTTTACCGACGACGTATGAAGACGTCGTAGACCAATCATATCACCAGTCAGTCGTTTATATTCATGGACGACAACGTTATATCTCACCGTTCTCGAGAAGTCATCGCCCATTTGCGAAACAACGCCATCGCCACATTATCATGGCCCGCAGGGAGCCCCGATATGAATCCCATTGATCTTCTAATTCAGACTATCTTGGACGAAAAGATTGAGCTCTAGCTCAAAATCTGCAGAATTTGTCGAAGTCCATGAGGAATGGCAGATGATACCGATGTTGAGAATTCGACGCTTGATTGTCAGTATGAGAAGGGGACTGTTATATTATCCGTGGAGGGGTGGATACACCGGGTACTGATGTGGTCACCAGTGGTGCTTCATACAATCACAACAATCATTATTTAGAAGTGTGTGACAATCGAATTACGTCATGTGGACCATACTTTCACTCATTGCTGATATCCACGTGTTTGTGTATTTCTTTCACATTGAAGTAAATTGTTAGCAAAATTCAGTTTCGATTTTGTTTTTGTATTTATGAGACTAAAATGTGTTACAGTTAGAATTTAAATACGCTGAATTTTGTTTTCAAAGCATATGAAACAGCTTGTAGTATTTTACTAGTAATGCAACAAAGATCCACCCACCCCACCCCACCCCACCCCACCCCCAAGCTATAAATTATGAACGGTCCCTTATATATATTTGCAATGTAGACGGCATAACGATTTTGTGCATAAACCTGGGAGTTCATACAACTAGATTTAGCAATGTTGTGCGCTGCTCTTATCAGTGGCAATACAACTGATATATAAAAGGGGAGAGGTATTTTTAGAATGAGTTCCGGCAGCCACCAACGCCGCATGTTGACTGTATCGACTCGCCGTCTGTTTCACGTAGTGTGGCGCAGCAACAGTTGTGCTGTCAGGTAAGTGTTGCTGCAGGCTTGTAACGTAAAACACTGGCATCAAGGACTATACTGCATGGCTCTACATTTACTCAGTGAAGGTAGTGTAACAAGTATCCTTTAGACAGATAAGGAAGAGGCAGGTCACGTATCACAGAAACGAGATAGTGTCTGTATATTCAGAGACTAACCATTACTCTAGGTCCGACTGGATAGCTGACCTATTTCAGTGAAATAGGTCAGCTATCCAGTCGGACCTAGAGTAATGGTTAGTCTCTGAATATATATAATTTTGATGGTAACAAACAAGCCCATTAAAATTGAAAAGGGGCCCTAGGGAGAACAGAGATTCAGAACCTGAGGAAATCTAGACTTGCTTTATTTAGGGCTTTAGCACTGCACAGAGGGCATGGCAGTGGGAAAATAATGTGGTTCAGGGACTGTGAGACAGACTAAGCCTGACCCTGTGGTCTCCCTTTGAATCGGACGGGAGCTAAATACCTAGCCTTGCTCCATAGCTGTACTTAATGCTAAGCCCACGGATGTAAAGTAATTCTATCCTTTAAAGAGGAAAGTCTAGATAAGCGGGCAGTACAGGAGGCCAGTCTGTTATTTATATGTTTTAGAAATGTACATTTAAACTATTAATTATTACATCAGAGACTTGTGCAAGTCCACGGAGTCCCTTCTTTCATTATCATCCTAGAAGTTGGGGAGACGAAGAAAGAGGACAATGTTCATGGATGTATCAATATCCTCTGTCCTCTTAGGCAAACACTATTATGAATAATCAGAAATTATAATAGAAGACTAAGCCCCAACGTGAATCTCTCATGTGCACCTGAGTTCAACCTATAACATTCTATAATAAAAAACTATCCACTGAAGAAAATGTGTGTATGTACAATTCTCTGCTTTAGTATATAGAAATACGCATGTGTACATAATTAGTTTTGCAACAATAATATTTACTTTTCAACTCAAAACAGCAACAATGCATATTTGTAAACAACTATATTGCATGTTATTTATAGTAAAATCAGATTATTTGTCGTCATTCACTTATGCGCGGTTACATCTTTTATTAAAGTGATAATTAGTGGTAGCACAGCTTCCATGATAAATGTGGTGAATGTATTGCAAATTGCATGTAATCTTATGTGCTCGTGGCATTGAAGGAAGAGAGGAGTGATCTGTTGTGTTACAAGGAAACCATTGATAGAAAACTGACCGATAAAATTAATTCCACATGAAACTGAAACATTGTCAGAGTTGACAGGGAATGTTAACATCTGTATCGTAATATAATTATGTAATAGTATAATTAATATATATGAGAAATTGGCTGTGTAATCAATTCCATATGAAACTGAATCATTGTTAGAATTGACAGGGACGGTTAACATTTGTATTGTAATATAATTATGTAATAGTATAATGAATATCATATGAGAAATTGTCTATGTAATTAATTCCATATGAAACTGAATCATTGTCAGAGTTGACAGGGAATGTTAACATCTCTATCGTAATATAATTATGTAATAGTATAATGAATATCATATGAGAAATTGTCTGTGTAATTAATTCCACATGAATCTGAAACATTGTTAGAATTGACAGGGACGGTTAACATTTGTATCGTAATATAATTATGTTATAGTATAATGAATATCATATGAGAAATTGTCTGTGTAAATTAAACATTGTCTCTGTGTAATAAATATCCTGGGAACTTGAAACAATGGCCTAGTAATTAGTGAGTGAGTGAGTGAGTTTAGTTTTACGCCGCACTCAGCAATATTCCAGCTTTGTGGCGGCGGTCTGTAAATAATCGAATCTGGACCAGACAATCCAGTGATCAACAGTATGAGCATCGATCTGCGCAATTGGGAACCGATGACATGTGTCAATCAAACCAGCCTTGCCTTACCACCCGATCCTGTTAGTCGCCTCTTACGACAAACATGGGAGTGAGTGAGTGAGTTGGGTTTACGTAGCAATATTCCAGCAATATCACGGCAGGTAAACACCAGAAATTGGCTCAGCACGCTGTATCCACGTAGGGAATGGAACCTTTGCCTTCGGCGTGACGTGCGAACACTGTAACCACTGGGTTACACACACACACAAACACAAACACACACACACACACACACACACACACACACACACACACACACACCAGTAATTAGTACCTCGTGAAGCTGAAACATTGTCTGTGTAACTTGTGCCATGTAGAGCTGAAATTTAACATTGTAAGTGTTGACTCAGTGTGTGATATAGTTTCCCCATTTTGCTACCCAGTCGGGCTAGCTATGCGTGAAAGTTACTAGCCCAAACAATTATTCACTAGCCCGAAAAGTAAACAAAAGTAAAAGATTACAAAAAGGTAAAATACCATCAAAAACAAAATTAAGAAAACACATGTATGAAATATTTTGTTTATGCTCAAAGAAGTCATCATTAAGCTGCTAATATGATGAACATTTTTATCAGGCCATAATATTGCATGATTTAAAGTGTATTATAACTTAACAAGTCGGAGAGAGTGATATACATGTATTTACAAAATGACCCCATGACAATTCACTAGCCAGTCGGGCCAGTGACTGTGGAGATTTACTGACCCGACTGGATTTTTAATAGCCACGGGCTGACGGGTCAGTGACTATTTCGAACACTGATTGTTGACTACCCTTTATACCTGTGTTATCTGTTCAAGAAGATGCTGAAGGTGTGACACAGCATCAGAGTTGTCTTTAACAACAATCTACGTCTCCATGCTTACAAGAAAATGACAATACGATGGTATCCAAAATGCAAATTAACACTGAAGCATGCTTTCATCTATATGAATGTATTTTGTGTAACTTGCATCCTATACTTTATGATGAGCACAGGACCGATAAAGGAACGGAAGCCCTTTCTCAAATTTCATCCAAGAGAATTTTCAAACTCCTCCCGCAAAACCATACTTCTTTGGACGTCATTTTTCGGGGCAAGGAACTGGAATGTGAACAATTTTAATTTACCTAAATGTAAAAAATATTCGCCAAAAGCATGTGATCTGACAAGAGATCGATCTCGTCTTGGGACAAGTGCGGCTGTTCTATTTCATTTAGGGAACCTGGCTTCAGTTCCTTCGATTAGAAGAACGGAACAAATCTGGGTTCTCTTCAATATGGAGCCACTTCCAAAAATTCGCCGAGATCTAAAACAGTACAATGGTGTTTTCAATTGGACAAGCTGGTACAGGAGGGATTCAACAGTGCCTATGTATTACGGATGGGTTGAAACAAAACTTAATCAAAGTGGGCTAATACACAAAGATATATTCGCGGAAAAAACAAAACTGGCCATCTGGGTAGCCAGCAACTGCAAAGACGATGCCCAGCGATACAGAATAGTGAAGAAGCTGCAACAATATTTGCCCGTAGATACCTACGGGGAATGTGGTGATCTGTCCTGTGACAAAAGGGACAATTGTGATGAAAAATTTAAAAAATATAAATTTGTGCTTTCGTTTGAGAACAGCCACTGTGAAGATTATATTACTGAGAAATACTGGCTGGGGCTACAAAGGAATCAGATCCCTGTTGTGTATGGTGGAGGTGATTATGAAGCGATGGTGCCCCCGCGTTCTTTCATCAATGTCAGGGATTTCCCAACCATCTCAGCACTAGCGACCTACATGCTCAAAGTGGCTCATAACAGGACTTTATATAACAGCTATTTTGATTGGAAGAGAAAATATTACCTCCCGCCATGTCTGGAAACCATGAATTGTTTTGACTTAGAGAACTATTTCTGTTCGCTGTGCGGAGCTCTGCACGACCGGGGCATACCTGGCCAAACGTACGCCAATCTCCATGAGTGGGCGACGGATGACAACCCGCAGTGCAAAGAGTACTCGGTAAGTGATATTGCCGTCTCTGTGTGTTAATGTGAAGCCCATTTCTGGTGTCGCCCGAAGTGATATTGCTGAAATATGGCGTAAAACCCAACTCACTCACTCACTCAGTGTATTAATATTCGTATCAAGAACACCCCCAAAATGAAAATTATTCTTTCAAGAAACTACACTCGTAATAACGTTAAATCACTGTGATGACACCATGTGTTTGGGGGACGGTTGACACCTTCTTAACGTGACCCACTCGTGTTATTCTGGGACATGTCAAATAGCAGTTTACGGAAAGGGGCGAGTGGTTATGAATGAATTATTCCTACAAATCCTAGGTACCTCACCCATGTCTCCTTCCAGGAATCACTGTCAGACAGTGATGATAGCAGGTATTCGTGAAAAGGTAATCGTATCCGGCCAAACTGGTGGCAGCCGGCAATTGTTCACCAAGTTCAACACACGAATATAGGGTACATTCAGAGACTTACAACATTTTGTCACTTAGTCGCATTTGATATTTCCTTCACAAGTCTACTTTAAGCTCTCTGAAATCTTTACATGGGTCGTGACTGTTATGACCTTGATCAAACAGATTTTGAGTAAGAGTCGCGCGCATGACGCTGTTTGACTAAAATCTTGATAACATGAGCATGTTTGATTGTACCTCAGAAGGTGTGAACTAAAGGGAAGGTTGGCTTGTGGAAAGTCACCCCCCTTGGCATACAGTCATGTGAACCGTTTGTTGTCAGTCCAAGTCTTTATGATTTAAATATGAAGCCGACGAGACGATCACGTCAGGCACCAGATGCCTTTGTTCCGAGTTCAGGGACAATCAGTCAATGGGAACGTTCATTTGGCCGTTATTGGACCATTTCAGATCATCCTGAAACTTAAACTCAACGTCTTGGCTAAGATATCCTCTCTTCATTATGCCAATCCGCATAAAAATTCCAATTTATGTTCAGGAAAAATCCAGTAGATCACAATAGGTGTCCACTGGAATTCCAGCTTCATGTCTAAATGCCCTTACCCTACCACTTCCCTTGATGATGAGGTTATAATTAGTCTTCATGAACCCATGCTTGTCGTAAGAGGCGACTAATAGGATCAGTATAGTATCCCAATTGCATAGATCGATGCTCATGCTGTTCATCACATGATTGTCTGGTCCAGATTCGATTAATTACAGACAGCTGTCATAAAGCTGGAGTATTGCTGAATGTGGCGTTAAACAACGAACAAACAAAGAAAAACGTGGCCATCCGATCCTCTCACTACAAGTACTCTGTCAAATATCCTACCCCGAAATGTAAATATATCTTATATATATAAACCTGATGACCAGTGTGACACTATTCAAGCGCGGTGATTCTGATCATAATTGCTACTTTGCCCAGACTAAAGCAAATGACGTGTGTTTAGCGTTTCAGATCTTGGTGGAACAGCTTATCGAGGATCATGTTCCAGATCGGACTCTGAGTGAGGAGTGAATGTGTGGTTTGCCCGTCTAGCCCATGTTTCTGACGCTCAATCAGTCATGTGACCACTCACAGGCGATCCCTTGGAAGCCCAGCCAAAGACAATCCTTTGTCCTTTCTGAAAAGATCTGCTTGAATGGCATTTTAGAAGTAGGCGAGTAACAGTGAAGGCAGGATACATTCCTGGGTGACAGCTTCGTATTCTATTATGATACGAACTTCTGTGCAGGTCCTTATTTAAACGTCACTCATGCTTGACGACGGTATAAGGATAATAATGGAATAAGAAGTTGTCATTCAAGAAGGTACCCTGTACATGTAGCAGGAGCGGAACCAGGATTTTGGAGAAGGGTGGGGGGTGCGCATAAATCATGAAGCCCAAAGGTCAGGAGTAAATGCGCGCACCCCTGCATCACACACACACACGCACGCACGCACGCACGCACGCACGCACGCACGCGGATCCGCCCCAGTATGGAGAAGCTATAAAGTTTTCTATCAGGGAATGAATCACCAGGCTACCACGCAACGATCTGCGTGACAGGAATTCGTCACACCGTACCATCCCGCAGGAACAGCGCAAATACTTCCAACTGATGGGTCACGTACAATAAGCACATCATCGTGTACATGTAAACTTACCTATGGACAACTACAGTTTGACCAGTCGGTCAGTCAGATGTATGACAGTAACAGGCCATCATACCAAAATACATCCAGGATAATTCGTTTCCTTGGGCAAAATATTCTGTAACTTAATATATTTCTAACATGATGTAGGTATGTGGCAACAGACCTGGATTCAAGATACCAAGGTAAAAGTGGAGTATGGTATGTATTTGGAATGAGTTTAAGATATGGTTTGTACTATGACTGCAAAATGACCTATGCATCTTAAACGTACAGCTCACTCACGCACATGAATGACTTTGTAAAGAGTGTGTGTGCGCGCGTGCGTGTGTGTGTGTGTGTGTGAGAGAGAGAGAGAGAGAGAGAGAGAGAGAGAGAGAGAGAGAGAGAGAGTCCTATTTTCTACATTATGAGTCCATAAACATATACGTTATGGTTCTGATGACAGCAATCTCGAACTTAGGTTGCATAGTCAGGGCTTCTATTTTATTTTCTACAGTTTATAGTACTATATAGTATGTCGTTTTGCCATTGGATAACTAAGGAAAATATGTGTTGTGAATGAAAGTATGAGTAGATTTTAATTTAAACCATAAAGATAATCACAGACACATGTATGTTCTTTACCCAATATACCGGTTCTCAGAAATAGATATGGCAATACGTATCGTTTGAAAAGCGTATTGTGATATACTGGTAATACCCGGCAGTCCTATACATGAGTGGTTTTCTTATTTTGTATTTTAGGAATAGACTATGTTGAGTAATGTTTGCTGATGTACAAGATACACTGTGGGGCAAGAATAAAGTATTCATCCATGTTTGGTCAATGAATTCGTATTTGAATCTCGTATCCTAGTTGTACTCAGGACCATAATTCTGCAATGATTCTGAGACTGTTTTCAGCCTGTTATTATGACGAAACGCCCACTCGTTTTATTTAGTTTATTTCATGTACTATTCAATTTATTTCATGTACTATTCAGTTTATTTCATGTACCATCCAGTTTATTTCATGTACTTTTCAGTTTATTTCATGTACCATCCAGTTTATTTCATGTACTATTCAGTTTATTTCATGTACTATTCAGTTTATTTCATGTACTATTCAGTTTATTTCATGTACCATCCAGTTTATTTCATGTACCATCCAGTTTATTTCATGTACGATTCAATTTATTTCATATACTATTCAGTTTATTTCATGTACCATCCAGTTTATTTCATGTACTATTCAATTTATTTCATGTGCTATTCAGTTTATTTCATGTACTATTCAGTTTATTTCATGTTCTATTCAATTTATTTCATGTACCATCCAGTTTATTTCATGTACTATTCAATTTATTTCATGTACTATTCAGTTTATTTCATATACTATTCAATTTATTTCATGTACTATTCAGTTTATTTCATGTACCATTCAGTTTATTTCATGTACTATTCGTTGTTTTTCTTTTACTATTCAATTTATTGCATGTACTATTCAGTTTACCTCAGTTACTTTTCATTGTATTTCATTTACTATTCATGATTGCATTTCATTTACTGTTTGCCCCAATCATTCACTGTTCGTTGTATTGTACCTGACCATATTCTACAACTGAAATGTTTACAAATTCCATTATTGCTGATGATAATAAATGAATCCACTCGGCACCAAACAGCGTCAAGCTTGTCAATTCCACAATGAGGTGGCGACGTTCTGTTTATGTTATAACTAAAAACACACCATTCGGCTCATCCTGTTACACGAATGGTCACGAAAATAACTTGAAACAAACGATTTGTTGAGAACCTGTTAGACACGAATACAACAGTAATGGCTGCACACCAAGAAGCTTTTCTTTTCCCACCAAACGGTTAACCCTCTCATCAGACAATATAACTCCTTTGCGTACTTGCAAATTCGTAACAAGTACGCTCGTTTTGTCTTGCGTCCTCTGTTAAAAACGTAACCCCCTTTAGCGGCATAGTATAGATTAGAAACGTGTGAAACTCATGCAGTATGGAAATATGCAGAGAGTGTACATTAAGAATCATGACCTATAATTTATACTGCAACAATCAATGAAACCATGGCGAATTCCCAGTTCTCTACCGAAAAGAGTTGTGAATGAACGTGATTTTACACCGCGGTCAGTGATGGGAACACAACCAGCAGGGCCAGTGACCAATGGATCCCTTTTAAGTGGCTAATGCGACAGATACTCTCTATCCATGGTATGTACAGTATGTACAAGTGCCTGACATTGCTTTAAATGCTCGTACATTGACACAGTAAATCATATGATCTTTATTTATGATTTATATATTTCACTGCATGGAAAGTGGTCAATGGATTTTGAAAAAACCCGTCATGGATTAAAGTCGTAAGTCGTCATATGTATTCTCTACAAGTAAATATTCACAAAGAACTTAATTAAGCACCCCGTGTATTTTTGCAATAATAGGTTTTCAACACGTGCATAAAACTTCTCGTGGTGACCACGATGGAAAACATGAGTTTTCCTGACCAGCGTGATCCTTTGACTCATTAAAAATGACAAAGTGTTTTGAATCCATGTTGATTTTATAATGATAATTGCGCATATTTAAAAAATAAACCACTGATTTTCATCAGTGTACATGACCCCGGAATGTTGAATGTTGAATTTATGGGTGAATGTGAACATTCAAATTGTCATTTTGCGTGTCTTACGGACTTACACCATTCAAGGTCAAATCCGACTGTATGACAGCCATCGTTCTCCCCCTCATACCCCTGTCAGCCTCCTGATCCTCTGAAAGGGCAGTCTACGCCATTCCTCATGTAAAGCAGCTTCCAATTGGACCAGGTTCTGTACAAGAGGATCCCTTTGTTGCACAAGACGACCACTCATGTCCCAGATATGCTCCAAAGGGTTAATATCGGGGCTCATTCAATTGTGAAATATTTCAGGATGTGGTTAACTAAGTTCTCTGTGTCACCTGTAACCATTTTACATTTTATACCACACGATAGGGGCGCATATCAGATCACTAACTTTATATCATCACCTTGCCAAACATCCGTCAAAGGATTCCGTGGCGCAATAGCCTCATACATGATCCAGTGTCTGTCCGTTGTCATGACAACACGCCGACATGGCTTGTACATGCGACAAGTCGAGACACCAGTGTAATCTGAAAGGGTCACCGATGGTACAGTCGCCGTAGGTGCCGCACTTTCCCTTGCTTAGAAAACATATTATTGTAGGTTCGAATTCCAGAATATGTCAGAACTATATGTCTTGGTTTGTCTGCACCACGGTTTCATCAAACTACTAAATGCCAAAGACCACCACCACCTCGGGATTTGCTGGAACATCCCATGTAGGTTTCTGTCAAGGCGATGACACTGCGATAATCTTAACAACTAACTAAATCTTCATGTATACTGAAGTAAGTGCCGATGTTCAGATAACAGTTTCAAATCACCTGTAAATAACGCGAATAAATAACTTAATTTTGTTTTAGCGACAATGTTGAACCTCATTATTGCTGTAACCGAAGTAGTTTGGTATATACCACAAAGGCAAATAGTTTCTGTAGATGTCAGTTTAATGGCAATAATAACTGAAGGCCCTGTGGAAACAAATATATCACATCAAAATATGCAACAATACTTCATGGGGCTTACCAATAAATAATACAATATATATAATCAATACAATCATTACTGATTAATCAGGTCACAGAGTAGACATGTGTGTATATATGTATATAATGTTTATATTTCAAGATACACGTGTAGCTTCATACAAGTACATAACATAATTATCTACAATAAAATATGAAAGAACCCTCTCTAAGTGTATGGCACTGTGCCCGTTACCGACACAAACGTCAGGAACTATGTTTGCCACACCTGAACATAAACATATACAAATCCAGTAATCCAGTATATAACGTTCTACATCTGTACATTATCACTCTACTGTACATAAAATATCTGTTCCAATAACTCATCTCATCATACATACATTCATTCATTCATACATGCAAAGTTAGGTGCATTAGTTTATAGAAGTAGATGTACACATTATGTTTACCTACACAATAAGCTAGATAACATCCTCACGGGAATGCTATCAAAGATTACCTGTAGTACACTTACATTTATAAAGTATTGCTAAGGCCTAGTTATGCTGCATGTAACAGATAGTTAATTTGATTTATATTTACCACACATAACATGATACATGCTTTAAAGGAAGCTAAGAAATAATATATACACACTAAACATGAAGACATAAAATATACAATCCAAATATATTCTAACCTGTTAGAAACTGTTGTGAACAATGTCCAGTGACATACTTGAAGTGAAAATGGAAGCTGACCCATAAAACACCCTGCTATTGAAACTAAGGGGCCTGGGGCTGGGGCAAGACAATAGAGACAATAGACAACGTAAGCGCAAGGGTGACAGTGCTATTGTGAAGGTGAAGCAGGTTAGATTGAGTGGTTAAGCTAGGGCTAGACTTAGTGATTAAAATACAAATTAAAATACACTTGCTTATATATACATAATTACATACTCCTGTATACACTTGCTTAATATATACATAATTACATACTCCTGTATACACTTGCTTATATATACATAATTACATACTCCTGTATACACTTGCTTATATATACATAATTACATACTCCTGTATACACTTGCTTATATATACATAATTACATACTCCTGTATACACTTGCTAATATATACATAATTACATACTCCTGTATACACTTGCTAATATATACATAATTACATACTCCTGTATACACTTGCTAATATATACATAATTACATACTCCTGTATACACTTGCTTATATATACATAATTACATACTCCTGTATACACTTGCTAATATATACATAATTACATACTCCTGTATACACTTGCTTATATATACATAATTACATACTCCTGTATACACTTGCTAATATATACATAATTACATACTCCTGTATACACTTGCTTATATATACATAATTACATAATCCTGTATACACTTGCTTATATATACATAATTACATACTCCTGTATACACTTGCTTATATATACATAATTACATACTCCTGTATACACTTGCTTATATATACATAATTACATACTCCTGTATACACTTGCTTATATATACATAATTACATACTCCTGTATACACTTGCTTATATATACATAATTACATACTCCTGTATACACTTGCTAATATATACATAATTACATACTCCTGTATACACTTGCTTATATATACATAATTACATACTCCTGTATACACTTGCTAATATATATACATAATTACATACTCCTGTATACACTTGCTTATATATATATAATTACATACTCCTGTATACACTTGCTAATATATACATAATTACATACTCCTGTATACACTTGCTAATATATACATAATTACATACTCCTGTATACACTTGCTATATATATACATAATTACATACTCCTGTATACACTTGCTTATATATACATAATTACATACTCCTGTATACACTTGCTTATATATACATAATTACATACTCCTGTATACACTTGCTTATATATACATAATTACATACTCCTGTATACACTTGCTAATATATACATAATTACATACCCCTGTATACACTTGCTAATATATACATAATTACATACTCCTGTATACACTTGCTAATATATACATAATTACATACTCCTGTATACATAATTCTCCTGGCGTATACACTTGCTTATATATACATAATTACATACTCCTGTATACACTTGCTTATATATACATAATTACATACTCCTGTATATACACTTGCTTATATATACATAATTACATACTCCTGTATACACTTGCTAATATATACATAATTACATACTCCTGTATACACTTGCTTATATATACATAATTACATACTCCTGTATACACTTGCTTATATATACATAATTACATACTCCTGTATACACTTGCTATATATACATAATTACATACTCCTGTATACACTTGCTAATATATACATAATTACATACTCCTGTATACACTTGCTAATATATACATAATTACATACTCCTGTATACACTTGCTTATATATACATAATTACATACTCCTGTATACACTTGCTAATATATACATAATTACATACTCCTGTATACACTTGCTTATATAATTACATACACCTGTATACACTTGCTTATATATACATAATTACATACTCCTGTATACACTTGCTTATATATACATAATTACATACTCCTGTATACACTTGCTAATATATACATAATTACATACTCCTGTATACACTTGCTTATATATACATAATTACATACTCCTGTATACACTTGCTTATATATACATAATTACATACTCCTGTATACACTTGCTTATATATACATAATTACATACTCCTGTATACACTTGCTAATATATACATAATTACATACTCCTGTATACACTTGCTTATATATACATACATACTGTATACACTTGCTTATATATACATAATTACATACCCCTGTATACACTTGCTTATATATACATAATTACATACTCCTGTATACACTTGCTAATATATACATAATTACATACTCCTGTATACACTTGCTAATATATACATAATTACATACTTGTATACATACATAATTACTTATATATACATAATTACATACCCATACCCTGTATACACTTGCTTAATATATACATAATTACATACTCCTGTATACACTTGCTTATATATACATAATTACATACTCCTGTATACACTTGCTTATATATACATAATTACATACTCCTGTATACACTTGCTTATATATACATAATTACATACCCTGTATACACTTGCTTATATATACATAATTACATACTCCTGTATACACTTGCTTATATATACATAATTACATACTCCTGTATACACTTGCTTATATATACATAATTACATACTCCTGTATACACTTGCTAATATATACATAATTACATACTCCTGTATACACTTGCTTATATATACATAATTACATACTCCTGTATACACTTGCTTATATATACATAATTACATACTCCTGTGTACACTTGCTTATATATACATAATTACATACTCCTGTATACACTTGCTTATATATACATAATTACATACTCCTGTATACACTTGCTTATATATACATAATTACATACTCCTGTATACACTTGCTTATATATACATAATTACATACCCCTGTATACACTTGCTTATATATACATAATTACATACTCCTGTATACACTTGCTTAATATATACATAATTACATACTCCTGTATACACTTGCTAATATATACATAATTACATACTCCTGTATACACTTGCTTATATATACATAATTACATACTCCTGTATACACTTGCTTATATATACATAATTACATACTCCTGTATACACTTGCTTATATATACATAATTACATATACACATAATCTGTATACACTTATATATATTACATACTCCTGTATACACTTGCTTAATATATACATAATTACATACCCTGTATACACTTGCTAATATATACATAATTACATACCCTGTATACACTTGCTTATATATACATAATTACATACTCCCTGTATACACTTGCTTTATATATACATAATTACATACATACACTTGCTGTATACACTTGCTACATAATTACATATATACATAATATACATAATTACATACTCCTGTATACACTTGCTTATATATACATAATTACATACTCCTGTATACACTTGCTTATATATACATAATTACATACTCCTGTATACACTTGCTAATATATACATAATTACATACTCCTGTATACACTTGCTTATATATACATAATTACATACTCCTGTATACACTTGCTTATATATACATAATTACATACCCCTGTATACACTTGCTTATATATACATAATTACATACTCCTGTATACACTTGCTTATATATACATAATTACATACTCCTGTATACACTTGCTTATATATACATAATTACATACTCCTGTATACACTTGCTTATATATAATTACATACTCCTGTATACACTTGCTTATATATACATAATTACATACTCCTGTATACACTTGCTAATATATACATAATTACATACTCCTGTATACACTTGCTAATATATACATAATTACATACTCCTGTATACACTTGCTTATATATACATAATTACATACTCCTGTATACACTTGCTTATATATACATAATTACATAATTACATACTGTATACACACTTGCTTATATATACATATACACTTACATACTTACATACCTGTATACACTTGCTTATATATACATAATTACATACTCCTGTATACACTTGCTTATATATACATAATTACATACTCCTGTATACACTTGCTTAATATATACATAATTACATACTCCTGTATACACTTGCTTATATATACATAATTACATACTCCTGTATACACTTGCTTATATATACATAATTACATACTCCTGTATACACTTGCTTTATATATACATAATTACATACTCCTGTATACACTTGCTTATATATACATAATTACATACTCCTGTATACACTTGCTTAATATATATACATAATTACATAATTACTGTGTATACACTTGCTTATATATACATAATTACATACTCCTGTATACACTTGCTTATATATATACATAATTACATACCCTGTATACACTTGCTTATATATACATAATTACATACTCCTGTATACACTTGCTTATATACATATACATAATTACATACCACTGTATACACTTGCTAATATATACATAATTACATACTCCTGTATACACTTGCTAATATATACATAATTACATACTCCTGTATACACTTGCTTATATATACATAATTACATACTCCTGTATACACTTGCTTATATATACATAATTACATACTCCTGTATACACTTGCTAATATATACATAATTACATACACCTGTATACACTTGCTTATATATACATAATTACATACTCCTGTATACACTTGCTTATATATACATAATTACATACTCCTGTATACACTTGCTATATATACATAATTACATACTCCTGTATACACTTGCTTATATATACATAATTACATACTCCTGTATACACTTGCTAATATATACATAATTACATACTCCTGTATACACTTGCTTATATATACATAATTACATACTCCTGTATACACTTGCTTATATATACATAATTACATACTTCTGTATACACTTGCTTATATATACATAATTACATACTCCTGTATACACTTGCTTATATATACATAATTACATACTCCTGTATACACTTGCTTATATATACATAATTACATACTACTGTATACACTTGCTTATATATACATAATTACATACTCCTGTATACACTTGCTTATATATACATAATTACATACTCCTGTATACACTTGCTTATATATACATAATTACATACTCCTGTATACACTTGCTTATATATACATAATTACATACTCCTGTATACACTTGCTTATATATACATAATTACATACTCCTGTATACACTTGCTAATATATACATAATTACATACTCCTGTATACACTTGCTAATATATACATAATTACATACTCCTGTATACACTTGCTAATATATACATAATTACATACTCCTGTATACACTTGCTTATATATACATAATTACATACTCCTGTATACACTTGCTTATATATACATAATACATACTCCTGTATACACTTGCTTATATATACATAATTACATACTCCTGTATACACTTGCTTATATATACATAATTACATACTCCTGTATACACTTGCTTATATATACATAATTACATACTCCTGTATACACTTGCTATATACATATATATACATAATTACATACTCCTGTATACACTTGCTTATATATACATAATTACATACTCCTGTATACACTTGCTTATATATACATAATTACATACTCCTGTATACACTTGCTAATATATACATAATTACATACTCCTGTATACACTTGCTTATATATACATAATTACATACTCCTGTATACACTTGCTTATATATACATAATTACATACTCCTGTATACACTTGCTTATATATACATAATTACATACCCCTGTATACACTTGCTTATATATACATAATTACATACTCCTGTATACACTTGCTTATATATACATAATTACATACTCCTGTATACACTTGCTTATATATACATAATTACATACTCCTGTATACACTTGCTTATATATACATAATTACATACTCCTGTATACACTTGCTTATATATACATAATTACATACTCCTGTATACACTTGCTAATATATACATAATTACATACCCCTGTATACACTTGCTTAATATATACATAATTACATACTCCTGTATACACTTGCTTATATATACATAATTACATACTCCTGTATACACTTGCTTATATATACATAATTACATACTCCTGTATACACTTGCTTATATATACATAATTACATACTCCTGTATACACTTGCTTATATATACATAATTACATACTCCTGTATACACTTGCTTATATATACATAATTACATACTCCTGTATACACTTGCTTATATATACATAATTACATACTCCTGTATACACTTGCTTATATATATATATAATTACATACTCCTGTATACACTTGCTTATATATACATAATTACATACTCCTGTATACACTTGCTAATATATACATAATTACATACCCCTGTATACACTTGCTTATATATACATAATTACATACTCCTGTATACACTTGCTTATATATACATAATTACATACTCCTGTATACACTTGCTTATATATACATAATTACATACTCCTGTATACACTTGCTTATATATACATAATTACATACTCCTGTATACACTTGCTTATATATACATAATTACATACTCCTGTATACACTTGCTTATATATTTACATACTCCTGTATACACTTGCTTGCTATATATACATAATTACATACTCCTGTATACACTTGCTTATATATACATAATTACATACATACACTTGTTATATATACATAATTACATACTCCTGTATACACTTGCTTATATATACATAATTACATACTCCTGTATACACTTGCTTATATATACATAATTACATACTCCTGTATACACTTGCTAATATACATAATTACATACTCCTGTATACACTTGCTAATATATACATAATTACATACTCCTGTATACACTTGCTAATATATACATAATTACATACTCCTGTATACACTTGCTAATATATACATAATTACATACTCCTGTATACACTTGCTAATATATACATAATTACATACTCCTGTATACACTTGCTTATATATACATAATTACATACCCTGTGTATACACTTGCTTATATATACATAATTACATACCCTGTGTATACACTTGTTTATATATACATAATTACATACCCTGTATACACTTGCTTATATACATAATTACATACTCCTGTATACACTTGCTAATATATACATAATTACATACTCCTGTATACACTTGCTAATATATACATAATTACATACTCCTGTATACACTTGCTTATATATACATAATTACATACTCCTGTATACACTTGCTTATATATACATAATTACATACTCCTGTATACACTTGCTTATATACATAATTACATACTCCTGTATACACTTGCTTATATATACATAATTACATACTCCTGTATACACTTGCTTATATATACATAATTACATACTCCTGTGTACACTTGCTTATATATACATAATTACATACTCCTGTATACACTTGCTTATATATACATAATTACATACTCCTGTATACACTTGCTTATATATACATAATTACATACTCCTGTATACACTTGCTTATATATACATAATTACATACTCCTGTATACACTTGCTTATATATACATAATTACATACATACCCTGTATACACTTGCTTATATATATATAATTACATACTCCTGTATACACTTGCTTATATATACATAATTACATACTCCTGTATACACTTGCTTATATATACATAATTACATACTCCTGTATACACTTGCTTATATATACATAATTACATACTCCTGTATACACTTGCTAATATATATAATTACATACTCCTGTATACACTTGCTTATATATACATAATTACATACTCCTGTATACACTTGCTTATATATACATAATTACATACTCCTGTATACACTTGCTTATATATACATAATTACATACTCCTGTATACACTTGCTTATATATACATAATTACATACTCCTGTATACACTTGCTTATATATACATAATTACATACTCCTGTATACACTTGCTTATATATACATAATTACATACTCCTGTATACACTTGCTAATATATACATAATTACATACTCCTGTATACACTTGCTTATATATACATAATTACATACCCCTGTATACACTTGCTTATATATACATAATTACATACTCCTGTATACACTTGCTTATATATACATAATTACATACTCCTGTATACACTTGCTTATATATACATAATTACATACTCCTGTATACACTTGCTTATATATACATAATTACATACTCCTGTATACACTTGCTTATATATACATAATTACATACCCCTGTATACACTTGCTTATATATACATAATTACATACTCCTGTATACACTTGCTTATATATACATAATTACATACTCCTGTATACACTTGCTTATATATACATAATTACATACTCCTGTATACACTTGCTTATATATACATAATTACATACTCCTGTATACACTTGCTTATATATACATAATTACATACTCCTGTATACACTTGCTTATATATACATAATTACATACTCCTGTATACACTTGCTTATATATACATAATTACATACTTCTGTATACACTTGCTTATATACATAATTACATACTCCTGTATACACTTGCTTATATATACATAATTACATACTCCTGTATACACTTGCTTATATATACATAATTACATACTCCTGTATACACTTGCTTATATATACATAATTACATACCCTGTATACACTTGCTAATATATACATAATTACATACTCCTGTATACACTTGCTAATATATACATAATTACATACTCCTGTATACACTTGCTTATATATACATAATTACATACTCCTGTATACACTTGCTTATATATACATAATTACATACTCCTGTATACACTTGCTAATATATACATAATTACATACTCCTGTATACACTTGCTTATATATACATAATTACATACTCCTGTATACACTTGCTTATATATACATAATTACATACTCCTGTATACACTTGCTAATATATACATAATTACATACTCCTGTATACACTTGCTTATATATACATAATTACATACTCCTGTATACACTTGCTTATATATACATAATTACATACTCCTGTATACACTTGCTTATATATACATAATTACATACTCCTGTATACACTTGCTTATATATACATAATTACATACTCCTGTATACACTTGCTAATATATACATAATTACATACTCCTGTATACACTTGCTTATATATACATAATTACATACTCCTGTATACACTTGCTAATATATACATAATTACATACTCCTGTATACACTTGCTTATATATACATAATTACATTACTAGCTGTATACACTTGCTGTGATATACATAATTACATACTCCTGTATACACTTGCTAATATATACATAATTGACCTTCGTGGAACAACTTCGACTCCATATATACCTAATTAGAGTCATCTGCGGTACCACACGAGGTCCAGATACATCATTATTTGCTCCTGTTTCTTCATCCTCAGGAATGATATCATCTCTGTGTAGATCTATGTGACCGTCGTCACCAGAGATATGTTCCGCTGCTACCTCAGCCTCATGATCGTCACCACTCGCCTGAGTAGCAGTATCCGTATGTGCAGAAACATCCCGTTTGGTATCTGTAGGAATACCAGAAGCTGCAGCACCTCTACCTTTGTGGATCTCTACAATGATGTCTTCCTGGCTGGTGTTATCAACTGGTAGTCCATTATCTGACTTTGGTTGTGGTCTAGGTCGGCTTGGCCTTGGTACGGGTTTGGGTCTGGATGATGGAGACTCTGCTTCAGGTGATGACTCAGCGTTATCAAAGCCATGAAGAGTGCCGATGGGCAAAAGAAAATTCCTATGCAAAGTCTTCTGTCGACCTTCACCAATCTCTTTCTGCACTACAACGACGGGAACATCTTGATTAGGCTTGGACAGAATAATGTAAGGATCCTCCTCCCACTTGTCCGAAAGCTTATGTTTACCATCAAATGCCAATATCTTTAGTAGCACGCGATCTCCAGTCTGCAGTGTGGCTCCCCTCACCCTTATGTCATATCCTTTCTTCTGCCTGTCACGAGATGTTTAGCTGAAGCCAGAGCTCGTTCATATGAGTCCTTCAATCGTTTTCTGAGTGATCTGGTATACGCAGTGAGTGACGTCTCTGTCATGCCAAGTTCTAACCTAAAGGCAAGATCTAAAGGAAGACATGGCTTTCTACCAAACATTAAGAAGAATGGTGATTGTCCAGTTCAATCATGCCGTGTGCAATTATTATGTACGAGAGGCCAAATGTGAGATTTCCAATCGCTTTTCTTGTCAGTTCCTAACATGTCACATAATGTACGATTAAACCTCTCGCACATGCCGTTACCCATGGGATGATATGGTGTTGTTCTGGATTTCTTCATGCCGGTTAATAAACACAATTCCTTTATAAGATTTCCATCAAAGTTGGCACCTTGGTGAGAGTGTATGCGCTGTGGAATCCCATAATGCACAATGAGGTTGTCAAAGAAAGCTTTAGCTGTGGCTTTGGCTGTCATGTTGTTGGTGACATATGCCTGTGCATATCTGGTGAAGTGATCCGTGACAACTAACACACAGTGCTCCCCTCCTTTGCATGGTTCAAGGTCCAAGAAATCCATAGATACTAACTCTAGTGGCTGAGTTGTTTCAATTCGTATGAGTGGAGCTCTCTGGCTGGTTGGTGTCTTCCGACAGATGCATCTCCTGCAATTTGTAATCCATTCGTCAACGTCAACGCATTTTTTAGTAAAAGTAAGCAAACCACATATTCTGGGGTAGCTTTTCGTATTGAATACGAATCTGTTGTTTGATAAGCTCACAAATGCCTAATTAGGTCACAAATCGGGGTCAAATGTCAATGAGCGCAAAATTCAAATCTTTGAGAAATTGTTTTATTTATCATTTTCTATCGATACAATGAACACATTTTACAATATATTGATTAATAATGTTACCACAGGATTTCAAAATGCTGGATTTCAAGGAAATGATGAAGGAAAAAAATTGTACTTTTGCAAATATCTCCCTTACTTTTATTTTTTGCGTGATGAGATACATTTTACATGCAATTTTGCTCAAAAATGCAAAGCAAGGCTGAATATTTTCCTTTCGTTGATAGAATTATATTCCAAGCAAACTGTTCAGATCACAAAATTTGCATATTAAGTGCATAATTACTTCAAGGCCAATGCGTGCGACAGGATGCGATAGGCTTTTTTACATGTATGCCACACGAATGTTTTATACTGCTTCACACAAATGTGAAATGTAACTGCTTTCATTCATGCTGTGAGTTTGATTAATTATTTTAGCAACATAATTACCCACCCAGGTAGGAACCCTATACGATAATGTGTTGAATAGATAATATGAAGATGAGTGAGTGAGTTAGTGAGTGAGTGAGTTATATTTTACATTACATCGGCAATATTACAGCCATATAGCGATGAAAACAAGGTAAGCAATTTAAAATATCTGTCGACAAAGGACAGTAAAAACAGCTAGACTATCACAGATATATATTTGGGGACTTACAGTACATTTGCTACCTGCATGGACCCTAGTTGGATTTACACCTACGCAGATGAAGGCGAAAGCGGAAAATAAATGCATACAAGCCATGTGCCAAGACTGAAGGATCGAGGGTGTAATAAAACACTTTGCTATCACATGTTTGGTTTTAGGAATCTTTGTGCCACAGGATTTTGTTAGTTGATGCACTGCTTGTACTTTTTTATTCAAAAGGTGCAGCATGTGTGTACTAGGAGAGGTGGTCATCAGTGGCAGTATATACGTAGCACTGGAGTAATACATATCAGTATATATATATATATAGTCAAAGCCAGGAACTCAAGACGATGTGCAGAATATTTCTTCTCAGCTTTGTTAAGTCCTCTGCTGGCATACGCAATACCTCGCTTCTTTCCATCCTGCTCTTGATAGAGAACAGCGCCCAGTCCATGTGTACTAGCATCTGTATGGAGCTCAAATGGTAGGCTAGAGTAGGAGGCGAAACCAGAAGCTGTTTTAAGTGATGAAATGCCTTCTCTTGCTCAGATCCCCATACACACGGCTGTTGACAACTTTCTTCCGTGTTCTCTTTGTCTGACAGGGGCTTGGTGATTGCAGCAAAGTTCTTCACAAATCTCCGGTAATACCCTGCAAATTCAGCAAACTGTCTAACCTCTGCTGGATTCTTTGGTTGGGGCCATGTCTTTATCTTTTCAACTTTAGCCGGATCTGGTTCAATGCCTTGTCCTGATACAATATGTCCAAAGAACTTGATCTTGTCTTTGAAGGATAAGGAAGTGCCTTGTCAATGTAGCCTGTGATAGTGACTTCTGAATTGGTTGGGATGACAACCTTCTTCACTCCTGCACACTTGACTAGTCCGAGCTTAATGCACGTCGAAGAAGATCCCGTTCCTGCAGTAACATACACCTACAAGCTAAATACCAAGGTGTATGAAGGTTGGCATCTTGCAGAAACTTCTCCCCATGTTGTTGTCTACAGGTTCCTAAGTAAACCGATTAAGTATTCGTCCCAAGTAAAACCGGTACCTTGTGATTATAGTTGCTTGTAGGAACAACAAGCAGAAGACATGGCTGGCGTTCAGCATCAATCCCATTAACCTCTAAGTCCAGCTGAATGTAACCTGAGTATGGCAGGGGCTGTCCATCTTGATTCCTTGAATACAGACTTCAACTTCATTGCCATTTCCTATCTCAGAGTACCCATCTGTCGTCTGTTGAGACCTATGGACCACCCTTCGCCTAGGTCGTCTCCCGTTTAAATACTGGCGACTGTGATCCATCCTGACTCTACATCCTGAGGCTATATGCCCAAACTGTCCACAACGAAAACACTGTACATCCCTCTCAAAAGGTCGTCCTCTAGATCTTCCTCTGTATGATGGATGATCATACTGATGTTTCTGGAAAGAAGGTTGAGAATAATATCCAGTGTTGCCCTTGTCAGTTTGATTATAAGTCCTGGATTGAACGTTATCTTGTTCTCCGGTAGGCTGTTGATAGTGATACAGAGGAGGCTGCTGCTGTTGTTTCTTTAGAGATGCGACCTCAGAAGTAAGGCTCTTGATAATTCCTCGAAGTTCCTTCATCTCTGTTTGAGTGGGTGTTTCAGAAACAGCAGACATACTTGTGGCAGACAGTTTCCCTTTAGTTCTACCTTCCCCTCTACGTTGAGTGTGCTCGCGCTCAATCTGTCGAAGTTATCGTCGCAAAACGTCAAAATCCGAGCACAGATCGAACTTGTGTCCGCTGACATCTTTGATTGATGGCTTAAGTGGAATGAAGGAGCTTGTTGGTGTCTGCAGAGCTAACCTCACCAGCCTCTACTGCTTTACTTAATAAATCTTCTAGACGACAACAACAAGTGTTAACAATTTCATCTTCCCGCTGTCGTGCTGTGTAGAAGGCTGCCAGTACGTTTTCAGGAGTATCACTTTTGTGTCAAAAACACACTTCAGTTTATCCAAGAGGGCAGAAAGAGAAGCAGTGGAACCTAGTCGCATGGCAACCCTAACTGCTTCCCCTCTCAAAGATTTCCTAATCGCATGTTCGATTGTTGCCCTTGTATGTGCTTTGTCCTTCAACATACAATCCACTTCATATCTCCACAGATCATAAGACACGTTACTTTTAGTTTCATCTCCAGAAGAGCAAGGTAAACTTGGAGGGTGAGATACAGTAACCACCTGAGCTGCTGATGGGGGACCACGATACTGAGGTTCAGGGACATGTGAAACACTTTCTGTTTTCACAGAGCCCGCTGAATAATCAGCCATCCATTTTAACGAACTTTCTGGGGAATCAGCCTTGGGTTTTACTTTAAGCTGCTTGAATGTTGCAACAAGTTGCGCAACTTCCTCTTCTGACATATGTTCCGACATACCTGTTAATGGTACTAACAGCGAGCAATGTGAGAAATGTTGGGGAGGGGAAACAACACTAACTGTAAAGTATGGCACAGTTAGCATAGACGAAATATGAATGCAGTGGATCACCACAGCGCAGAAAATTGTTCAAAGTGATGCCCTACCCAGAATGAAAACCTAACCTTCAACATGGTACTGAGTATCCTATACTGATGCAATGGTTAGTCATGATGTGCAGGTGTAAGCTTGGCGACCGCTGCAGATAAACACAAGAGGAAGAAAAAGACAAGATATCCAAGATGAGAAACCAAGAACTAAACCCTGAAGTGCCAAAAAAACCACACACACCGTATGTCCAACTGACACCGTATGACCAGCAAACACAAATAATACTTACCTATTTATGGATTGAATATAATCTGATTTAAGTACTTTATTGTGGAACTACATTAGGTGCAAGTACTACAAGTAGGTGCTAATCAGGCATACATCTTTCGCACAAAAGCAAATGTATTATCCCGACAAACAGATGTAGAATGTAGAACATCAACTAAATGCAATGTACCAATAGAATACTTACAATATCACAAATAGCTAATCTCAAACTAACTAATTAACTAACTAAGCTAATTTAACCAGTAATGACTAACTACAGGACTGGGTGAGCTGGGTATATTGCCGCTGTGAACAATATTTCAGTTATATCACGGCATGTCAGCTTGATGTGTGAGGGAAACCCTTAGTGATGCAGGGTCAGACGTTTACCACTCAGTGAAAACCACCAGCATAGTTACATTGCTGACAAATATAGAAACATCAGTGGAACAACTGGGATTAAAACCCACGACCACTGGAGATAGAGTGCCTGAGGACGCTGTCAGTACAGTAGAGTTCTGACACGTTATGTGTCTGATCCGCCTGTGCCCCCAACTCAGGGACTGTTTAGTTTATGCCCTAACTGCTAACTACCTACTGACACAGACAATATGTCTACTGATGATCTAATGGGAGAACGAACAAATAACTTAATTAATCACTGTCTACTGACAAGACTAATAAATAGTCTAACTAATGACTATATACTGACAAAACTAAGATGCTGTGACTAATGACCGGCCGGTATGATCAACACTATAAACAAAGACCAGAAAGCAAATACATCACAGGCAATTCTGAATTATTGCATACAAGAATAATAGTCCCAAATATATTTTGGTTAGCTTGTTCACAGCAGAGTTATCCTCTTCTCTTAATACAAATACAAATTAAAATACACTCGCATAATTACATACTCCGACACAGCCGAAGCGTACGTAAAATGCAAGACTCAGACACGTGCTGGTGTATAAGAACCAGTGTACATGTTGACTGGTTAACAATAAGTTTTATATGCGTAATAGCGTATAAACATGTACTTGGAAACTATGTGTACACACAACTGTGCGTCTTAGGTCTGCACAAGTTTAAAGTCTCTTATCCCATTGCTTTAAAATGATTAATTGGATTGGTTGGATCAGAGACATCTATTATATGGTCTCTGGTTGGATTATGTGTCGAAATTTATACAATCTATTTTTATTTCCCAACTGATCAATCCCAAGTTTATTCAGTGCCTATAGATATGTAAATTCAGCTAAACACATGCCCTGTTTGAGTTTCACTCATTAATGTTTATATATATATGATATACAACGAGTATTTGAGTTAACTCCCTTTGGCAATGAAACGCGACCATTCTCGACTTTGAACTTCCCGTTTCTCAGGCGCGCGTTCATTGGTCGTGACGTAGCAGGGCTACATCAATACTGTTACCACTGATACGAATTTAACCGGAACCCTGGTATTACTGAGAAGCTTACTGGATACGAGTGACATTGGCACATATTAATTAACAAGTTGTTGAAATGACTGGGTTTTTACTTTTGACCTTCATCAGACAATCACTTGCGTAGTTTTCCGAAATCACATTGCTGCGTCCACTTGAGCGAAACTGCCTTTGGACTACAGGTACGACAGGTGCCCGATCTGTCAAAAGTGTACAAGAAATGTTGGCATGACATTTCCCAGGTGTCATTAAAGTTTCATCAACAGGCAGTGGGTATGTATTACAATACATTTTAGCGCTTAAATATTTATTTTAGAATTTATTTCTTAACCGGGAAGTAAGTTTTTAAGAGTTGACTAAATATACTTCCCTTACAACTGATTAAGTTACAGTTAGAGAAGATGTAAGCGTCTGTTGAAAAAAACTATTAGTCAGTTCTAGAAACATTTGAATTATGTAATACAATCTGAAATAAGCTGACTTGAGCTGCGGTGTCCCTGCTTAACAAACACCTGTAGATTCATCGTGACATAGATCTATATCAGATATTATCGCATAATTGGAATATATTTCAAGAAATGAATATATTGTTTACAATCTGTTCTTGTGCTTGGAAACAGCTGATCAATCATTCAAGAAAGAAATTGTTATGACAGTGGCCACTGATAGACAACTATTACTTCGACAGAGGCAGGATTTTGTTCAGTGCTATCATGTGGATACAGTGAAGAAATTTTTGCATCACTTTGGCGATGTTGCTGTCAGGGAGTCTTTGTGTGGGGAGAGTCCATAAAGATTACATAAACATCAGCTCAATATCTGATAAACATCAGTCAGTATTCTCAAACTGACTTTATGAAATATGTTTTAGAATGTTTCTGCTTTCCGTCTGAGAGTGAAACAAATACGTCAGTTTAAATCATTAAGGTGTGTTAGTGTCCCAGTTACAACATGGCATGTCAACCTACTGTGATGCAGGACTCAGATGTTCACCACTGTGGCAGCACTGATGAGCACTGTATGGTAGTGACAAATCTAAGGCCAAGAAGAAATATATGTCCGCTTCCTTAGGGGTGGAAATAACCCATTGCCCGACGCCCCAGTCCAGTGTTTTTTTTCTGTCGGGCAAGCAAATTTGTATATCACACTGTACCGGTGTCCAGTTGGCTTTCCAATGATAATTATGTCGTTTATTTAAAAAATCAATAGGAAAATCAGCCAGTATAGTGGAAAAATTATCAGGGCAAGTGATTTTACATATGCCACTGTACCGGAGTACACTAACAATTTTAAAGTTATTTCCACCCCTGTTCTTATTACATAATTTTTAAAAATAGGGTCGGTGGGTCGGTTTTATTATTTTATTTTATTTCATAGTGGCACCAGGTGGGCACCTGAGGTCTTCAAGAGTACCATATCATGTAGTGACAATGCCTTGTGATGAAACATTGAAAGATTTCTTTATCAAATCATTATTTATTATCCCCCGCAACGTTTTTTGCGGGGGTATTAAAATGGACTCACGTATTAAAATCGTCGACTCCGTCCGTCCGTGCACATTTGTCCTTTTCCGGAGCAGAACTCTAAAACCGTTCAATATTTCTTCACCAAACTTGGCACATACATGGATCTGGTGGTGTACTGGTGCCTTTTGGTAGTTTTTGGAATTCTGAATTAAATATTTTTGAAGCGTTTACTGAAATTAGTGGTAGTGCTCTTTTCCGGAGCAGAACTCTAGAACCGTTCAATATTTCTTCACCAAAGTTGGCACATAGATAGATCTGGTGGTGTACTGGTGCCTTTTAGTAGTTTTGGAATTCTGAATAAAATATTTTTGGCGTTTCCATGGCAACAAGTTTGACTTAGCCTGAAATTGTGGTAGTGCTCTTTTCCGGAGCTGAACTCTAAAACCATTCACTATTTCTTCACCAAACTTGACACATAGATAGATCTGGTGGTGTACTGGTGCCTTTTGGTAGTTTTGGAATTCTGAATAAAATATTTTTGGCGTTTCCATAGCAACAAGTTTGACTTAGCCTGAAATTGTGATAGTGCTCCTTTCTGGAGCAGAACTTTAAAAACCTTTCAATACTCTCCTTCCACTTTTCTGTATACACACCTAAATATTTGACATAATCATTCCTCGTAGACATAATCATGAAGAGTATTTTGCCATTGCGGGGGATATCGATGACTTTGTCTTCTTGTGTTATTTATTTGCAGATTTGGTCCGTGTGGACCCATTATGCTAATTCAATGCAATCCATTTTGGCCCTACGTACACTGAAAAACATGAAAATATCATACTCAATTTGGATGAAAATGATGAGTTGAAATGCGCTCCAGTCATGATATTAGGATAGGGTCGGTCGGGTTACCGTAAACAGACATTGAGGGGGAGAGGTGGGGGCTTAGAGCTTAATCCTAGTGAAAACATAAAGTTTGAACCCACAGACATAGGTTTCTGGTAAGGCCAAGGGACACAACTCCGCAGATTCGTGGCGCCTCAGACAACTCGGCCACCCATGAATTCAAACCATTTCAAAGACCAATATGAAACATAAGAGGTAATAACCTTTATAAAGTCTATATCATGAACACATACTCAGGGAAAGGAATAGGGAACATATGAAAGTACAAGTGTTCCTTTATTCTTTTACAGGTTTCTTCACAACGCTTTTACTTTTGTGTGTTCCCTTATTCATTTGTCAGAGTATATGATGGTCAAGTGTCCAAGGATTTCATGAAGAAATGGTTTCCTGTTAAGTGGCCATTATGTTGGAAAGCTATCATTGTCTCTGACCCGTCAGATACATGATTTGACATCACCATGGTTACATGAAAAATATGTTGCAGTTCTCTCACCACTTTTAAGAAGAATATTGCTTTATGCTGTGTAGTACGGTATACTGGCAATTAAATCCTACTGCAATTAGGGATGCCATGATACATCGATACGTCGATGCATCGATACGTCGATGCATCGATGCATCGACGTTTTCTAAGACGATACAATTATCGATACATTCAAAACTGTATTAATATTTAGTTTTGAAAGTATTGGTTTCAATATGTTTATGTATTGTTTACATTTTGCAAATGTATCATGTTGTTTGATGTTTTGAGAGTTAGAAATGATTATATTTCATGCACAAAGATGGGAAATTAGAACTTTTTAATCTCTGAGAATAAAAAATGTTGATCTTTTCATGGACAGACTGTCAGTTATAAAATATGAAATATTAATGTTCAAAATGTAACTAACCTTATGCAATAATGCCGCAAAAATAGGTATCGTGATACGTATCGATTCATGAAACTTATGTATCGTGACATCCCAAACTGAAATATATAGCAATTCAGGTATTGCAACCTGTATTACTATACATGGTGTGATATATTGGGATCTAAACAATTTGACAGTATGCAATTTTCTACATACTAAGGCCCTAAAAAAATTAATGTTATAGTTCTGATAAGGGGCAAGCTCAAAATTAGGTTGGATTGTTAGTGAGTCTGTTTTCATTTCATGCAATTGATAGTATGTAAAGAATGCTGTTTTCTCAATTACAACAGGAAGCATCAGTTGGTATATGTAAATCTGTGCAGATTAAACCATTAAAATCCTTAAGATAGTCACAAAACTTTATATAATGTTTTATTCAGTATACCTGTTCTCAGAAAAAGTATTGCAATATGTATCATTTCAGTAGCATATTGTGGTATACTGGTATCCTGGTAGCCCTGCAGTGTAAAGCAAACTTACTATAATCACGAATTGTCATTTGTATTCAAGAGCATTATTGAAATATAGTAAGGACCAACTACATCACACATCAAATGTGAAGGTTGGAATATTGGTGCCATGACAGAATAATAGGTCCGACCAATCCAAATCAGCTACCTTGTTGGTAGCCATTTTCTTCTTCATGTGTAAGGTCAAGGTCAGAGTCAGAGTCAGCGAAGTTGGGTTATTAACCCATTCAACACCGCAGGCCGCTTTAGCGGCCACAACGTTATGAGTCCCCAGACACCGGAGGCCGATTAAGCGGCCAGGCAGTAGTCACGTCAAAATGAGACATAATTTTAGGAACCTACCTGACTTATGAATTCATATATTAAATCTATCACATTTCACAATGTCTGAAAACACTTATTAAATTTCAATTTATCATATATTATCAGCAGAATTAAAATTATAAACTATTTTTGGCAATGTTACTGAAAACAACGATTCTCGGACACATGCTTCGCAGCGGGTCCACAATAACATTGTCAAAGAGCAAAGTAACGATGTTTCGAGGAAATCATTAAATAAATTGAATAAACTAATGAATAAAATCAACAACAACATTCATGAAAGTTGTCAAACGTACACATAAAATTACTATTTCCATCTTTTTGTGCGATCATGTAATGTAAGTCAAGTCATTGACAAGTGACATCTCGCTCGCCACCAATTTTCACGCCGGACACGATGTTTAATGCGAAAAATATATGCATGAGGCATTTTTGTCACAGGTCATAACCTAGCACGATATATCGTCCAATAAGTTCCATAATTTACGATAGGTAGCGCATTTCTTGCTTAATATGTTCAAAATAGCATTATATTACCCAAACCTTTCGTCTAAATCTAAAAGTTTTTCGCTCACGAGGACGGTATCCATTGCCGTAATATGATTGGCTGCCTTTAGGTCACGTGGTCTGATTTTGACCAATCACGACTCTTATAGCAGACTGTAGCTAAAAGCTGCCATTAGAAACCAATTTTATCCAATAAAATCGCTTCTTGCTAACTGTGAAAATACTTTCCGCAAGGGTTCAGTGATGTTGTTGATGATCAGAGCTTTCGAACGATACCCGACATCAAACGATTCGCCTCCCATGTTATTCATACGAAGCTTCGAAAATGGAGGTATTTTCCGTTGTTATGTCATGTTACCGAGCGGAAAGCCACAGATATCGGGAAATAGGCGACCATACATATTATTTAAGAAATCTTTTTATAAAATTTTCTGATGACGTAAAAATGAAAATATAAAAGAAAAAGGCACGGGGATGTTATGACATGTCACAAATGGAAAACAATCGCCATAGTTTTTGCTTCTTTCGTGGTTTATCTGGACGTTATAAATGTAAGCTTGCATTTTAAATTATTTTATTTAAGTTGTAGTTGTATTATTTGAATAATATTAAAAATAAACTTCATATTTATCAACAGTAGGATTAGATCTTTTAAATGGTGTATGGGATGTAGTAGCAATAACGTTTTACAAGCTTATAATTTCCTTCATAAACATAGGCTTCATCTATGACCTCAGAGTCTGTGGGAACTCGGTGTCATGGCAGTAAATGCCTCTGGTTGACTGGTGTTGAAAGAGTTAATCGTGTCACCATCGTGAAGAAATGATATTACTGCAAACGAGACTGTGACATAAATTGTTGTTGAAACAGGGGTTATGGGGAAGCCTAGTGGGTTTATTTATTATTCCCACATGGGTACAGCTATTTGTGGTGCCCCTATTGGTTGAATATGGCTTTGGGTTCCACCTAGCTGAAGTTACAATATCTCTGCACTGCTACCAGTAAATATGGTAAACAATTTTTGTTATTATTCTTTGTGTGGCTTCACTGAGCTATGAACTTTTCCAAAGTATTTTTCTAGTACCTTGAACTCTGTGTAGTGTCAGAAAATAGTCACAACTGGTCACAACAGCTACTTGACAAAACATGCTCTACCGGACAAGCTTTGCATGTTATCAACATATTTACGGTATCACTATTGAATATGAGCAGTGGTATTTAGGACAAGAAGAGTTTCACTTCCATATCGTATAACAAGCTTGTGTGGATTACACTACTAGTTTTCAAGTGACCCTCTAGAAGGTGGCAACGCCTATTAAACCATAGTTGGATTTTAGTTACCTTTGCATTCGGTTTGTCTGTTTGTTTATAGCTGCTGTGGTTTTGAGGAAGTTTACGTGCTCTTTTCAAACAGGTGAGACTGATCAGAACAGCTTCAGGTGGACTTTCAAGATGGGTCCATTAAACACAGAAACCTATTACCTGTGAAATTGGTAGTGAAAATAGTATTTAAGGCAACATGCAAATCATCACAATCTATTTAAAGTTTGAATCATAGAAACCAATTGAGGATTGATTATCACAATAAAGTAACCCATTGTACAGCTTGAGAGGGGAAGTGACAGAGGAAGGCAGAAATGTTTATTAATGTATGCATTTGTTTGCTGTGTAACATATCACTGATTGTGAGTTGAAAATTACAGCATTGAAAGAGAGACAATAAGACGTGGGACACACTGGTTGTATTACATCAACAGTGTCAAAATAATTTGAAGGACAATGTAAATCCATATCATAAGTTTCAATATCAGTACATCCTTCCTTGCGCTGGACTGATCGGTTGATAATATTCAGGTCCTGCTTGTTATCTTCACTCTCTGCTGGTAGACATCCACGTTATGTACTTCACATTCTGTGAATTTAGCAGGGAACGGAACAGATTCTTAATTCTGTCTTTCTTGGAAAAAAAGTAGTTTGGGTTCTCCGTTTCAGAAATGATATGATTAAATTAAGGTGTACAAGATTGGATTTTATAACTGATAGCATCCATTTTGTTTACATATAATCCTGAAATAGCTGCAAGTGCAATTCAACTGAGAAAATGACTCGATACTGCTGAGGATGACAACTTGTTTATGTCGCGAATTCTTTCTTTAAGTCATACGTTATATTTGATCCATGTGTAACTTATTTTCTCACTCACAAATTTAAGAAGAAATATACTTTGTTCGGCTTGAAGAAATTGGTACTAAAATATGGAAATATTAATCTTCATCAATATTTCACAGAAAAAAAGTGAAACTTAAGGCATTTGATTCTGAATAAAATATACTCACCGCCAAAAAAACATGAATTGTGTGAAATGATGATACTGACAATGAGTGAAACCATGGTGTTTTTTCTACTATTAAACCTTACTTATTTTAACAAAAGACAACGATAGTTTGAAAGAAAGCATTTAGTGTGTGTTTTCTCCACATGACATGAAAATCCAATAAATCAATATGGAAACCACATAATGCATGACTTTAGGAGTTGTCCTTTATAGGGAAACGTTAATGCCAATAACGGGTGTGACCTCCTTTGGCATCAGCAACAGCTGCACATCTCCTCCCCATGCAGTTGAAGAGGTGTCGAAGGAACCTCCTGGGAATGTCGTGGTAAGCGTCAACAACACTCCGTTGCAGTTGTTGCAAGTCAACACATGCTGTTGGTGACGTACTTGCTGTTGGTGAATTAGTCGTTCCATCTCATCCCAGAGGTGTTCGATGGGATTCAGATCCGGGCCAATCCATGGTCTGGATGTTGTTGTTCTGGAGGAATGTCTGTGTCAGTCTTGCTGAAAAACAAGATGACGCTTTTGAGCAAAAAATGGACGAATTACTGGTCTCAGCACTTCGTTCATGTAGCGCTGAGCAGTAACACGCCTACCACAACCTTGCCCATTGTTCTGAAAGATTACATGTTGAACATGACCTCCCCAGCTTATGGCACCCCAAAACATAAGGGAAGGCCCTCCCCAACGATCTCTCTCCAAAACACAGGGTTCTGAGGATCTTTCACCTTGACAACACCATATCCTCACTCTGCCATCTGCAGTATCCATACAAAAGCGACTTTCACCTGAGAAGACAGTGTTCTGCCACTGTCCATTGTGCCAGCTGCGATGGACTTCTGCCCAGTTCAGTGGAGCATGTCTATGTCGTGGCGTCAAACGTGTACCAAAGTATGGTCGACGGCAATGTAAACCAGCCTGAGTGAGACGGCGACGTACAGTGTTGTTGCTGATGGGTCTGTTGTGTCTTCCTATGGTGTTATGAGGTGTTGTGGTAGTTGGTATGAAGCGATTTCACAAATGAGAGGTCACAATGTAGCGGTCTTGCCGGTATGACGTTACACGTGGACGTCCGCTATGAGGTTGGTCAGCGACGGTGTTTGTCTGCTGATACCGGTCCAGCAGTCTGTAGATGGTTGAACTGATGTGTTCCATAATGCCTGGTGATGCGTTGGATGCTCCAATCTGCCTCAATATTCCCTATTGCTCTCTGCCGTTCGTTTGCACTTAAACGTGGCATGCTCACTGTTGCATGAGAATGCAAATGCAGACTTTTAGCAGTATCTGTTCCTTAAGTAGCATCGTAAGAGCAAGAACATCATGCAAAGAATGCAATTCTAACTTCACGACCTATCTCTGCACGGACAAAATGAAAACCATTGAGTTCACATATTAGTGATGTGTGACGTCATGTATGCTGAGTTATTGGTAAACATTTTTCTTTTGCCGTGAAAAACAGTATTCACGGAATCAAATACATATCAGAAACCTCTTCAACATTGTGGATTTACGTAACTGTAGATATTGATGAATTTCACGTTTTTTTGGCGATGAGTCAAATCCGAAAACATATGAGGTTTACGTTCTTTGTACCATATGCAAAGTAAAGTGTTTCCATGCATATTTACTTGAAGAATGATCTCGTCATATTAATGTATTAAACATAAAAAAGAGCCATAATGTTTCTTGAACAATCATAAAGGAGATTACTCGTCATGGCTTAGTTTATGACAAAAATATCAAATTCGAAGTTTTGATAAACGACAAGCGATATACAGAAACATTTTTTGTTGTTGATATTGTTGTTCACACAAACAAATAAAAAATATGGTAACAATTCTATTACTCTGTTTATACTCATAATTGTATTCGCTAACTCTATAATTTCGAAGTGATCAGCCGTTTGGCAGCAACATTCCATCCAATGTAGTGTGTCACGTGACGCAAATACGCCTACATGGTTTTGTATGCTTCAGCTACTGACCAATCAGAATATGACAAATTTATCTTTAAAGGATAACAAATTTTGTTACAGGAGAGAAAACTTTGCCATCGTGTAAATATCACTGGTATCCTCATTGAGGCCATTAAAGGCGCTTTTGTACTTCCTGTATGACATGGCTGTTGAACAGCTATTCAAAAACTAAATTGTTCATGTACTTTTAATGTAGGATATCTCTGTTTGCAGTTTATGTACCAAGACAAATTTTTATTTAAATGTTGTTTGAAATATATTTCTCGACAGATGTCATATGTGCTTATATGCCTGTCGTAATTTTCTTTTTAAGGGGGGAAACAAATTCAATTTTATTTCATTTGCTGAAATTTCACAATTTCATTCTCAAGGAGGTTAAACTTTGATTGGAAATCACCTTCATCAGGTTTAGAATAAGGACAAACACCAATATAGCGAGCTGTGTTCACTGTGAATTGAAGCAGTGAATATTACAAGCAGAACATCTTCATGCAAGTGTATTACTTATTTTAAAATGTAACAAGTAAAATTAATAGAAAAATGTAGTGATTCTATGTCTTCCCATCTACTGTTTTTGTCTGGTAGCTTGTGATCCAGTTCATTTATTTACCTCAGTGAGTCAGTTCATATTGACCACATGGGCACAATGTGTGAAGCTGATTTCTGGTGTCCCCCGCCATGATATTGCTGGAATATTGCTAAAAGCGGCGTAAAACTAAACTCAGTAATTCAGTCAGTCAGTCAGTCAGTTCATATTGAACACTGGTAGCTTTGTGATCCAGTTCATTTAGTTACCTCAGTGAGTCAGTTCATATTGAACGCTGGTAGCTTTGTGATCCAGTTCATTTAGTTACCTCAGTGAGTCAGTTCATATTGAACGCTGGTAGTTTTGTGATCCAGTTCATTTAGTTACCTCAGTGAGTCAGTTCATATTGAACGCTGGTAGCTTGTGATCCAGTTCATTTAGTTACCTCAGTGAGTCAGTTCATATTGAACACTGGTAGCTTTGTGATCCAGTTCATTTAGTTACCTCAGTGAGTCAGTTCATATTGAACGCTGGTAGCTTTGTGATCCAGTTCATTTAGTTACCTCAGTGAGTCAGTTCATATTGAACGCTGGTAGCTTTGTGATCCAGTTCATTTAGTTACCTCAGTGAGTCAGTTCATATTGAACGCTGGTAGCTTTGTGATCCAGTTCATTTAGTTACCTCAGTGAGTCAGTTCATATTGAACACTGGTAGCTTTGTGATCCAGTTCATTTAGTTACCTCAGTGAGTCAGTTCATATTGAACGCTGGTAGCTTTGTGATCCAGTTCATTTAGTTACCTCAGTGAGTCAGTTCATATTGAACGCTGGTAGCTTTGTGATCCAGTTCATTTAGTTACCTCAGTGAGTCAGTTCATATTGAACACTGGTAGCTTTGTGATCCAGTTCATTTAGTTACCTCAGTGAGTCAGTTCATATTGAACGCTGGTAGCTTTGTGATCCAGTTCATTTAGTTACCTCAGTGAGTCAGTTCATGTTGAATGCTAGTAGCTTTGTGATCCAGTTCATTTAGTTACCTCAGTGAGTCAGTTCATATTGAACGCTGGTAGCTTTGTGATCCAGTTCATTTAGTTACCTCAGTGAGTCAGTTCATATTGAACGCTGGTAGCTTTGTGATCCAGTTCATTTAGTTACCTCAGTGAGTCAGTTCATATTGAACGCTGGTAGCTTTAGTGATCCAGTTCATTTAGTTACCTCAGTGAGTCAGTTCATATTGAACGCTGGTAGCTTTGTGATCCAGTTCATTTAGTTACCTCAGTGAGTCAGTTCATATTGAACGCTGGTAGTTTTGTGATCCAGTTCATTTAGTTACCTCAGTGAGTCAGTTCATATTGAACGCTGGTAGCTTTGTGATCCAGTTCATTTAGTTACCTCAGTGAGTCAGTTCATATTGAACGCTGGTAGCTTTGTGATCCAGTTCATTTAGTTACCTCAGTGTGTCAGTTCATATTGAGCGCTGGTAGCTTTGTGATCCAGTTCATTTAGTTACCTCAGTGAGTCAGTTCATATTGAACGCTGGTAGTTTTGTGATCCAGTTCATTTAGTTACCTCAGTGAGTCAGTTCATATTGAACGCTGGTAGTTTTGTGATCCAGTTCATTTAGTTACCTCAGTGAGTCAGTTCATATTGAACGCTGGTAGCTTTGTGATCCAGTTCATTTAGTTACCTCAGTGAGTCAGTTCATATTGAACGTTCATTTAGTTAGCTGGTAGTTTTGTTCGTAATTTTAGTTGGTAACTTTGTGATTTATACAGTGAATTAGTAAGCTTATTGTTATTTACCACCAACACAGGAAGTGCAACACAAGTGTGCCTTGATGTCCAAGGATGTTGGCCTGATGAAATATTTCCTGCTCAAACAGCATATGAAAGAAAAAAATTAACGACAAGTCATAGTGATGTACCGGATTAGATGTTCATTTCACAGGAACCAGAGGAAGACAACATGACATTTTTTACTGTGGCATTGAGTGAATGTATGGTGTTATTGGGTGATGGTCATCATGCCTAAACAGTGCTTCCTGATACTCACTCACTCACTAACTCACTCTAAACCAAAGTCAATTGTCCTTTACTATCCTCCCTTGTATATGGGATGACATGGTGTAAAGGGCATTGATGCCTTCTGTGGTTTTCTAATCTTGTGACCTCTAAGTCTTTATCTTATAAGATGTGAGTTAAAACAAGGAACCAATCACTTTGTTGCTGACTTTGACAACAGAAAGAGTGCTAGTTAACACAGATGTCCTAGATTGACAGGTCTAGTGTTATGGCCATTGGATCAGGAAGTATTCTTTATGAATATCATCAACCTGATCCGAAGTGGGACAGGATTGTTGTGAGATGGCTCACATTATGAAGATTAAGTGTATTATGTTCTGTATATCTCTCAAGAGTGAGTGAGTGAATTTAGGTTAGCACTGCACCAACAGCGTTTCAGTTTGCTGTAATAAACACAACTAGAGCTTAGAATAGGACCAAGTATCCTGTGCATCTTAAGAAAGGTGATGTAATAGGGTCGGTGGTCAGTAGGCTTTGTCTTGCAATTGTCAGGATCTCTGGATCGCCTGGTCCGAACTCTTCTATAGACACACCTCCATCATACATGTGGTTGCTCAGTGTCAAGTGCAAGGAAACACAAACTTAAAAGCAAAATTTAGGCATGTCAGTTAAGAGGAGTTAAAGCATTATCCGTTTTCCATCTATAAGTCTTTAACTTTTTATCCATGACAAAATAGAACATTTATGTCTTAGTTATTCATGACATATAATATACAACTGTGCTAAAAAACATATAAACAAAATTATCAAGCTTTAATGCAGCACACAAAATTGCGTACTTCGGTACTTCAAAAAAGCGAAGCAGCCGGGATGTGAACCCAGTCAAGTGAGTGTGTAGCTCAAGGACCAGATTCATGCATCCACGGCTCTGTTGAAACATATAGAGATGTTGGGTTTGTAAATACATATTTTTGTGTATCAATCTCAACAGACATCATGAATGTGTGGGTATCACACCTGCCTGTCTGTGCATATAATGTGAGAGACCTAATCTGTTGCCAAACAATGGGTTTTGTTTATGGTGTATAGCCGATCATCTGTTGTTCAAATTGCATGTGGTCAGTGATTTGTGGTATTGAATATTGTCAGATCAATCACACAGGTGTTGAAAACAAGACATTGAGTTTTGTTTGTGACAGTAGATCATATCTGTTGAAATTCTGGGTTTAAATAATGACATATGCTTTTAAGCATCGAACTGAATGACTGTTGAAGTGTGGGTTTTGTGAAATAGACAAATAAATTATATAAACAGTTAATTTACTGTCATAAATATAAAGTGGGCTTTGTGAGATATCAACAAAACATTAGAAAAATAGCTCATCAAAGCCTTCACCGAAGTATTCACCCGACAACCCGCGCTTCAAAACCTATTTCACTGGCGTGCTATTTTGTGGCATATTGTCGATCAATCTGTTGAAGTGTGGGGAAAATTTTTTGAACTCGATTTAGCATTTTTAATTTATAAGATTTGCATTTTGACGACGTTTCGAAGTCCAAACCGAAGGTATCAGAATCTGAAAAGTTGTGTTTTGTGCTGCATACGTGACTTTTAGATCCAATCTGTTGGGACATGTTGTCATCTTTAATGCAGCACACTTCGATACTTCAGCAGTATGTGATTAAGTGAGTCTGGACCAGATCATGCATCAATCTGTTAAAACATGGGTTTTGTGGCATATTGTAGATCAATCTGTTAAAACATGGGTTTTGTGGCATATTGTAGATCAATCTGTTGAAGTGTGGGTTTTGTGGCATATTGTAGATCAATCTGTTGAAACATGGGTTTTGTGGCATATTGTAGATCAATCTGTTGAAGTGTGGGTTTTGTGGCATATTGTAGATCAATCTGTTGAAACATGGGTTTTGTGGCATATTGTCGATCAATCTGTTAAAACATGGGTTTTGTGGCATATTGTAGATCAATCTGTTAAAACATGGGTTTTGTGGCATATTGTAGATCAATCTGTTAAAACATGGGTTTTGTGGCATATTGTAGATCAATCTGTTGAAACATGGATTTTGGGTTTTGTGGCATATTGTAGATCAATCTGTTGAAACATGGGTTTTGTGGCATATTGTAGATCAATCTGTTGAAGTGTGGGTTTTGTGGCATATTGTAGATCAATCTGTTGAAACATGGGTTTTGTGGCATATTGTCGATCAATCTGTTGAAGTGTGGGTTTTGTGGCATATTGTCGATCAATCTGTTGAAGTGTGGGTTTTGTGGCATGTTGTAGATCAATCTGTTGAAGTGTGGGTTTTGTGGCATATTGTCGATCAATCTGTTGAAGTGTGGGTTTTGTGGCATATTGTCGATCAATCTGTTGAAACATGGGTTTTGTGGCATATTGTCGATCAATCTGTTGAAGTGTGGGTTTTGTGGCATATTGTCGATCAATCTGTTGAAGTGTGGGCTTTGTGGCATATTGTCGATTAATCTGTTGAAGTGTGGGTTTTGTGGCATATTGTAGATCAATCTGTTGAAGTGTGGGCTTTGTGGCATATTGTAGATCAATCTGTTGAAGTGTGGGTTTTGAGGCATGCATGCAGTACTGGAAACATCCTAAAAACCAACCCACTGATTCTAATGCCCGTGTCCTACACAGTGTCTCTTCGCAGAGTTAGTTTCTCCAGGATCAACGGTTCCGGTAACAAGTTGTTCAGGGAAGTACGATGAGCAGAGGGTGTTTGGATACATGATGGGTGTACAATACCTTGAAGCATGTGTACTTCCGTCAAGTTCGACTTGACACACTATATTCCAACAGGCATTCAGATGTTGCCTCAGTGTTTGTGTGTAATCACACTGATGTAGGTCATTCATGAGGTACAGTTTGTTTGATGCAAACAATTTGTAACTTGTTTCAATAAAATAAGGAAGGTGTTTTTGAAAATCACCCATTGGCAAACAAGAGGCAAACATATGAAATATGAAAAAACAGACGTGTTGATAGAAGCAGACAACCTCAGACACTTTGTCGTGCTGACCCATGTCACATTTACATATGTCCCGTATTTGTCCTTAACAGAGCTACAGATAACATGTTGGGTTACTGAGTTATGTACTCGCTTGTGTTCATCTCAGTTGGGTATCCTAAGTTTCCAAATGAATTGTACCCATCTCACTCAAACTCAATTGGGTATTTTGCCATTTTCCATTAATTGTAAAACATAATAAGGCCAGACCAATTTTATTTCTTGTTTTACGGATCCCCCGGTCGTATTTATTCAAGAATAAGAAAAAAAATAAAACTTAATTTTCTCCGCTCAAAAAATAAAATCCTTATGTTTTTATTGGCAAAAATGTAAACTTGCAAGAAAAATTGTTTTTTAGTTGCTTTTTGACCCATATACACTGCATAAATTGCCAGAAGAAAAATACTTTTAATATTTAGAAGGAATGTTACTTTGACTGGTGATTTTATTTTTATATTTTTTCCCCTCCTGCATTTAGGTTTTTTGAGGACAACAATCCGTAAAACAAGAAATAAAATTGGTCTAGCCTAAAGTTTAAATGTTATTTATATTGGATCTGTAATATGAGAAACAATAAGAAAGACTGCAAGTTGCCAAGTTCATGTTGAAATGGACTTCTCAGTCTCACTACACCTCAGTTATCTCGGCACCGGTACGCAAGCTAAGATTTGACATTTGTGTGTGTACACATGTAAGATTAAATTTATTGAGTATTTACAAAAATTCAAGCGTATGCCAACTGTTGTAACGGTAGGTAGGGTACTCTCGAGGCTTGGAAATGCACTATATGTTGAATTGGGTAGTGATGACATGAAACCCCCTGTCAGACATACTTGCATGTTAATAATGTTGCATCCTTTCGGTAACAGTGGGAGATGCTGTAGGGATTTCTAATGTCCAGTTGATAGGGAAGTGTTGTCGATAATAAATTTAAATGATGAAAATATTACATTACATTTCAAATTGATTATCTGAAGCACTCTTCCTTTCAGTTTTAAGAGGTCTAGGGGTAGCCTAGTGGTTAAAACGTTCGCCAAACATCTGGGTTCGATTCCCCCCATGGGTACAATGTGTGAAGCCCGTTTCTGGTGTCCCCTGCCATGATATTGCTGGAATACTGCTAAAGGCCATAAAAAACTAAAGTCACTCACTCTCACACTTTCAGTTTTAACCTGAGATCTATTACCATATAGTTTCAGAAACAGAGATGTGATTATTGGAGCATAAGTTATGACCTTGGGTTGGTTTGTTTTTTCAAGATTCCAACCAGAAAGTCCAAGTTTCATATACTGTATTTCCTCTATCGGATACCCACCTCAGTCCGTCGCCACTGATATTGGGTCCTGCATCTGCCCTGAACTAGAAGCATGGTCTCTAATAGAGGCTGAGTCCACCTTTGTTGAAAATATTTATTCACTTTGAATTAACCTGGAACAGGTAAAGATTACATTCTTGACTTAATAGTGACCATTATCTTCAGGTGTACCCTTTTTATGACTGTAAAACCGGGGCACAGTCAGAGATAAGTTGCCTCTGTACCTGTTGTTGAATGGGATCAGGGTCAACCAGGCGTGGGGTCAACACCTAAGTATAACAGTGTCTGACAACAGAAATATGGTAGGCATGGGTTTATAGTTTTGCAAACTTTGATATGTCATGGCGATACTTGAACCCATGCTTGTCTCATGATTTTCAACATTTCCAATAATTCATCTGAAACTGAACTACCAAGATGATGATGGATAAGTCACGTAATGTTTATTCTCATGTAACGCAATGTTTCTGTAAATTTTCACACCAGGAAGGACGCAGGAAGTGACTGAACAAGGTGCATTTGTTTCAGGGAAATGATTGACATGTGTTCATCCAGCGTTCCACAAGATGGCTAGCATGGGGATCCCCAGCCCAAAGGAACAAATAGGTACGTGTTATTTACTGTGTTGAAGATGGTTGCAATGCTACAGTGTCAAAACTATTACACTTACATACTGACAGGAATATTTGTTGGGAGTTGAGGAAGGGGTTTCGAGGGGAGGGCAGTCAGAGATATCTCAGCTGTATGTTTATAACCAGGAAATACATGAGTCTTGACCAGATAATCTAGTGATAAATAATGTACACAGGAATCCACACCATTGTACGGCACGATGCCATCAAACGTCGCAAGGGTGTCCACCGATTCCATCAGCAAGTCATCTGTGTAGGATATCGCCACGAGTTTCAAAAGAGTCTTGGCTCTGTTCTAATTGTAAGTGTTTTCCTTGCAGCCTGCCAGCTCCTGCTGAAGCAGCCGGAGTGCAGACACAGCTCCTGGCTACGTAAACAGAGCTTCAGAAATAAGGTGCAACTTTTCCGATGTGAGTAGCGTCACCATTGTCCTGTTGGTCTGGGAGTTGTTTAAAATAACTAATCTGTCAAGGTCTAGAAAAAATCGGTAACTGGTGTGGTGACATGCATCTGGCAGCTGTGGCTTTGTTGGTCTGTTGGTGTTGTTGAAGACTTCTTTCATTTTGATGTTAGTAAGAGTCCTTGTTTCAGCATGAAAAAATATTTTATCCTTAAAATTTTAAAAGAAAATGTAGAAAACATCCATGTGCAGATAAAAAACATTGGCCTAGATTTTCGAAGCTCTCTTAGCGCTAAGATAGTCGTAAGTGCCATACATTAACCTTAATTTACGACTATCTTAGCGCTAAGAGAGTTTCGAAAATCTAGGCCATTGTCTTTAAGTAGACTAGTCTCTAAAGATGAGAATTTTGAAAGCAACAAACAATTCCATTTTAAACTGAAATGTAAACCACTGGAGATTCAGAACCTGTGGAAATCTATCTGTAGCACCACAGGGGAAGTACAATGGTTCTGGGACCGTGAGATAGACAAGACTTGAATAAGTGACTGAAAGAAAGAGTCTGTTTAAAACAAAAATCCCAACCTTAAGCCACCTATCCATCCACTACCCCTCATATCCCCCCACAACCCTGCCCAGCCCCAGTTCAATGCAGTAATGTTGATCTATATTAGATCACCTTCAAATGTCGATTGGTCTTGTTATCACTCAAATACAAGTCACATCTATAACATGAAAACATGTGTTGTAGCTAAATTAGCATGAACAGGAAATTTTTCCACCCGAGTGGGCAACTTTGGCCAACATTTCCTACAGACTTGAGGCTGAATATATCGTTTTGATAACTTCCTGAAAGATATCAACCACTGCGATAGTCTAATAGATCCCTGATTGAATATCAACCTGTGCACTGGTCATTATGAATCGCTGAGTCTATGTTAGTCTCTGTGTTAGTCTTGTTCTTAGTCTGTCTCACAGTCCCTGAACCACATTATTTCCCTAATGCCTAGCCCTCCCTGCAATGCTTAAGCCCTAAATGAAGCAAGTCTAGATTTCCTCAGGTTCTGTATCTCTGGTCTCCCTGGGGCCTCTTTTCAATTTAAATGGGTTTATTTGTTACAATCAAAATTATTTATATATTCAGAGACTAAGCGTTAGTCTAGTCTTGATCCCTATATGAATACCAGCCACAGGGATAGTGTTGAAATATCCCAAATGGATATGTAAATGAGATTCTGTGGTCAGCCATGTTTTGTGTGATCTGAAAAATATGTAAGCAGTATCATTCATGTGTTTGGAAAGTGATGTTGATCTGAATTATCTAAAAAGTCTGGCATGTTATCAGTCTGAGTGCAGCCCACTGTAACTTGACGATGCCCTCGCCTGTCTTTACAAACATGGTGTCTGACTGTATCAGAACACCTGTCTACTGGGCCGACTCCATTGTATCAAATAGCATAATCTCAGCAGGTGATATGGGTCAATGAAATGATTTAAACAGTATTTCATTTCCATTAATGTTTACATTTTTCACAATACATGACATAACAAAATGGAAATAGGATTAGCAAACAGGCCATATGGCCTATGTCAATGCTTCTCCGCATATAGTTCATTATTACCTTGACATAATTCTATGGAGCAGACATTAGGACATTAATGAATGAATCAAAACAAAATAAAAATAAAGAAAAGAAAATAAAGAAGAAGATACCAAGTGCATTTTATGAACAGATACTAAAGTAGTCATTTTATGTTCTACTCAGTATAGTAGGGTAGCGAATTCTGAGGCTATTTGAATTCTGGGTTCTTATTTGAATTCGGTTAGTTTCGGTTAGTTATATATATAATTCTGTCACGGATTTTATAAGGTTTTCATTGTCTAAAGGAGATAAATCGTCATTGCCATGAAGTATAGTATATATGCTGAGGTGGTTAAGGACAAAGTATTTGTCGAGTCTAAACTGGGCATAGCGGGGACATGACAGAAAAAAATGGATAGCATCTTCTCTGTTGTGGCCACATGAACAAGTGGGATCATCAATCAGGAATCTGTCAAATAAGTGTGCTTTTAAATCACTACAACCTAGCCTAATTCTGGATAGGATCACTTGGTATTGTCGCTGGCCATAACTGGCAATGTATATAAAATTTGAAGAAATCTGAATGTCTGTTGAAATCAATTGTTTAAACCTAGATAGGGAATCTACATTTCTGATATTGATATCAAGTGCATTCCATGCTTTAACAACAGAAGGCAGGAAAGATCGGTTATACTGGGATAAGCCCTGCATTTGTCTGAAAGTCGTTGGAGTTACGAAGGTTGTATCCTGTTATGCTGGAGATACTAGGTGGGAACCATAATGATAGGTATTTAGGAGTCAGCCCATTGACCATTTTGTAATATATACATAATTTATGATAATGTCGTCTGTCAGACAATGAGCAATAACCCGTTTCCCTGTAAAGCTTTTCGTGACTAGTTCCTCGTACTGCTCCACATATTGTTCGAAGAGCATCCAAGTGTAGGTTTTCTAGCATTTTTACTTGTTCTTTGTTACAATTATCCCAAATGTTATCGCAGTAGTCAAATATGGGTAAGATAAAAGATTTGTACATAATTTCAAGCGTTCTTCGATTTCACCTGTATTTTAGACTACGCAAGCAATTAATTAGTGGCTCACTTTACGGACAAGATAATCAATATGTTTGTGCCATTTTCCATCTTCCTGAAGGTGTTTATGATCACTTACTTCAGGTATAAGAACATCATTCATTCGAAGAGGTAATTTAGGACTAGAATTAATTTTAGTCGAAAATAGCATGGCTTCAGTTTTGGTAGGACTAAATTTCACTTGCCATTTATCAGCCAAGTCTGTTATACGTTCTAAGTCACTGTTATGAAATACATATATTCATAAGAAAACAGAAGGATGGTAAACACCTGATTTATTGCAGATTGAGGTTAAAGCCAACACTCAGCTAGGTACAGTTTAGACAGTATTCTCCCCAGGGAGTTGAGATTGATAATACAATGTGCCGTTTGAGTTTGACATCCAATGATAAAGGGAAAATCAAAGCACCTTTGAGCAGCTGAGCTGGATGTTGGCTCTATACAAATGTTGCTATAATATTAAAAAATAAAAAAATATTCTGACAGGTGCCAATCATTTGGGCATCAGTTATGAGTAATATCAGTGAAGTAATATTCAGTTTGCTTACAGAACTGTTACCTCCGAGATTGTGATTCTGTGATTGTTTGCTTTCTGTGTTAAAGGTCACATGCAACGTAAAACACAACTTTGCAGATTCATCAAAACAAATCATCAAAAATGCAAATTCAGCTTATAAAGTTGAACAATAACGCAATGAAAATAACCGCGCGAAATCAGAGTTCAAACGATTCACTAATTTTCCCCCAGCACTTGGGGAAAAAGTGGTTTCAACAGCTGGGCTGCGCTGCGCTCATAGCACATGCGCAGTGAAATAGGTTCGCGCAGCTTGGAAGCGGGTTGTCCGGTAAATACTCGGTGAAGGCTTTGGTGTGAGCTATTTTTCTAATGTTTTGTTGATATTTCACAGGCACGAGCTTATTATATGTTATGACAGTAGATTACCGATTTAACTGTTTATATACTTTCATTTGTCTATTTCACCACACGTTCTTCTTACCGAGTCACTTTCTCAGTTCGATACTTAAAAGCAATGTCATTATTTAGCTTTGACAGAATTTCTAACTGTGATATAGATATGTCGTTGTCACAGACAAAACTCAATGTCTGTTTTATTGACACCTATGTGTCTGCCTGCCTGTCTGCTAATGACAATATTCAATACACAACCGCGATCACTGACCACATGCTATCAGGCTATACACCATAAACAAAACGCATTGATTTATGGCCGGAGTTCTGTCCCTGTCACATTATGTAATTACACTGACGGGCAGGTGTGATACTTTTACACATGACATGTTATGATGTCTGTTATACACAAAAAATGAGCATGTATTTATAAAACCCAACATCTCCATATAAACACACACAATGAGCCGTGAGGGCATCTGCAAATGAACCAGCCATTACACTTGAGTGCACTCCCACCCACTCTGACTGGGTTCGCTATCCCGGCTGCTTCGTTTCTAGGGAAGTAAACCCAAGTACAAAATATTGCACTTTTGATTTGCGATTGTATGCTTATAATTTTGTTTATATGTTTTTTCATAATCAGCAATGTATATTATATGTCATGAATACGTGATAATTGTGTTGTAATTATGTATGATTTTTTGGTTTCGTGTGACCTTTAATGAAAGAACCCACATGTTTCTGACATAATGTGATATTGCTGGATAACTAGAACCAAGCATTAAACCCAAGTCCCTCATTCACTGAAGCTTGTTCCAGGGCCCCAGGTGTTTGTTGTGCTGAGTGGGGGCTGTCTGTACTACTACCGGAATGAGACGGCCAAGACCCCGGCAGGATCCTTCTCCTTATATGGGTACAATAGGTAGGTGTCAACCAGTGTAAGGACAGCCCTTATATGGGTACAATAGGTTGGTGTCGACCAGTGTAAGGACAGCCTTTATATGGGTACAATAGGTAGGTGTCGACCAGTGTAAGGACAGCCTTTATATGGGTACAATAGGTAGGTGTCGACCAGTGTAAGGGCAGCCCTTATATGGGTACAATAGGTAGGTGTCAACCAGTGTGAGGGCAGCCTTTATATGGGTACAATAGGTAGGTGTCGACCAGTGTAAGGACAGCCTTTATATGGGTACAATAGGTAGGTGTCGACCAGTGTAAGGGCAGCCCTCATATGGGTACAATAGGTAGGTGTCAACCAGTGTAAGGGCAGCCTTTATATGGGTACAATAGTTAGGTGTCCACCAGTAACCAGTGTAAGGACAGCCCTTATATGGGTACAATAGGTAGGTGTCGACCAGTGTAAGGGCAGCCTTTATATGGGTAGGTGTCAACCAGTGTAAGGGCCCCCTATATGGGTACAACAGGTAGGTGTCGTGTAAGGGCAGCCTTTATATGGGTACAATAGGTAGGTGTCAACCAGTGTAAGGGCAGCCTTTATATGGGTACAATAGGTAGGTGTAAGGGCAGCCTTTATATGGGTACAATAGGTAGGTGTCGACCAGTGTAAGGACAGCCTTTATATGGGTAAAATAGGTAGGTGTCGACCAGTGTAAGGGCAGCCCTTATATGGGTACAATAGTTAGGTGTCGACCAGTGTACGGCAGCCTTTATATGGGTACAATAGGTAGGTGTCGACCAGTGTAAGGGCAGCCTTTATATGGGTACAATAGGTAGGTGTCGACCAGTGTAAGGGCAGCCCTTATTTTGGTACAATAGTTAGGTGTCAACCAGTGTAAGGACAGCCCTTATATGGGTAGAACAGGTAGGTGTCAACCAGTGTAAGGACAGCCTTTATATGGGTACAACATGTAGGTGTCAACCAGTGTAAGGGCAGCCTTTATATGGGTACAATAGGTAGGTGTCAACCAGTGTAAGGGCAGCCTTTATATGGGTACAACAGGTAGGTGTCAACCAGTGTAAGGGCAGCCTTTATATGGGTACAATAGGTAGGTGTCAACCAGTGTAAGGGCAGCCTTTATATGGGTACAACAGGTAGGTGTCGCCAGTGTACCAGTGTAAGGGCAGCCTTTATATGGGTACAACAGGTAGGTGTCAACCAGTGTAAGGGCAGCCTTTATATGGGTACAACAGGTAGGTGTCAACCAGTGTAAGGGCAGCCTTTATATGGGTACAACAGGTAGGTGTCGACCAGTGTAAGGGCAGCCCTTATATGGGTACAATAGTTAGGTGTCGACCAGTGTAAGGACAGCCCTTATATGGGTACAACAGGTAGGTGTCGACCAGTGTAAGGGCAGCCTTTATATGGGTACAATAGGTAGGTGTCGACCAGTGTAAGGACAGCCTTTATATGGGTACAACAGGTTGGTGCCAACCAGTGTAAGGGCAGCCTTTATATGGGTACAATAGGTAGGTGTCGACCAGTGTAAGGGCAGCCCTTATATGGGTACAATAGTTAGGTGTCAACCAGTGTAAGGACAGCCCTTATATGGGTAGAACAGGTAGGTGTCAACCAGTGTAAGGACAGCTTTTATATGGGTACAACAGGTAGGTGTCGACCAGTGTAAGGGCAGCCTTTATATGGGTACAACAGGTAGGTGTCAACCAGTGTAAGGACAGCCCTTATATGGGTACAACAGGTAGGTGTCAACCAGTGTAAGGGCACCCCTTATATAGGTACAGTAGGTAGGTGTCGACCAGTGTAAGGACAGTGTGCTACAAGGTGTAGCTAAGGGCAGTGTGTTACAAGGTGTAGCTGATAAAAACGAAACAGTGTAGCATGGCCCCATGTCGGATCATAACATTAGTTTGTTAATCCTTGATTACATTTATTAAGGATCTTTGAAATTTATTTATTAATCATGAGGAATTTTTTATGTTAGTACTGATCTAATGTTAGAAAACTGAACAATTTGGCGAAGTTATTTTACTGACAATGACCTTGTATGTTGCATCATCAAAATTGATCTTTCTTGTTATAGTATAGGCAGCTTTGGGGAAAAAGTGCTTATTTAAGGCGCTGAAGGCAAATCGTGTTAATTTTTGGCATACAAGCTTTTAAGGGGTATTGAGGGGTCCTGAATCCAAATATGCTGTATGCCAAGCTCAAAAATGCCCCATAATGCCTCAAAATGCAGAAATCCAAGATGGCCGCCAACACCAGACTGAAACGTGAAAACTAACATATCACTTTCATTAATCAAGTTAGAAAGTTGAAAAATGCTTATTTGAATGTTTTCACATATGGGGAATGCAATGCAATACTCAGTTTTGTGATTAAATTGGAAGAAAATGATTGATTTGCATACCTACTGCAAAATTTACCTTTTGGAACAATGAACAATGAATGAATTTTGAATATTCAGATGGTCAAAAACCTCGTCCTTCTCCATCCCATTTGATTTAATTCCCCTTTGTTTAAACATGTCAAAGCCAAGGGCGACATATTATGAATGCAATATGAATTTTCACTCAGTATAACAGGGCACTTACAACTAACAATGACACAACTCAAGTGTTTTAAGAACAATATGTCTATTTGTGGAATCACGGCAATGGAAAGAATGCAAATTGTTTAATGCTGTCTGCTGTCTTAGCAGTATACACAGTAAAAGTTGTAACCATTCGCATATTCCCATACATATCTAGTGTTCTGGTAGTTGTTGTTAAGTTTGCTGCGGTTGCAAGCCTTGATGCATTCCTGCAGCTGCAGCGTTGACTGAGGCATCCTTTCATACAAGTGCATGATGTGATCTCCCTGCAAGCTTTTGGGATAGGTGGCAGAGAGAGTAGCCGTGGCACTAAATGACCGTCTTGGTGAACCCACCCCATGTCAGCCACTGGAGGAAGATCTGGATATAGGCTGTGTGCTTGGTTCCAGATACTTGCTTGGTAGTGGGAAAGCATGATGTGGAACCTTGCTGTGTCAGAGGTTGGTGGCAGAGTCTCTTGTACACTGCCACGACAAAACAATTTAACTTGTGCTTTGTTGCATGTATCGACCTCAGGCACGCCATATATTTTACAGTTGAACTTCTCTGTTGATCTAGCTAGGTTTTCAGTGAAAGGGCCCTTTCCAAGTCCAGTGAGATCAGTATGGTGTTGCTGGAACACCTTCCATGCTGTTTTCTTAGTGTGGCCACTGATCTGAGACACACTATCACACCCAGTGATGGCATGGAAAGCAAGTAGTGTATCAACCTGATCTGAAGACAGTTGCCTGTGGATTTCTTGTACTGGGAGATACTTTGGAGCTTTCGATGTCCCAGCTTTCATGTAGAGTTGAGTGCATCTCATTTTGTCATAGTGTGCCAGAAGTAGGAGAAGCACGTCTGTGTCACGCACTGACGTAACAATCGTCTTCATCTGACTATGGATGCAATGCAAAATCAGTGGTGTGTCCGCTTCTTCATAATCAGCTCTCAGAGATGAGACTTCAAGCATCAAGCTCTGGATCAGACCACTTGACTGTAGTCGCCTCAGTTACCCCCCCCCTGCTAGTACAGGTTTGTCTGTTGGGCTGTGTTGAACAAGATGGTTTATCTTCCTCAAGTGCAGCACATCTAGACCAGTCTGATGGGAGATGAACTGACCCACACACTATTTGACGACGTATCTGTCATAGGCGCTGCTTGCGTTTTATTTGGAATCAACATGGTACCTGTCAAATACTATGTCAATTCTCCCATCTTGAACATGGTGTTTGCAAAGGTTCTGGAGTAGTCACCAAATGTTCTTTCCGAGTGCCATCACTAGGGCTTGGCCATCAATGAGCAGGCAGCTGGACTCATCAAGTGTGACATTAGCAGATGTTTGAACTTCTTGCGTCAGTATACTGGCTAACACAGACTTGTTAGTGGAATGTAGGGTACCACTAGTTGTGGCCAATGATAGTGGGGCGGTCATGAGGTCATGCTGTAGGATGTTTTCCAGCTTTACCTCACACCCTGCTCTATAGGCTGCCATGAGCCTTTGTAGAATATTCTGGTCCACTTTGATAGTGCTTTGCTTTCCCTTGGAAGTTTGCATTACGTCATACAAAGAGGAAAATGTCTTGACCTTATTCTTCTGAATAGATGATTTCAGATCCAGGTGCTGGTCACTATCAACAGGCTCACACAGACGTTTGTCCACGAAGACTTCCATTTGCTCCTGTACAAGGTGTTCTGCCCTAAGCAGAGATTGTTGGATCAGTGATGTGGCCACATCCTTGTTGATGATGTTTATCAAGGTGTCACCACCAGTTTGAAACACACCATGTTGTTTCAAAGATACAACTAGTTTGCTTTCGTCAGATTCGTCTTTCTTCATCGTAGTTGTTGCGCTCTCATTGTGTGTGTACTCATCGTCTTCGTCGTCCTTCGTCATTTTCAGCATTTCCTTTGTCTGAGAAGCTATGACTGTTGTGAGATTAAAGACAACGTCCATCTGCTAAGGGCTGATGGTATTCTTGTGATGCCTACTAAGCCTCCACTCCTCTTCCCTGTAGCGTTCAGCCACTCAATACTTTGGTCTGCTGAAACATAATTGAAGCGTCGATCAGTGCGTTTGACTACAAGTTTGTCCATTCTGGAACTCACGGAGCACTTCTGCAGGCAGACATGACTTTTCAGCCAGATATACAGTACCCCATCAGGCAGAGTTCACATGATTGTACCTGAAGACGAATGGCAGCATACGTTTGAAAGCATACAAGTGGACATCCCATAACTCATCACCTGGTGCTCTTGTGAAGCAAAGTAGTAAGATGACCATAGTCATGTAGTCCCACCAGGAGGCAGCATTAGGGTCATCAGCTGCAACACCTGCACTGACCATAGTCATGTAGTCCCACCAGAAGGCAGCATTAGGGTCATCAGCTGCAACACCTGCACTGACCATAGTCATGTAGTCCCACCAGAAGGCAGCATTAGGGTCATCAGCTGCAACACCTGCACTGACCATAGTCATGTAGTCCCACCAGAAGGCAGCATTAGGGTCATCAGCTGCAACACCTGCACTGACCATTCATGTAGTCCCACCAGGAGGCAGCATTAGGGTCATCAGCTGCAACACCTGCACTGACCATAGTCATGTAGTCCCACCAGGAGGCAGCATTAGGGTCATCAGCTGCAACACCTGCACTGACCATAGTCATGTAGTCCCACCAGGAGGCAGCATTAGGGTCATCAGCTGCAACACCTGCACTGACCATAGTCATGTAGTCCCACAAGGAGGCAGCATTAGGGTCATCAGCTGCAACACCTGCCCTGACCACAGTCATGTAGTCCCACCAGGAGGCAGCATTAGGGTCATCAGCTGCAAGACCTGCACTGACCATAGTCATGTAGTCCCACCAGGAGGCAGCATTAGGGTCATCAGCTGCAACACCTGCACTGACCATAGTCATGTAGTCCCACCAGGAGGCAGCATTAGGGTCATCAGCTGCAACACCTGCACTGACCATAGTCATGTAGTCCCACCAGGAGGCAGCATTAGGGTCATCAGCTGCAACACCTGCACTGACCATAGTCATGTAGTCCCACCAGGAGGCAGCATTAGGGTCATCAGCTGCAACACCTGCACTGACCATAGTCATGTAGTCCCACCAGGAGGCAGCATTAGGGTCATCAGCTGCAAGACCTGCACTGACCATAGTCATGTAGTCCCACCAGGAGGCAGAATTAGGGTCATCAGCTGCAACACCTGCACTGACCATAGTCATGTAGTCCCACCAGGAGGCAGCATTAGGGTCATCAGCTGCAACACCTGCACTGACCATAGTCATGTAGTCCCACCAGGAGGCAGCATTAGGGTCATCAGCTGCAACACCTGCACTGACCATAGTCATGTAGTCCCACCAGGAGGCAGCATTAGGGTCATCAGCTGCAACACCTGCACTGACCATAGTCATGTAGTCCCACCAGGAGGCAGCATTAGGGTCATCAGCTGCAAGACCTGCACTGACCATAGTCATGTAGTCCCACCAGGAGGCAGCATTAGGGTCATCAGCTGCAACACCTGCACTGACCATAGTCATGTAGTCCCACCAGGAGGCAGCATTAGGGTCATCAGCTGCAAGACCTGCACTGACCATAGTCATGTAGTCCCACCAGGAGGCAGCATTAGGGTCATCAGCTGCAACACCTGCACTGACCACAGTCATGTAGTCCCACCAGGAGGCAGCATTAGGGTCATCAGCTGCAAGACCTGCACTGAATTCTTTCAATGGCTGCTGCAATCTGTCAGTAGTCAGTTTGTCAACCATATCAGCGATATGACTTGTATCTATGGACGTTGACAGATCCGTGAGCTCAGTTGTTAGAGCTGCGTCCACCTCGTCCATGTAGGCGTGGAGTCGTGGGAGGAGTATTGCCTAAGAGCTTGAAAAGTAAGTTTATGCATTCGCATTGCACGTGCATATCCCTTTCCTCCCATGGCATGCTTGGCAGCTGTGGTTCCCAATACATCACATTCTACCCATAGCTCGGCATGCTGCACCGACTCATACGTCGTCCAATTATACTGAGAAGGTCCATGGCAATGTGAAGGAATGAGCACATTCTTATACTCTTCTACAGACCACTTCAGTTCCAACAGCTTCAGATAAAGGGCCTCGTCCACAGTCAGAACAACATGCTGCTGTCCCATAGACTTGGCTACATGGATCACTTGCTTAACATCTGTGTTCAAGGTATTCAGTTCAGATACAGGAGCCTGTATGATAGGTAGGTAGCCCACTGTAGTTTTCTCTGGGTTGACGCTCTCTATCCTTCTGCTGGGTGCAGGTATGGTGTCAGTTATCACTTCAGGTATATCGAAGGTTCCTGTCTTAGAAATGTCAATGCCACTGAGGAGATCTTCTTCGGGGTGGACTACGTTGCCAGGCAACTACCTGAGTGGCATGGAATGTTCCTTTACCGTCCAAAGTGTACTCATTAATGTCGACGTTGTCTGTTGAGAAATGGACAAAGCGGTCCTTTGCTAGGTTTTGTGGCATAACAGCCCCAGTGTCATCCATGGTCTCTAATGTCTTGGCTAGTGCAGTGTCAAGTTTGATGACATGACCTTCCTGGTGAAACATGTTCACTAGCTCTCACAATCGTTGCTTGGTGAAGGGCACTGGCCAATCCTATTTGTTTTGGGGTCAAGAACCTGTCTCCATTAGCAGTGTACATAAGATCTTGTGCAACACTGGTGATTCTAGCCTCTCATCGGTTCCAGGTCGTGTTCCTCTAGGAGACGCTGACCACCTAGTAACAAGTTGAGAAACATGTACAAACTATCGGGCATGCTCTCTAATACTCTGTCTTCGCTGATGTCTGTTCCTTTTGGTTTGGGATGAGATACCATGTCACCACGAATCTGCAGGTCCACATGGACCATGGTCAGAAATGTATCCTGGTCCTCATGTATGAATGATTGAATGACTTTGTTAATATCTTTGGTAGCAACTTTTGTCACCATTTCAGAAAATGGAATATGCCGGAATTTGAATGGTACCAAAACAGTATAAGGTTCGTTTAGACACGATCGTACAATACAACAATATTATATATGCCCACAAGACAGCTAGCTAGTTTGTCTTTGAAGGTGTTCCTCCGGGTCATAAATGAAGATGGTATATATATGTGGACATTGTTAGCTATTGTGCAGTACCTGTTCCATACATCTACGAGATCAAGGATATCAGCATGTTTTGCTGATTGCTCAAGTTCTTGACAATCCAGAATAAGATCATATTTGTGATTTGTGGTGACACATCTCCCATCAGCTTGGTGTTACGTTCAAACAGGAAAAGACAAGTCCGGTGATATGCTCCATCTGCAGCTCTAAGATTATTTACACGAGCCAGTTGAACTCTTAATCATTGGTCATGCTTAGTTGCTTCCAGTATTCTGGAGCTGACTTTGGATTCTTGTATGGGATAAAGTGATTCTTTATTGTCTTTTTGACAAAAGATAACTTCTTCCAGTCAATCGCAGATGTTTTGCTTCGAAGGACAACACTTGGGGAGGTTCCAGACGAACTTTTGCTGTTACCTTCTCTCAATGCAGCATTCTCTAGTCTTTTGACTTTTGATTTACTCATTTAACTAGATCGACAGTCCTTATGCCATAAGATTGGCTGAGGTGAGTCCATTTGGAGTATTTCAGTGAGTCGATCAGTTACTTCTCGGAAATTGTGAATTTTTAAACTTATCCTATCTCACAACTTGCACCTCTCTCTCTTCATTCGACCATGAGTGGAAACGAATTAAAACTTTGCTCCAGGCGTACCTTGTCCCACTCCCGTAGTGTGCGTGCCTTCCTGTCTCAGTCGTGCTCACTAGTCCATGACAGCACAAGGCATGCGCAGTCCTCACCCATGTGATCACCTCACATACTCATTCTCTTTCTTGTCGCTCCACTGAGTGGACGTGAAAATGTTTTCGTCTGAGAATTGCTCAAAATGGTTAAGCCTGTTCAGGCCAGTAAACGGAAGTTTTGCGCCCGTTGTAATAAAGTATTTTCAGCATGGGACCCACACACATCGTGTGTTGATTGTGTGAGTTTTTGTGACTGGGACACACGCTGTCCTAAGTGTTAAGGTCTGTCTAATGAGGCGTTTAAATCTTACAAACGTGCTTGTGCCAGATGTTTGGCAGATAGGGCTAGGACTAATTCTGCGGGGTCTGGTTCATCTCCCACTAAGAAACAATGCTTAGATCGCCCCACCCTCACTGCTCACCGTTCTAAATCGCCCGTCTCTCCTGACGAAGATTTTATGGACGCTTCGTCGGACTCCTATTTATCTGAGAACGTTAGAAGGCTTTTAGGGGAGCTTCCCTCACCCAGTTTAAGTTCTCATGAGCGTACCAGGGTGGTAATGACCGATATTTCTTCTACGCCAGACCTGCGATCTACATTATCTCGTAGGTCTGTTTCTTCGGAACGATCACAGACTTCGAGACCTTCTAAGCATTCATCGTCGAAGCGGGGATCGGCGCGGTTGGAACGTACCCGCTCTCCTATTTCCACGGTTTCATCTCACCGGAACAATTCAACCACACGAGTTGAGTCACCATCTGGTGCGAAGGTTCGAATGCGTTCTTCCACGGCTGGGAGGAGTCGTTCTAGGTCTCGTTCAGGCTCGAACTCTTGTCGGCCTTCTAACATACCAGTTCCAATTGCTTCATGTAATCGAATGGGTTCACCAGGACGAATCAGTTCACTTTCGCGAGCCGGCTCACCCTGCCGAGCCGACTCACCCTGCCGAACCGGCTCACACGGCCGAACCAGCTCACACGGCCGAGCCGGCTCACCATGCCGAACCGGCTCACACGGCCGAACCGGCTCACACGACCGAGCCGGCTCACCAGAACATCCTCGAATGAGTTCAGTTGATCGAACTGATTCACGTAGTCAAATGGGTTCCTCTGGACGTACTGTTTCAAGTACTCAAATAGGTTCACCAGGACCAACCGGGTCACATTCCCGACTCAACTCACCTCAACATGTGCTTCAGTTCGACTCACCACAGCGTTTTGATTCCCGTAGTCGTTCAGTCTCACCTAGTCGAAGTGGTTCGCCATTTCCATCCGGTTCACCTAACCGCTTGGTGTCTTTGCGTCAGAGGGATAATAGAAGTCGGTCTCATTCACCTCAGGTGAATCAGAATATCCCCTCTAGCCAGCCTAGTGCTAGTGACGTCTTACAGTCAGTGCCTTTACATGATAGTACACATCAGCAACGCCGTTCTGTGAGGGTGGTTTCACCTGCTAGGCAGCGTTCCGCTTCAGTGGATCAGCGTTCACCTTCACGCCATTCCACTTCTACATTGCCGTGTTCACAGATTATTGCTGAGTCTTGGAATCCTGCTATTGATTCCTCTCCAGCGCCGGATTTAGATATCATGCTTCGTGCCGTTACGTCGGCTTGGAATCAGTGTCGCTCGTCCTCACATGTTCAACAATCGTCTGGCGTATTTAGCGCTAATCGTTCTGTGGATTTGAGGGATCGGACTCGATCTCAGACTACTTTCCCTTCACCTGGGCAGTCAGACATCTCCACTCCTGATGGCAGTTTTGATGTTGTTGAACCGGCTCACGTGCTAGCCTGGATAGTTGAAAAACTTCAGCTACCTCTTAGTAAATCTCCAGATGATTTGGCCACGTCTTATGCCATGACTAATAGAGATGTTCCCAGTATCACACTCCCTTTGCGTCCATGTCTTCAACAATTGCCTTCTTCTCTTGACGCGGCTTTTCAACAAGCTTAGAAGGACGAAGGATGGTTTGTCTGCTCCAAGGTTCTGACCATCGACGGCACATTCTCATGGTGTGAAGCTTTGGTCAGCGGCACCTTCAGTCGATGATGACATTTCCATGGTCTGTGGCAAGCGTTCCATTTCGCCGTATTTGGTGGAAGACAGGGAATTGGCTCACTTAGATACTACCGTTCGCCATGCTATCCCTGCCATTAGCTGCATTATTTCAGCTGTTGACGCTGTGGCGGAGGCTATCAATCATGCATATACGGTCCTAGGACGCATACATCAGGGGTAGTATGACTCTGATTTTAGACCAATTCCAGGTGGTCTTCGAGCAATTGTCTCATTTTTTGGCTATTTACTTGCAATACGGCGACGGGGTCTGTTGAATTTCTCCTCATGGGAAGATAGATTCAAGGCTGAATTATTTCGTCAACCATGGTCAGTGGGGCTATTGCAGAAGTCGCATCCAAGGTGGACCGTCTTAACCAATTTCAAGTATCTGTCGATCTCTTGGAATTGCAAAAAATTCAGCTCCAAGATTCTATGAGGCATCGCTGAACCGCACAATTTACCCCTTCCAACCGAGACCTCCGGGACTGTATGAAAGGCACGGCGCCTTCTCAAGCACTTGGCAGAGGCCGGAAGCCATTTCGTGGTTCCGCATCACGTCGCCCCTATCGACCCGACACTGGAACTGGACGTAGACAATCCAAACAGTGACTCACGGAAGTCAGAGCTCGGATTGGTTCTGCCGGATCCGGTGGTTCCAGTGTTCGATTCCCCTGTAGGAGGGAGGTTAGGTCTGTTTGCTCCCAACTGGGAGTTTCTGGGAGATCCATTTGTCACAATGACTCTCATTCACGGCTATCGACTGCCTGTGGTCGGGGATCCCCCACTCACCATTCAACCTTTGCAGCAAAAATATCCTCTGGATCGGGCTGCAGTCCTTTCGGCTACAATCTCAACTCTCCTGGAGAAACATGCGATAGAACACCTCAATGCGGTGAACATAACTCCCTGATTTTTCTGGTGCCAAAGAAAATTCCAGCAAGTTGCGTCTCATCTTCAATATGAAGACATTCAACGCTCGATTCCTACAACAACCACCTCATTTTCGAATGATATCAGTCAGTCTTCTCCGCTCAATTTTGAAGAAAGGGGATTTCCTCATTTCCCTCGATCTTCAAGACGCATACCCCCACCTTCCGATTCACCCAGATCATCGGAAGTATCTGAGGTTCACATTCGCGGGCCATCACTTCCAATGGAAAGTCCTTCCATTTGGAATCTCTACGGCCCCGTGGCTTTTCACTCGGGTGACCAAACCCATCAGCAGTTTCCTGCATTCTCGGGGAGTAACTTTCAAAAGCTATATCGACGATTGTATTCAGGCACAACAGGATCTAATCGTTCTTCAAATCCATCGGGAGTTCACCATCAGGCTGCTCAAACAGTTAGGGTGGCTCCTCAATTACGAGAAGTCGGAGTTAACACCGACTCGCAGACTTCAGTTCAAAGGAGCAGTTTTCGATACAGAACAAGCCAGGTTGTTTGTTCCCCAGGACAGGTGGACCAAAATTCAGCGTCTGGTACCACTAGCCTTGGATCACCCCAGAACTCTACGACAGTGGCAGGAGTTGCTGGGAGTCTTAACGTCAGCTCAGGCTCTGACTTACAGAGGTCAGCTGCAGCTTCGTCCGCTTCAGGTGTTTCTGCGACCTCATCTTCAAACCAACAACCCTCAGGAGTTGATTCGGTTACCCAGGGATCTACGTCCAATTCTGCATTGGTGGCTCCACGTACAGAATGTCTGCGCCGGCGTCTCTTTGGTGCCCTTCAGTCCAACCCATCAGTTGATTGTGGACGCTTCTCTAGAAGGTTGGGGCGCCCACTTCCTTCAACATCAAGTGGCAGGGCGGTGGTCGTCCGACGACAAGTCACTCCACATAAACATTCTGGAGTTCAAGGCAGTATTACTGGCAATTCAGCACTGGGCGGTTCTACTCAAGAGGTCTCATCTGCTGATACAGTCCGACAACTCGACGGTAGTGTGGTACATCAATCACCTAGGGTCGACGGGTTCGGCAGCACTCCTACAGTGGACGTTTCGATTCTATCTTCTGATAGATTCTCTCAACATTGTCGCAAGAGCCAGGCACATTCCCGGAACAAAGAACGTGATTGCCGACGCTCTGTCTCGTTCCAGTCGCCCGTCGCCCGTCGCCCACAGAGTGGCAACTCCTGCCCAAGATTTTTCGGACGATAATTTACCCGCTCTCTCGACCGAGTGTCGACCTGTTTGCCACTCGGTTCAACTCCCAACTGCCGAGATTCGTGTCTCCAATTCCAGATCCACTAGCGTGGGATCACGACGCCTTGGCCATTCCCTGGGAAGGTCTCAACGCTTATGCGTTTCCGCCTCCGGCTCTACTTCACAAGGTCATTCAGAAAGTTCTGTTAACCAACAAAGTACAACTGCTTTTGGTAGCGCCATTTTGGCTGGCGAGAAGTTGGTTCGCCGGGCCTAAAAGCCCTAGTCAGTCGAAGCAGCATTCCTCTTCCCGTGCGGGACGACCTACTAGTTCATCCGCACTCAGGCGTGTATCACGAGTCACCACAGACGTTCAATCTTCACGTATGGCACATTTGCAGAAATCACTAATAGCCAAAGGTTATTCTCACAGAGTGGCCTCAGCTATCACTGCAGCTCATCGTACATCCACACGTTCTTTGTATGACGATAAGTGGAAGAAATTTGAATGTTATTGTCGGGTCAGAGGGATCGCTTCCCTACTACTGCTTCGCCCCAGGTTGTTGCGGAATATTTACAACATTTGCGGGCTACAAGGAAACTCAAGGGTTCCACTTTAGCCACCTACTTGGCGGCTCTTAATTCGGTCCTAGCCACGACTTCTGGTACGAAGGTTTCGACAGTCCCGGAACTGCAGTACTTGCTTCGTTTTTTTAAGCTAGCCGACCAATCCAGGAAATTTCGTCCACCAGCTTGGGACTTATCTGTGGTCCTGCGCCACTTAGTGTCCAAGCATTATGAACCCTTACAGGACAAGGAATTTGAACAGGTTTCGTTGAAGACCTTTTTTCTTATTGCCTTGGTCACGGCGGCACGTATATCAGAACTGCATGCTCTAGATGTCAACCGTGTCCGTTTTGAACGGAGTAGACATGGCAAGGTATTTTTGGGATTGCGCATGGATTTTCTCGCAAAAAAACAGTCGCCGGGTCAACCTGATCGTCTTTTTACAATCCCGCCTTTGTCTACCATATTGGGTCCAGCAGATGTCGAAGATCTGTCTCTTTGTCCAGTCAGAGCACTTCGCATTTACCTTAAAGCATCGCAAGAGCGCCGCCGTCTGCGTAAGAGACTGTTTATACCTTTGTCTACTGCTTCCAAGGCGGAAGTTTCTCGCACAACACTCTCATACTGGCTACGAGCTACAATACTACGAGCCTACACTTTTGCCGGTTTGCCACCACCTACGGCAGTCAACCCTCATGAAACCAGGGCATTGGCTTCTACTATGGCGTTGCATAGCAACTGCTCGTTAACCGCCATAATGGAGGGCTGTTTTTGGCGATCTGACACGGTATTTTCGTCTCATTACTTCAGAGATGTGTCGGTGACGGATATTCAAGGCCTTCATCAGTTTGGACCACTCGTCTTTGCCCAGCAGTTATCAGCGGCACACCATTGCAGATAATGAATTTCCTTGGGCTACGATGCTATATGGATCCCACTGTGCAGTTGATCCCAAGTCACGATCGTTTTCTGCTTGTGTACAATCTGAATAAATCTGAAAACAAAATTTTCTGGTTTACGTCTTTGTTTCTTCCGGGATTTAGATTTCTCCTCTCATTTGTTTGAGACTACAGAGAGTCGCCACCTCACTTACTGTCCTCTGCTCCACGGAGTAATTAAGTCAGTGAAGTGAGTCCTTCCCGAAGTGTTACACTTCGTAGCGTTCGTGCTCCTAAGTGCCTATACACATCTATGTGATCTTACTGTGGTAAGTAGTGGAAGTCATAAGATGATGTTGTGGTACTGAACGTTAAAATTGTGAGTTTTTACCGATTCAATTACCCTTTCACCCTCCTCGTGACGGTGTCTGTGGGGGTTGTTTCGAAGCAGGGGCTGGCCCGATACTAGTCGTTCGACTTTTATTACGGGGGTACCTTGGAAATCGTGGCGATGCGACTGATTACACTCGCTAAGCTACGTCCTTTCACTTTGTGAAGGTAGTGACTGAACACCACATTGCTCGGGAATCTCGGTCCCTGGGAGCAATTGTGCTTAGTAAGTCAAGGGGTTCGCACTAACCCTTGCACGTAGTAACTTGGTAGTTATTGTCCTACCTTGTAGTTGCTTCCTACGGTTGTTTGGGCATAACGCTTAGCTGTTATCGCTTGAACTTCGGGTAATCTATGACCCACCTTCCTACCGTGGGATAAGTGCAAGTCGTGAGATAGGATAAGTTTAAAAATTTGGAAATTTTAACTATAAATTGTATATTTATATACTTATCCTATCTCACGCGATAAAGTCCCTCCCTACCTCCCCACTACATAGATTACCACCGTTTCGGTTTTGTCCTTTTATGGCTCCAAGATCGAGAATGAGTATGTGAGGTGATCACGTGGGTGAGGACTGCGCATGCCTCGTGCTGTCATGGACTAGTGAGCACGACTGAGACAGGAAGGCACGCACAGCACGGGAGAGGGACAAGGTAGGCCTGGAGCAAAGTTTTAATTCGTTTCCACTCATGGTCGAATGAAGAGAGAGAGGTGCAAGTCGTGAGATAGGATAAGTATATAAATATACAATTTATAGTTAAATTTTCCAATATTGTAATTAAGAACGAAGTTGTCTAATAGTATTGACTGACCGAAGACCATCATATATCTATGTGCAGTGACAAACAATAGGGGTGAAACGGTACGTTCTTACCACGGTACGGTACATATTGTGGTACAAGGCCTTCGGTTCGGTCCGTTTCGGTTCGGTATATGAGCTATGATCATAATGCAAAAAATTGACAACAAGAGCCAAACCTTACATTGTTTAATAACATGGAAATAATAACCATAATCTTTGTTAGTTTGAATGAACAAAACTGTCATTTCATGACTAGATAGAAGGAGTAAGGTATCACTGGAACCTAGGAGCTCACAGCTGTGTGACTAAATAGCAATTAGCCAAGTATGATTAAAAGTCAGTAACATCACATCAACATTTACTGCAATGAAATCACCACTATGTCCCAGAAATGTTGATGTTTTAAAAACATGATACACAAATCAGATCTTGTTGAATGTGACTCTGTTGATGACATATCACCGATAAATAAATGAAAGAAATTAACACAACACAGTTGTCATAAGACAGTTACAGTCTGTGTGACAGATCATTGTCCTTTCTCTAAATCATTGTCTATCTCTTGTTTCAGTCTGTTAAACATTTAGAGACTTTCCACCGTCCCTGGGAAGTACTGATACACAATCTTGGCACATTCCAGAATTTTAATTTGTTCAGTTTTCATTCAAAATATCTTTGAAAGTTCACTTAGAAATGTAATTCTCCTTTTTGAAACAGGTACGTTTTGGCTGCTTTCTCTTGTTACACACATAAGGCTTAGAACTGTGATGGGAAAGCCACCAGATCCATACCCATAATTGCAGTCATCCCTCGCCTCCCTCGTTATGCATAACACAGAATAAAGTAAAAATCGTATTTTCCATACTGTACTGTACTGTAGACATAACAGAACTGATATTTCGTGTGTATTGTGCCTTGTCAAAACTACATCGTATCGTTGTAGGTGAAGAAAAACTTCGCAAATGAAAATAGATATGTGTATAGGAAACCTGCAATCAAACATCACAACACATGGTAATTCAGTTTTCCTTCCCGTTATGCTACCTGTTATTCAACTAAGCCGGAAATAGCAATTAGCTGTGTACAAATGTTTTGCTCCAATCTACCGGTGATTCAGTTAAAAACGAACTGAAAATATGACATCAAAGAATTTAGTCCATTAATAATAATGTGTCTATTTATATAGCGCCAAACTCCACACTAGGTATGCTCATAGCGCTAACAATCAAGGCCATTTATTACCCCGGATAACCCAAGCTGCCTGTTAGGCGCTAGAAGGTTATAGTCATATGACTTTTTTCCACCGGGTACCCATTTTTCCTGCTGGTGAGCAGAGACAATTTTGAACAAACTCACTTGCCTAAGGTGAGACCACATGTGTCACATGTGCTTCGTTGTGGGGCAGGACTCAAGTCCTAGAAACTCTCCGGAGTCAAGCTGCCAAACACGGTCACCCATCCAAGGACTCTCCGAGCTCGACGCTGCTTAACTTCACCGATTTGTGACCTGAGCTTTAAGCACAGGACCACGCGCCACCAGGAGAATTTATAAAAACATATATATTTCAAGATTTTAATATAACAGAGTTAATATATATTGCTGTCGTATGAGTATTATGCATGTTTTCTACGAACATATTTAAAATAATAATTAACATAGGCTCAGCACTTGCGTGGCTGGATACATTTTATGTATGAGACAGTTCGACAAGTCACCGTTGACTTCCAATGGAGCATGCCACTTTGATTGTAAAGACAAAATTGTTGGCAATTAATTGTGAAACATGACTTCAATGAGTCATTAACGCAGGTCTAGGGGTAGATGGATGATGAGGCGGTGATCAGTTCGTGATTGCTGAGAATAATGTGAAATTGGTGCTATCACGGTAGTCTCGAAAAGCGGACCCTCATAAACATGGTAAGTGGAAGTGGTATGCGCATAGAATGAGGTGATGCCATTTCACACACACATTTTCTCCGATGTTACCGTAAATAGTGTTTTTGTGAATGAAAATGGGATTAAATTTAATCAAATAACATAAGATCGAGGAAGATAGTTTTATTATGAGTTTTTTTCGATGGCATGTTTACTCGCTCTATAAAACGCGGTGTGTTGCATCAGAGCAAACATGGTGAGTACTCGGCTGATGGCGTGTCTTTATGATAAAGTTGTCTTTTCTAAGTTATTACGATGTTCCGCTGTTCGTCTGATTTGAAATAACTGAAAAAGAAACAGAACCCAGCTACTGATCTGGTATCAGCATTTGCTATCTTGCAGACTTTGTAAGTAGACAACTTGAGGCGATCTCGAACTTACTTCCGGGAAAATAGCGGTCGTCCATCAATGAAATGCATAGATTTTGATGAAATGATTCAGTTTTAAGAAAAGGTTTAAAAGGTGAATAAAATGACGGTACAAAAACCGAAAATACCGAATTTTTGGATTGCATTACGGTGCACCGAACCGAAGGCAGAATACTGCGGTTCAACTAATACCGCGGTATACTGTTTCACCCCTAACAAACAAACCTGCACACATTTTGTACATCATTGCAGGACATATCAAATTAACCTTCTTAAGGATGATTTTATAAGTTGAACGACAAATTTATTGTTAAAATGACATTTTTTGCAAAAGATGTATAATTCAAGAATTTTGTACAGTTTTAATCATGAAGTTGAGTATTGCATTGCATTCCCCATATGTGAAAACATAAGAAAGCATATTTTTTCAACTTTCTACCTTGATAAATGAAAGAGATATGCTAGTTTTCATTTTCAATATGGCGTTGGCGGCCATCTTGGAATTCTTCATTTTGAGGCATTATTGGGCATTTTGAGCTTGGCATATGGCAAATATGGATTCAGCAACCCTATATACCTAAAAGCTTGAATGCTGAAATTAACACGATTTGCCTTCAGGGTTAACAATTTGAGTAATTTGTCCTAGTCTATTATCAATATTGAATCCATTGGCCAGAAAACAACGTGTGTCTGTGTATGCCAGTACATGTTTCACTGATCTTGCAGCAGAGTCCAAAAGGTAAAGTTGACCATTAAATGAAAGAAGTTATAGCAAACAGCTGAGTACTTTTGCTTAGTTCATTTTGCGGTAACAGATTCAACCTGATCGGTTCTTTTGTTCCCTGCGTAGAGTAATTACATCTCTGGCCTTAAGCAGTGAAATGTCGACTCTTGAAACCACCACCACCTTTAACGATGACTGTTTCTCTTTGCCAGTGTTGTAAGGGCGTCAGATATCCCACCCTCCGAAGCGCCATGGGCCCTCAGGGTGATCCATACACACCAGGAGTACAAAACTTACCTCTTCTCTGCCTCCTCTGAGATCGAAATGAAGGTATGTATCCTTGTCTTAGAGAGAGAGAAGGAAAAGAGTGAGAGAGAGAGAGAGATTAGTTACTTGTTTCATGACACATGTCAGAAATCGCAAAATCATCATCGTCATGTTATTCAGGACTGGATGAAGAAGATAAAGAAGGAAATGAAGATGGCCAACAACCAGAACATTCGCTCAGCCGCAGATGGACAGGACGATGACAACAGCTCGGAGACCTACCAGGATATCGAGACAAAGATATACGAAGATCCACACTCGTTTGTGATCCCTACAAACTATAGTAATCGGAAGAAGGATGATTGTGAGAATCTCTCCTTCTGTGTTTTGTTTCAATATGTCATTTATTGCATTTTTTAAACATGAGGAAATCAATTATTTCCGTTGCTAATGAAATGATGAGCCGCACATGCTAGTCAGTGATATCTTGGTATGGTCTGAGTTATTTAGTAACTAAATGTGAACCACTTTCTGATAAACTGCAATTATAAGACTACCCATGAAAACTATTCACATGACAGGAAAACGTTTCATTGTTTTCAAATATAAATCTATGGTCCCTGCAAGACTATGTGTTGTGTGTCTGTTACATGTACGACTTGGCAAGTCTCCCTACGGTAGCTCATTTGCCCTCCGTGTTCGCAGGGACTGATTTGTTGCAAGACCCTGCAAGACTATGTGTTGTGTGCCTGTTACATGTACGACTTGGAGAGTCTCCCTACGGTAGCTCATTTGGCCTCCGTGTTCGCAGGGACTGATTTGTTGCAATTTTTATTGTCAGTTACTGATGATGATGATCTCTACCGACTACGAGAACCAGCAGCGCCCCCTGTACCCCCGAGAGAGGGAGCCAGGACAAAGAAGGCAGGTAAGGCACTCTGGAACCTATATACTATCTGTATGACAAATACTTTTGGTGAGACCAAGTTGATGTAAAGCCTGTATGTTTGTCTGACAATGGTGCAGGTTTGATTCTTCATGCAAGTTTATCTGCCAAATTTTACATCTGGATTTCGAAGTTGATGGTTAACTGGAAGTCAGTTTGTAAAGGAATTTGGTGTGATACATACATGTTGTACAGTAAACAATTGTATTCTTAAATACAAATCAGTACAAGTAACAATGGCAGTAAAAACTGACTGGCAGTACATATGCAAATAACACATTGGTTAGTTGATGCCACACTCAGCAATATTCCAGCTATATGGCGGCAGTCTGTAAATAATTGAGTCTGGACCAGACAATCCAGTGATCATCAGCATGCACATCGATCTACTAAATTGCGATACTATGACATGTGTCAACCAAGTCAGTGAGCCTGATCCCATTAGTCGCCTCTTACGACAAGCATGGGTTGCTGAAGACCAATTCTAATCCAGATCTTCACAGGACATAACACATAATATGAAAGCAGTCAATACAGCAATACAAGACAGTCATACTCACTTCTCGACAGCAATGCACAAACTTCCAAAGTAGGCCTTAGTTGAGAATGCTAGAAAACTGATTTTCACAGCAGCTGGTCTTCGTGGAACATGATATAAGATGAGAGATGAGCAAGACAAGAACTTACCCCTTTGTATATACATATAAAAAATGTTTTCAGAAGTTTCTCTTACTTTCTGTAACTCACTAGGTCAGACTATTCCGGAATATCCACAATACTCTAGATCCTAGCAGCCAGCTCACACACTGCCTTGTACTGAATCTGGATTGGGTGGTCATGTTTGCTTATTTGGTTGATGCATGCTGTGTGCATCCTAAGTGCATAGATAGATGATCTTGATGTTTTAAGGGACCGTTCATAATTTATGGCTATGGGGTGATGATGATTTTGAGTGGGGGTGGGTGGGGGTTCACCCATTTTGTTCTGGGGAGCTAGGGGGTCATCAATTTTGTACACGCAGTACTTGGGGGCTCAGCAATTTTGTACATAAAGTATGTTTAAAATTATGCTTAGAAATTATGGGAAGGGAAGGGGGGTAATTGATTTTGTACATGGCATGTAGGGGGGTCACTTATTTTGTATATAAATTTATGGGGGGTGTCATTCACATTTTTACATGCTTCTCCATATAAATCATCATACCCCCTAACCATAAATTATGAACGGTCCCTAAGCAGTTTTTTCAAGTTGCCATTGGAGGCAACTCCAGGGAGGATCCTTTGAGTGCCATTTTAGAATCTGTTTTAACATTGAGAGCGGAGCTGACTTAATGATTTCTGCTTCTTTTGCATGGCCTTTGTGGTAACATGTTGACTGAGTTGCTAGACTATGTCACACTTAATACATTTGCTATTAATTTCAGAAATGCACACTACAAAAACAGTACAGGATTTATCTAAAGAATTGCATTCAAAGTTGGATCTAACTAAAATGGTAAGTTCATTAGCCTGTCGCCATGGGAACCCTTTATGTCCTGTTGTAAGAAGCTCATGTTTTGGGGCATGTCAAGAAATAACAATAAATTTTCATCACAGAGCTTTGTAGGATTTGCAATTTGTTTGTCTTATCTGTGTAAGGGACCGTTCATTATTTATGGGAGGGAATGATTTTTTTTATGGAGAAGCATGTACAATGTGAATGACCCACCCTAAAATTTATGCACAAAGTAAGAGAGACCCCCCACCACTGCTTGTACAAAATCAATGACCCCCCATCCCCTTCCCATCAACTTTCAATAGTTTTATGCACAAAATTGCTGACCCCCAGAGCACATGTATACAAAATTGATGACCCCAACCACCTCCCCAGAACAAAATGGGTGACAACCCCCACTGCCCACCCCTAAAATCATCATCACACCCTGTAGCCATGAATTATGAATGGTCCCTAATGCACGCTTTGACGTTGATGTGTATGTGAATGTACAGTTGTTTTCTGTCCATTCTCTTGTGTGTAGCATGGAAGCACCCGGTACAGACACAATGTCATGAATGTAATGGATGCATCTTGTGCAAACTTGTGCATATGTTTAGAAAGAGCTCCCTTTGTTTCAGCGGTCAAGAGGAGGGTATATAAAGGTATTTAAACCAACCTTTTTTCTGCAAATCTGTCCTCTGTGTTGATGTTGATATATTCAACTGACAGACATTCAGAATCCTTCACGACAATGTCATATCGCTGAAAAACAATGAGGTTGTTCTCACCGTTGATATACTCCTGGAAACGAATAAGGCAGGGCTCGATATAAAATATGTTAACTTATTGCACTGGGTGCAACCTAAGATAAAACACTAGTTGCACCAGCCAAATTCCAGTTGCACTGCCTTTATTGGAATATGTAATGAAAGAAATATGCTATTGAATTATTTAGATGTTTAATTAAGAGGTTTACCCACTCAAAAATTTAGTTGCACCTGGTGCAAGTTAGAATAATAACTAGGTTGCACTTTGTAATATTGGGTTGCACCAGTGCAAGTAACAAAGCACTAAATCGAGCCCTGTAAGGGGACAAATGAAAGTACAAGTGTTCCTTTATTCTTTTCCATAGTATATATATTTTTTGTTAATCGCTTTATACCCAGAGCCAGCTTGTTGGTACAGAAGCAGGGATCAACATGCCTAGCCAGTACATCTTCTGTCAAATATGTCTTGTCATCTTGAAATATCACCTGAGTATATAATTTGTACTCGATTTGACCTATTAAGATTTGATTTCACCTTCCTCAAGTGTCATCTCTTGGTGTGGTTATTGAGTTAAATATGGCCTGTTGTTTGTGTTCTTCCTGCTGCCCTCCTTCCTCCTTCCTATACATAGTCGAATCTTGTCACACATCGTCATGGGAACCATATATCTCAACGTATCGTCATAGGAAAATATAAATGAACACATTGTCATGCGAAAATATATATCACCCTGTCCGCCCATCATTATGGGAACATATATATCAGCACATCGTCATGGGAACCATGTATATCGCCTTGTCAATACATTGTCATGGGAACCATATATCCCTGTTTAAGCATGATCAAGCAAGTGTTTCGTACTTGGCAAAATGGGTTTAGGAGGGGTATAAAAGCAACACATTTTTCCATAATTGTAAGAAATATGATCTGAAAGCAGAGGCCATTGTAAGTAAGTGTTTATTCCAGATATTTGGAAACAGGTCATAAAATACATTTGTAGATTGTAGCCATTGTGTTCGTAAAGTTCCTGTTAAAATCATAAAGGTACAATGATAAAATGTAACATTTGATAAAATGTTGTAAACTTAAAGTGTATGAGTTTTTTTCCAAAATTACATGTTACTTAACGTGCAGCACAAGTGGCCGAGTGGTGCCAGATACTATAGTTATTATCCAGTAATGTCACTGTATCACAATTGTGTAGATCGATGCTCATGCTGTTGATCACTGGATTGTCTGGTCCAGACTCGATTATTTACAGACCGCCACCATATAGCTGGAATATTGCTGAGTACTGCACGAAACACAAATGAAACAAATATAACAAATATTATCCAGTAGATTTGCATGGTGTTTATGGGTTTGAATCCCATATTTACTCTTGTCATGATCTGTGGTGCGTCAGCACCAATATGTTGAACAAGGTTACCTGACGTGATTACACAATGCCATTTAGAAAGTGGTCAAATGCAATGTATGTTATATTTGGGATTACACTTTCTTAGTAAAGTACAGATTCTAGTACTTTTTGGGTTGAGTCCCATCCGGTATTCGAACCCGCACCCTCAGAGTCAGGCACCAAATTGCCAGCACACAAAGTTAGCCGCCTAACCTGTTCAGCCACCGCAATTAGGTGCCTCACTCTGAGGGTGTGGGTTCGAATCCCGAATGGGACTCAACCCAAAAAGTACTAGAATTTGTACTTTACTAAGAAAGTGTAATCCCAAATATAACATATGTTGCGTTACCTGACATGTATAATCTGGACATCTCACCTCCCGTAATGAGGTGATTCAGCCCTCACTCACTCAGTCTGTCACTCTGTATGTTATTGTGTGTAGTTCTAGCAGCACGATCACCTAGTTGTAATCCTGGTACATAGCACTGTCTCCAGGCGACCGTAATGCTGGGTTAATATTAACATGATGAAGTAAGTTTCTAATACTGGACAGTGCTATGACGTTAATTGTCCCTTGTTTGTTCTGCATGCTGACTCCCAGTAGGTTTGAATATATTTATCATAATGTCACTGATATTGTATGTACAACAATGTGTCTGATATATACTAGGCACATAAAGAAACTGTGCATACAAAAATTTAAAATCTAAATTTATCAAACCTGTGTAGACACATAAGGATTTAAACTCAGAGATTAGTGACATGTATCCAACATGCATGCACGTGCCACGCTCCGTGACTTCAGTGGGTTCGTCCTTCAGACGTGCAATATGTTGTTGCACGTGCATTCCGGGAAAGAGAAACAGAGCAAATGAATGCCACACAATACTGTCACTTTGGAAAGCTCACCCTTGCCCTTGCGATCGTTCAAAAAATTAAACAGCTATTGAAATGCATAGCATGCCAAGGCTCACGTCTGCACAACGTCATGAGGCCATTGGGATGGTCCGTGGGGGGAATGTCTCAACGACAAGTTGCTGCACATTTCCACTGCCACCGGAACACCATTTCTGCACTGGTGAGACGCTACCAGAACACAAATGACGTCATCGATCGTCTACGTTCTGGACGTCCACGTGTAACAACGCCAAGACAGGACAGATGGATAAGGGTGACCCACAGTTTTCAGACTGCAGTGATGACTGCCCGAACCATCCCAGGACTTTGCCGTATCCACCCCAACACAGTTCAACAGACCACGACGTCTCGCCATACGGCCGATCCTGACACAACATCATCGACAAGCTCACCGAATGTGGTGCTGAAATCATGTCCACAGACCCTTGTTTTGGTGGAGAAATGTTGTTTTTACAGATGAGTCCCGGTTTCACATTTCCCATAGTGATGGACGTCAACGTGCCTATAGACGGTGGGAGAACGTTATGCACAGGCCTGTGTCTTTGAGAGGAATCGCTTTGGTGGTAGTACCGTGATGATTTGGGGTGGAGTAACAGCACGCCAAAGAACTCCTTTGGTGATTGTTCAGGGCAACTTAACTGGTGTGGGCTACAGGGATCAGATTCTTCGACCTGTGGCAATTCCTTTGCTGCAACGTCATGGCCCTGGGTTAACATTCCAACAGGACAATGCCCGCCCTCATACGGCAAGGGTTGCTATGGATTTCTTGCAACACCACAACGTTGACTTACTGCCTTGGCATGTTTGGGACTAGATGGATCGACGTCTACGCCGTCTTCCTCATCCGCCAGATAACGGCCATGACCTTGCAACAGAACTTGAGAGAATCTGGCGTGCCATCCCACAAGCCTTCCTTGCACGTTTGATAGGCTCTTTGCGTCGTCGATGCACTGCTGTTGTCAATGCCGTTGGTGGACATACCCGTTATTGAGCTTGTGACATGGTCGTTTGACCCCTGTCCCGTTTATGGACTCATGACGTCATTGTGATTGACTTTTCAGTTGAAATTCTCCCGACTTGTTATGGTCCCTCCATTAAAGTTTATATGTACCTTTGACATTGTTATCGTACTTATCAACTGGGATAATATTTTGACAATGCACAGTTTCTTTATGTGGGTAGTATATGTACAACAATGTGTCTGATATATATATGCAACAATGTGTCTGGTATTATATGTGCAACAATGTGTCTGATATTACATGTACAGCAATGTGTCTGATACTGATATTGTATGTACAACAATGTGTCTGATATATATATGCAACAATGTGTCTGATATATATATGCAACAATGTGTCTGATATTACATGTACAGCAATGTGTCTGATATTACATGTACAGCAATGTGTCTGATATTACATGTACAGCAATGTGTCTGATACTGATATTGAAAGTACAACAATGTGTCCTTCTATGGAGGTGGCCTTAAAGGTAATTAATTGTGTCTTGGGTAAAAGTCAAGATGTGATTTTATTGAAAAGTCTTTCACTGCCCTTGACCGGGACCTTCATGTTGTGGCTGTGTGCATATGGAGCTGTTGTTTTATGCTTCTCTAGAACCAGGAATCCATCTGTCCGAGAACTAGTGGTGCAACCAACACACAACCAAGAAATGGGCTGTATTTAGCAATTGTATTCTAAAATTGACTAAACCTACAAATCAATACGAATCACTATAAAGGTATAGATATGGCAGTACAAGAAGATAGCATGATACAAATTGAAAAGTATAATCACATAGTGATTTAGCAATGAAGACAATGATGATGATATTCACTTCTCAGTAACAGCTATCTAAATTCTGAAATTCGGTCCAGACAAGATTATCTCAGGGTAAAGAGTGACAACACGTACAGAATGTGGCTTGAGATGGAATTTCGAGATAAGAGGCAATTGCCAGCTCCCAGTAAATACACAAGAACAAGGCGCTAGAAAATTCTACACTTAGGCAGATGATTCCGGAACAAGCTCTCCAAGTCTAAATATAATATACCACTACCCCTTACTGAATGTACAGATACGATGTATAACAGTTGAAACAATGTTGCACAAGATGCACATAACACATAGCCACAGTATGATAATATTACTGCACATCAAGCAGTCATTATATATTTATACTTATTTTCCAGGGCACAGCAGGAGAGACAAAAAGGTATGTATACTCTGCCCTGCTATTGGTTGGAAAAACAACTTACCATCATTCAAGGAATAATTATTGACAATATGATTGTTTGCGTTTTAAACGTGGCCTGTATTCATGATTTTCTGTTCCCAATACTCTTGTTTAGGATTTGCATATTGACTCACCATTTCAAGACTTGGCACAATGACTTACCATTGCAAGACTTGGCACAGTGACTTACCATTCCAAGACTTGCCCCAATGACCTACCATGTCAAGAACCTGACTTAATTTTATTCTTTTAATCTTAATACATGATTTACAATAAAATCACAATATTCTGGACATCTTGATTATTGAATAAATGCTGTAGAGTTTTCTCCTATGTGTGTGTGCATTTCTAAGCGTAATCATCCAAGAAAACTCACTTGGTCCGATATTTTATCAACATTAATTCAAAATACAAATGATAAAGACATCTTATGGGTTGTGCAAATTGGCTTTGACTTTGATGAATTTGACAATAATCTTTCAGACCAAAGAGGGGAAGCCCAGAAGGAGCCAGTATTAAACAAAAGACTACCGAAGTGGCACATGGAGTGAGTTGCCAGGAACCATGACAGTCCCGAACACTCCTTATAGTAACATCACACACACAGAAATCCTAACACTATAGTAACATCACACACAGAAGTCCCTCCCTCATAGTAACACATCATCACACACAGAAGTCCCTCTCCTCATAGTAACATCACACACATAGAAGTCCCTCTCCTCATAGTAACATCACACACACAGAAGTCCCTCTCCTCATAGTAACATCACACACATAGAAGTCCCTCTCCTCATAGTAACATCACACACACAGAAGTCCCTCTCCTCATAGTAACATCACACATAGAAGTCCCTCTCCTCATAGTAACATCACACACAGAAGTCCCTCTCCTCATAGTAACATCACACACAGAAGTCCCTCTCCTCATAGTAACATCACACAGACAGAAGTCCCTCTCCTCATAGTAACATCACACAGACAGAAGTCCCTCATAGTAACATCACACACAGAAGTCCCTCTCCTCATAGTAACATCACACACAGAAGTCCCTCTACTCATCATAGTCCCTCTCCTCATAACATCACACACAGAAGTCCCTCTCCTCATAGTAACATAACATCCCTCTCCACAGACAGAAGTCCCTCTCCTCATAGTAACATCACACAGACAGAAGTCCCTCTACTCCTCATAGTAACATCACACAGACAGAAGTCCCTCTCCTCACAGAAGTCCCTCTCTCTCATAGTAACATCACACACAGAAGTCCCTCTCCTCATAGTAACATCACACAGACAGAAGTCCCTCTACTCATAGTAACATCACACAGACAGAAGTCCCTCTACTCATAGTAACATCACACACACAGAAGTCCCTCTACTCATAGTATCATCACACAGACAGACGTAGCATGCGAATGAGGAGGAAAGAAACCAAAAATATTGTATGATTTTGTTTCAGGCAATAGAAGATGAGGAAGAGGAAGAATACACCCCGGAGAAGTATTGGTCAGCTATCCACTTCGTGGGCACAGAAAAAGAAAAAGCTAGCGAGTATGTGACTCAAGATGCTAACTTCATTTATGTGTTTTTATGCCCCCGCCATATATGGCAGGGGGCATGTTGGGTTACCCTCCGTGTCTGTCTGTACGAAACAGGGAATGTATTCTATCCACTTCTCCCAAAAAACTCTCTGTGGAATTCAATGAACTTATACATGGGCTTTCTTGGGACTCTAATGGTGTGCATCTCATATTTTGTTTTTGTATTTTATTGTTTTTTGTAAGTTTAGAGACATTTGAACTTAGGTACATTTTGCTGGATTTCTCTATGATGATAGTGTAATAGGGGATGAAGTCTATCCACTTCTCCACAAAAACTGCTCAACAGAATTGATTAAGCTTATACATGTATGTTTCATTGGGACTCGAAAGGTGTGCATCTCATAGTTGCATAGATGTTTATTGAACTTGTTAGTGAATTTTGTTCAATTATTGATCTTTATATGTCTTATGAATGTCAGCGGGGGCATCCGTGTCCCTGGACACAATTTTTTCTTGTTCAGAATTGTTTCTCATCAGTAGTTTCCGCAACCTATTTTCATATAGTCAGCAATATTTCCAAACAAAGTATAAAACTAATCAAGTCTGGCAATCACCTGACGGAAGGAATGAGCATCAATCTGTATCATCAATCTGTATCATCTGAGCACAATGCACCCCATGAAGCAGATGACAGCACAACCAAGTCCCACCCGGGGTTCCCTCAGTAAGGCATGTAGTCACCGCACACAATGTCAGCGATCTAACTGACTTGGTCGCTGTGACTGCCACAAATATATCACTTCTTGGTTTCAGCCATGGGAACCGTGCCAATAGACACTTGTCAGAGGTACACAAAGTCTAGACTACCAGCTGTGAGACTTTTTTGTTGTTGTAGAAACCCATGTGGCTGAAATTGCAAGTATTGTGCACTGGCGATAAGGTGTCTTACTCAGACGATCCCAGATGGAACTCAACTGATAACAGCGTTCTCACAATTATGACATATGTTGCATTTAAACACTTTCTAAATGGCATTGTGTGTTCAATTTTCAGTATCATCCGACAATTAGGTGAAGATGGAGTATATTTAATCCGGGATGGAGCTGAAGGAGGTGTAAGTCTCTTTAATGCATATTTTACATGAATTAGGCTGCTGCTTATGTCCTTTGAGTGGCATTTTAGAAGTGGAAAAGTACTATAGACACACTTTATGGATAACAACTTATCAATGAATTAAAAGAAGTTGTTATCCATAAAGTTTGTCTTTATTGCCTATGTACTGTCACAGAAGAGAAGAGCAGATAGTCCTGCTGTATTGACAGTGTTCATCACTGACTCAGTAATCTCCATGTCGATCACAGTTGGGGCGGTGGGGTAGCCTAGTGGTTAAAGCGTTGGCTCGTCACGCCGAGGACCCGGGTTCGATTCCCCACATGGGCACAATGTGTTAAGCCCATTTCTGGTGTCCCCCGCCGTGATATTGCTGGAATATTGCTAAAAGCGCAGGTTATGAAAACTCAACTCAGTCAGTCAGTCAATCAGGTTATGATGTACACAGTTAAACTGTAACTCCACCAAGTTCCTAAGTTTAGGTTATGATGTACCTCTCTAAGTGCAGGTTATGATGTACCTCTCTAAGTGCAGGTTATGATGTACCTCTCTAAGTGCAGGTTATGATGTACCTCTCTAAGGTGCAGGTTGATGTACCTCTCTAAGTGCAGGTTATGATGCAGGTTATGATGTACCTCTCTAAGTGCAGGTTATGATGTACCTCTCTAAGTGCAGGTTATGATGTACCTCTCTAAGTGCAGGTTATGATGTACCTCTCTAAGTGCAGGTTATGATGTACCTCTCTAAGTGCAGGTTATGATGTACCTCTCTAAGGTGCACCTCCCTAAGTGCAGGTTATGATGTACCTCTCTAAGTGCAGGTTATGATGTACCTCTCTAAGTGCAGGTTATGATGTACCTCTCTCTAAGTGTGCAGGTTATGATGTACCTCTCTAAGTGCAGGTTATGATGTACCTCTCTAAGTGCAGGTTATGATGTACCTCTCTAAGTGCAGGTTATGATGTACCTCTCTAAGTGCAGGTTATGATGTACCTCTCTAAGTGCAGGTTATGATGTACCTCTCTAAGTGCAGGTTATGATGTACCTCTCTAAGTGCAGGTTATGATGTACCTCTCTAAGTGCAGGTTATGATGTACCTCTCTAAGTGCAGGTTATGATGTACCTCTCAAAATTGCTTTAGGAAGACTTTTCTTTTTTGAAAATTTGAAGAATATTTAGTTGTATAACTGGATGCTTGTAGAGTTGTGTCCCTTACCTGTCATGTGACACCGGTGTGATGACAAGGTGCTCTTTTCCCTGTCTGATGTCAGTCAGTTAAGAAATTGGTAAAAGTCTACTTGCATCACTTTGTTTGAATTAAACTGTTGAATCAGCCCCAGATCTATTTCCTGAATGGTTACAGTTGTGCCCCATATCATGATGTTGCTGGAAAAATGACATGAAAGCTCACTCACTCACTCACTCACTCACCATAGGCGGATCCAGTGGGGGGTGCACACACCCCTTTTGTCCAGAAAGTTTGTTAAATGACCATTGAAACTGGGGTGGAAATGAAGTGTGCGCACACACACACACACACACACACACACACACACACACACACACACACACACACACACACACACACACACACACACACACACACACCCATAGTGTGTTTTCCCCCCCTTTCTCAAAAAGCTGTATCCGCCCCTGCTCACTCACTCACTCACTCACTCACTCACTCACTCACTCACTCACCAGTCTGCCACTTAGTCACCCACCCAGTCACTCCCCACTCAGTGACCAGAGCATTTTGGAGCAAAATTGGTTCTCGGGGTAAAAATTTGCAATATTTTTACGGTATCATTGTCTTTCAAACATTTTGGTAACTTGTGTTGACTGTGAGTTTTCTCATTTCAGAAAGTCTTGGTTGTTTTTGCGGGTGATATTCCAAGAAAATTCAAGATAGAATACCAGGTAGGTTCAGTGCATGGTGTAGTTTTATTCAGTTATGCCAACCTACGTTTACTGTTTAGTCTTCGTCCATGATTTCTTTCCAAATCTTAAAGTTTTTTGTCTGTTACGCTTATAGTGACAAAGTAATATCTTGTTGCCAGGACATGTGCCCAGTTTTGTCCCAGTACTACAGGCTTGAAATACCTAATATTAAGTGTGTATGTGTAGAGTGTTGTCCCAGTACTACAGGCTTGTAAACCTAATATTAAGTGTGTATGTGTAGAGTGTTGTCCCAGTACTACAGGCTTGAAATACCTAATATTAAGTGTGTATGTGTAGAGTGTTGTCCCAGTACTACAGGCTTGAAATACCTAATATTAAGTGTGTATGTGTAAAGTGTTGTGCCAGCACAATGTACTTGGCCTACTTGGGCTAGAATTGATCTTCAGTAACCCATGCTTGTCGTAAGAGGTGACAAACGGGATTGGGTGGTCAGGCTCGCTGACTTGGTTGACACATGTCATCGGTTCCCAGTTGCACAGATTGATGCTCATGCTGTTGATCACTGGATTGTCTGGTCCAGACTCGATTATTTACAGACCGCCGCCATATAGCTGGAATATTGCTGAGTGCGACGTCACTCATCATATGCTAATGTTTATTCACTTGAATTTCCATCCCCAACAGAGTAATGGCCGAGCTGTTGGTCTCATAAGTACTTAGTACCATAGACTCAGAAAACTGTGTCACCTTCTCTGCTATAGTTGATTACCTACACTATATACTTGCTGTATGGCCATGCATACTACTTCTTGTCAGTGAAATCCTCTTATATATAATATACACAAATGTTATTGAATGTCTTCAAGCTCACCGATGTGAAAGTCAAGTCAGGTGATGGCTGGTTTGTGTCTGTGAACATCATCTCTGAAATCGCTTGAACAAATGTGCTGATACTTATTTTTTACTTAATTTTTCACCATTTGTATCTTCCAATATGGCCACCAAGGCAGCCATTTTGAACGACCTATTTATGGCCATTGTTTTTCGTTGTTGTTGAAAACCTACTGTTATAGTCTTATATTCTTTGACAATGCATCATTTATTCTCCTTAGAAGGATTTGAGTTGAAACCGTTGTTCATTATGTACATAACAAAAGTGTACAATAAATTCATTTTTCATGAGGGTATTGTTGAAATTTCATTGCATTATTTTGTATTCCTTATTTCTTTTGTTATCATTGATTATGCAGAAATCTGAATAGCAATGCTAGTTTTGCTAATTGATGACTACATATCCAGGTGTGGCACTGTTTTGTAACAGCTGTATTCAAGAAACAGGAAAATGTTTTATTGTGGCCTGACAGAAACTAATGTAATAAAGGTTTCTAATTAATTCCACAACAATATTCCATTTACAAATTACAAATCACAAGTGGGGGGACGGCTTTTGGTTAAATGTTCACTTGTCTCAATCACTCTCACACTTCCTCACTCACTTGCTCTCTCACTCACTACCCTCTCACTCTCTTACACGCTCACTCACTCATACTCTCTCATTCTTGCTCACTTGTTCTCACTCACACTCTCAATCACTCATTGATACACTCATACTCTCACTCATTTGCTCTCATTCACACTCACACTCTCTATCACTCATTGATACACTTATACACTCACTCATACTCTCTCATTCTTGCTCACTTGTTCTGTAGACCGCCTCCGTGGTGTAGTGGTTAGAGCGTCCGCCCAGAGAGCGGAAGGTCGCGGGTTCGATCCCAGACCGCGTCATACCAAAAGACGTTAAAATATGGTACTTGTTGGTCCCTGCCTGGCGCTTGGCATTAATGGTTACAACAAGGACTGGTCGGCTCGGAGTCAATATAATGTGTCTAAGTGGGGTATTCATGCTTTACTGCGGCATGGTATCTCAGTGGGCTAGCACTATAAAACCAGCTTAAGTCTGGGCTAGTACAAGCAGCTGCACATACACATACACACGCATGCACGTCGTCATATGAGCGAAATATTCTCAAGCACGACGTAAAACCCATTTTCACCTCACCTCACTTGTTCTCACTCACTCTCAATCACTCATTGATACACTCATACACTCACTCATTTTCTATCATTTACATTCACTCACGCTCTCAATCACTCATTGATACACTCATACTCTCACTCATTTGCTCTCATTCACACTCACACTCTCAATCACTAAGTGAAACACTCACTCACTCACTCATTTTCTCTCATTCACACTCACTCACACTCTCTCATACACTGACTCACTCATTCTTTTTTCTTTGATTTCAGAGCAGCTACTACTTTCTAAACAGCAAGAAAGACGTGTACTTTCAGACTTTAGAGGAACTTATGCGCCACTACTATGATGAAAACTTACCTGGCTACAAGGTTACCTTATCAACTCCATTCCAGCTCCATCCAAAGTTTAAACCACACATGATGTAGCCTGCTGTCCGTCAAGGTACACTCAAAGTTGATTTGTTTTAAACGCAGAGGATTCTTTTGAGGAGAGTGATTGTTTGGAAATACTCACAAGTGTGATTCTCAAATGGAAGACTCCTTTGCTGGAAGATCAGTCTGGCATCTGTGCTGGAAAGTAAATTCATTCGAAGACAGATGATTTCCAGGGGACATGACTCTCTTGCCAGTTTTGTCTCATGAATTAATTCTCTTTCATTGCTGAGCAAAACAAGAAAACTGTTAATTTATATTGTTTGAGCAAACCCAGCACAAAGACACCCTTTTCTTCCACCTGAAGTGTGTTTAGAGTTGTCTGCCCTTGTTTGTGGTTTCAAGGGTCGCCTCATCAGGATTGACAATGGAAAGGCTTCCAGACCAACAGGGCGTATAACGTAGATATATCAAGATGACTTCCCTGTTTTGTACAACATTGTATATGCCCAAAGCTGCGTAATCCAGTTGTGGATAGAATTCCATTGTTGATAGATACGGTTGGTGATTTAGAACCATCATGGTCTCAACATAGACATATTATTTGCAAAGATTTACATTTTGGTTTTATATTTTAGTTTCATATTTGCGTTACTTTTGTATCTTTTAGCAGAGTCAGTATGCATGTTGGTAATCATCAATGGCAACTTGCCTTGTCTGAGCTAGACATCATGTACAAGGAGTGACTAGTTTATCGTTACAATATTGGTATAAAAAACAAACTGCAAAAACTAATATGAACAGTTTTTTGGTACTTTCTAAATTAACCGGTTAAAATAATATTTTGTAAACTGATGTTTCCAGCATAATAATGTACCAGGAGCAGTGTTGTTTGTGAATTTTCATATACATTATGTGTTTCACAACTATTACTAATCATCCTATATTCAGAAATCCTAAATTAGAAAACCTATTTTATAAACAAAATACAAATGGTGAGGCAGATACATATTTTGGTGACATTTATCTAAATCATTGGAGTCATTTAGGCTCTGAACACTGTATTATTGCCTCCTTTATGTAGGAAAACTAATCTTGTTATTGCTACATGAGATGCATCAGAGCTTTGTGCCTGTGATATTACCTGTGAATGTATCAGAGACGTATCGTGGTGAGTGTTCTTCATATTGCTGCCGTGTAAGTTTCATAAACACCAGGTCTCTTGACAGTATATGTGTCAAGATCTGCGGAGGTTCCTTCAGGTCATCCTAGTGGTGCAGCAATGTGGCAGTACAGCTCATGCTACAGTACATCAGTTTACAACCCCTGTATTGTGCTACATCCTGTACATTACATGACAGGTAATGCTGATGACAATACCAGATTAAGCTCAGAGACTGTTGAACATGTTCAAGGACCAGCTTGTCCCCCGCCGTGATGTTGCTGGAATATTGCTAAAAGCAGCGTAAAACCAAAGTCAGTCAGTCAGTCAGTCAGTCAAGGACCAGCTTATGCAGATTCTCTAGTGTTTCCAGTTAATATGGAATTTTTGTTATTTTTTGTGTTAAGAATTTTGATATCTGATATCTGTCTTTGCTCTTGCAGTCTTACATTTCTTAAACGTTTAGTAAAGATAGTAAAGAGGTCCCAAAACATGATCTTATATTGCATGTGCCCAGTGGAAGAAGGGTGACACACAGCAAGTAACTCTGGACCTTATTGTTGTATGAATGCCCAGCTGTCAGTTGTGTGATACACTATGTGTACTGATACAGTGACAATCAGGATCTCTATGATGTTGAATCATCTGTGCTGCAAATCAAATCATATGTCCAGTCCTATGTTAAACAGTGTTTGCGTTAAATAGCTTTCACAAGTTCTGTTTGGCAACTGGTATGTCTACAGTACCGGTATATATCCACACAGGACATCTCATGTTTCTGGATGGCGATTAAACGTTGTATTTAATGAGCCCTTATGGAGAGTAATCACATGTCCACACAGCAACGAGTCGTAATAAGGTAACTGTTTGGACATGTCCTAGGCAATCAGAGTGTCTTGTACTGAGGAAAGTCTCCATGCTGCTAAGGTCACCAAGCACAAGGATGGAAACTGATCCTGATCTGATCTCAGAATAAAGATTATCCAGATAAGTTTGCCCAAATCCCTAATGGCTATATCTGGCCAGATCTATGAGGTGATGCCATGTCATTTTGTAAATGCTGAAAACAGCGTCTACCTGATCTTCACATTCGCATAATTGTCCAAAGGTGATTCCTGTGGCTACCGTTTTTATCTGTTGCCTTATTTTGCTGATAAAAGCTTGACATTATTGTTATAAATATTGATACATGTATACAACTGAATGGTGCAACATCATGGTCAGTAGTCAGTGGTTGTTTCAGTGTAACCCTTGTTATATGCCAAACAGTGATTAACATTGTATATTTACCGGCTGCTTGAAGAAATACTTACTAGTGGTTGATCCAGAGCTTTTGTTTTCTTGTTTTACAGAATGTGTTGGTCAGTGATATACTAGTGGAGGCGAAGAACTATTATGTCAGGCATAGAAAGAATTGTGCAAGAAAAATGAAAACTTTCAATAAGAGATGCCATTCCATGAAACAAGGAAACTTTTGCGCTTGCCTCCTGCCTTACCTTATGACTTGTGAATGAAATGTTGTATAGAAGAATATGAAATGCACTCTCGGAACTGTTCAACACTTGCTACCTAGTAAATGTTTGTCATAACTTCAGAAGGCTTCATAGATGAAATTCTTTCATTATGAAAATGGTAGAATTATTTCTTGTGCAGTCACAAGTTCAAAATGTGTTAAAATGTTTAGTTGAGACAACAAGACTGAAAGAACATTCAGTCCATCAAGATGAGAAACACAATTTATTTTCTAGTAGGTCTTGATTATTTTTCAAATCTTCAGACATGCTAATAAACTATAAGCCTTTTTTTTCCAAAGATGTGTTTGTCACTATAGATGAAAGATTCATTTATGACAAGGAGAGCTGCACCCAGAAAGAATGTACATGGGAATTGTATGGATGTGTTTGCAAGTTCTATTTCCTGCTACTTACTGCTAGTCAAACTATTTGCCTTATAAAGTACACTGCATTTTGAAGCTATCGTATACAAAAGTAGTTACCCTGTGCCTATGGTCAGTATAGACTGAATGTGCATCACGTGTTGTAATTATGTCACCAGCAGGAAGTCCACCAACACAGAGGCCATTACTGGTGTTTTACTGTGATACTGTGTAAGATTATGGCACTGTGGATATTGTACACTAAGCTTCTAGTTTAATCCATACCAATAGTCAGATTGTTTTGTTCATTCTTTACTTCAAGTGGATTACTCCCCCTTGGTCTATCAGCGCTATATCCTGGCTGATGGAATGTTACCATAGTGATAAATGTCTGTATCGCACCGCATGTCATTGTTGAGATCCGATTGGTTCATGTGATCTTGTTGAAATATCTCACCTGGGAGGGAAATAAATGTCGGGTTTGTAGAATATATCTGTTATACCCTGTGACAAAGAAATCAGGCATGCTTATTCAGCACTTCCAGTTTTTGAGCTTGGTGTCTTCTGTTTATATGTCCAGGTGATGAGTGGATGTATTGTCATGTATTGTCAAGAGTTAGTTATTGTCCAAGTTAGATCATCAAATCCTGAAGCATGCTTTGCTATGTTATTGATGATACATCCAATAGCAAATATTTTGGGGGGGCTTTTCATTTTGAGTACAAAGTTAGTTTCCGACATTTTTGCAGCGTCAATAATGAAAGTACACCCTAGGTAGGAATTTTATAGCTATTACTGAATGATATATGTCTTGAAACTATTACTTATGCTGACAAAGGGAAATTGGCAGCCATGTACTGGCAACAGGTGGCTGTGTGGAGTGCCCATTTTCTGCAGGGTTTGAATCCCAAATTCTCTGTGATTCTGTCACACCCTTATGCCTTTCACTGAAGTGTTATGGGTATAATGTGTGAAGCCCATTTCTGGTGTCCCCTGCCGTGATGTTGCTGGAATATTGCTAAAAGCGGCGTTAAACCATACTCAGTCAGTCAGTCAGTCACTGAAGTGTTAAATGTCGGACACCCTCATCACTTCAGACATGTCTCCCACTGTAAGCGGGTCCACTTGGATGACATACAGCTGATCCACTGAAGCAACTCACTAACTGATATAGTCAAATTGATGCTTCAACAGAGGAAGTAAACAAAATGAAAAATCTGAAATGTTTCTAGCAAAAATATTGCTATATATATGTGATATTTCTGTGTGTGTAAAATCATACATATAATATAATATATAGTAATATACTTTATCAAGGACAAATAAGAGCACACATTTTAGTTGGGGAAAATCTTTATTCAAAGATAGGATACATAGTATCCTTTTGCTGAATATATTGTTGAGGAAATCCCTTTGTTTGATGTAATGTCTAACTATTACCAACTGACAAACCTAGACGCTCTAAGGATTCACAATATGATATAGAAAAAAATATGTAGGATATATATTACCGTCTCCTACCGTCTCCATATTACGGTTTCCTATTCTCGTAAACATGTTTTCTGCTGATATTGCCGATGCGATATACGCTGAGGGGGCTGTTAACCTTGCCAACAGGTAACTAGGAAGTGGCCCAAGTCTGCGAGTGATCAAAATCTTTCAATTTCACGAATATTGGTAAGTTTATACCAACTTGGACATGTCGTAATTTTTCCACGCCCTTTCCGGCAGGATTGCTCTTCCATACACTCCATAATGTTACTTCCTCGTTATACCGCGAGAATAGGATAAGCCTCATTTCAACAATGGCGGATGGCATTGTTTATCACCGGGCTCACGATTGGTAATTCACCTGATGGATCTATCAGCTGATAGATGTAGGTGTTTGGGGAGAAGACCCTTCATTTGAAAACAACTAGTATTCATATGATAATAATTGTTTGTGTTATTTTTTCAGCCGATCCGTAAGTACCACGAGAATAGGAAACGCCTCATAATTGTAGAGGAACCAATTGTGAGTGTATGTGCTGAAGTCTGAATGGTTGAAAAATGCTGTAAATGTGATTGGAAGTCCTGAAATAACCACTACTTTTTCACAGCTTTTGAATGCTTCTCATGATCAAAAGTTTATTTTGACTAGGATAGGATATCATTTTGATACCACTGTTTCAACTTACAAGTTTTGGCACTGGATACCCAAGAACAGTGGTGAGTCTGAAAGTAATGTCTTTGTATCATATTCCAGTTATATTGATGTGATAAGTTCCTTGTGTTTTACCTCAGTGAAGGAGGAATGCTGCTTGTATTGTATACAAACATGTTGATTTACTGTAATGTCTGTCAAATACTGCAGATATTTCCACTGTAAACATATTGTTTTCATATACAAATTACTCCACATTCCAAGGAATATTCTGTTTTATTCTTTCATATCACTATTTACCGCAGATTCTGTCATCATGCTCTGTGCCTTAGAACAACTGAAATCAGCAAGAAATAAAATAGCATATACTGATGGAAGAAAATAAGGGAACACCTTGTAAAATTGCAGTCCTATATTCATACAGTATTCATTAAAATGGTTTCATGCGAATCAAGTAAGTAAATGAGTAAGTAATGTAGTTTTTGGTGATTTTAGTAACTTAGTATATAGTGTCCTGTAAGAACACACATTGGTGGCACAATATGTCACCACAACGTTTATGTGAATGGTCCTTCCATGTCAGTTTGCTGTGATTATTGCATCTCTAGGTCTCACTGCCCTGCACCTGCATCACGACTGATACTGCTCAACCAATAAGCTGACAGGTCATGATATAACATATATATCATTACAAGTAGTGTTATAACGACTGCACCCACTCGTTCCATTACTTCTTTCCTTCAGTATATGTTTATGTGTCAGAACAAAGGTTTTTTTCAGTTTCATATTACCTAGTTGATCCTACTTGAACCCTGTTATGGTTCATAAGTCACACTTTTTACTGCCTACTAGCACTTCTGTTACACAATTGTGGTGATTATTGAAATAAAGTGAGGAGGCACAAAAGTACTTCTGAAATAGTTTCAGTTTTTGTTGATTTTCTGTTTAATTGACTTTGGTGGACAGCTTCGTGTCATTTATGAGGACATTATATGCTTGGCCAGACACAATGTACATTATTGAACAAAGCGTTATGGATAACAACTTTTTGACAACAGTACATTGTACTCATGAAATAAAAGTTGTTATCCATTAAGTTTGTTCAATGTTGTACTTCCCAACTTATAAAAGTGCCACTCAAGGAAGACACGATGTACATGTCAGTGAATAGGGAGTCATTACAGAAGACAAAGGTCAGTACATATGCACTTATCAGTAATAAGTTGAATAGTGGTTGTGGTAGAAGGGATGATAATATAATTATACCACCTTCCTCTTGTGGATAGAACAGAAGGTCTGACCATGAGTGGAAGATGGATGGTTCTGAAACCAGAGGTGGCTGCTTGTTGTTTCTAGTGACTCCCAGGTATCTTGGCTTGTGTACTTGCAACGGATTAGAGATTGCAAATTGCTTTTACACTGAGCCACAGAGGAGAGTAAACATGTCCAGCATCATGTATGGTTTAGAGTTCAGAATTAGGGCATATTAAGATGACCAGTATTCTGTTCTGCTGGACCAACTTTCCAACAGACATGCCAAGCTATTACTGATAATGTATGCTTATATCCTACAGACAATTTGCACAGAATTTCTGTTACAATTACCCATCTTTTTACATTTTTATAAAGTTTTTTAATTTGTTGCATTCTATACATTTCCTGTTGCTGTTCATTTTGACAAACATCTAGAACCCTTGATAATTTCATGTTATGACACCTTCCTGAACACAGCGACGATACATTATGTCAACACGTTTCCTGTTAACACTAGTCTCACTTGTCTCTTCCAGTTAGACTCTACCAAGTGGTAGAATTTACCTCAACAACCCACACTGGCCATGTGCCCACTGAGTCGATTGGGTGGCACAGTAAACTGTTTGATTGGGCGTCATCATTATGAGCTGCTCAAACAGCAATCACGGCATTTTAAAGCCCAGACTACACACTTTATGTAACAATATAGGATGGGGATAGTTTTATGGATATACAACTTAATTATATCTATACATGCTTACAGTGTGCGATATAGTTTTCAAATATTGCTTTCCAGTTTGGCTAGCCATGCCTGAAAGTTACTAGCCCACAAAATAATTCACTTGCCCGAAATTTGAATGTAGAAATTGGTTTCATCAGTACGCTGCTAACATGATGAACATTATATCAGGCCATAATCTTGCATGATTTAAAAGTGTATTATTACTTAACAAGTCGGAGAGAGTGTTATATTTACAAAATGACCCCATGAAAATTCACTAGCCAGTCGGGCCAGTGGCTGGAGATTTATTGGCCCGACTGGATTTTTACTAGCCATGGGCTAGCGGGCCAGTGCCTATTTCGCACACTTTATGTTATAGAAATTGTATACCCATAGAATATAGACCTTTCCAATAAGTTCTTATCTCCCCCTGCTTTATTATACCCCCTAGAGAACTCTTTCGCAAGAGATAGAACGGCGCTTGAGGTTCACTTCCGGAGATGTTTTTTTGAAAATGAACGGAACGAACACGAAACAGCGACATTACTGCACCGTCTGCTCCAACTATGGAGGAAAGGAGATAGAAGGACGGGTAGTGACACTACATAGATTTCCAGCAAATGAATTATTGAAGAAAGCTTGGATTCGGTGGCTCAAATTGGTGAAAAAAATTACAAACACAAGACCACCCAACGCCTTTTGTTCTGAGCACTTCAGGGATGGACATTTCAGACGGAACTTAATACCATCCATTTTCGAGAAAGACGCTTTAACACATACCAGGTAAAGTCAACATAAACATTACACACACGTTCTCAATTTTCGTGTTTTTGGACACTTGAGAAACATTCATTTCTCTATATTTTTTTGGTACACTTACAGAATACCGGATACCTACCAGCCATATTGTTTAGTGTGACGTTGGCCCTAAACCCTAAACCTTACCCTAATCCTTAACCCTAACCCTTACCCTAACCCTAAACCTTACCCTAACCCCTACCCTAACCCTAAACTTTACCCTAACCCTAACCAAAAGTAAACTCGCGTGCTTTCAAAGATGGCGGAAGGTATCCGGTATTCTAACCCTAAACCTTACCCTAACCCTAACCCTAACCAAAAGTAAACTCAACATGCTTTCAAAGATGGCGAAGGTATCCGGTATTCTGTAATCTTACCATTTTTTATATAATGTTTAGTGTCAACCTTCGGACAGAGAATATAACTACATGTATTTGGCAATGATCATGACTGATCTGAAAGGAGATTCATCACAATTTTCGAAAGAGTTCCGCCCGCACCCCCACCCCCATGAAAAACCAAATTACAAACTAACAGGCATACCTCACCCTAAATATAAATTCAGTGAACTAGAACAGGTATAAAACAGTCAGTGAACTTATTTCAGTGTTGGAATAATACACCGTGGAAGGACTCCTGGAGCAAATATGTACTAGGTAAAAAGTGGGGTACATGCGGAACACTTTCCCAATTTTTGGGCTAGTCATGGGAATGGACACCATTCAATGAAGGATGTGTGGCTCAGTCATTGTGAACTTTTTATTTATGAAATTTTCAGTTTGAACACGGCTCTGATGAGAGTACCATACCAAGGAGGCAGCCAAACCAACAGGTGACTGTGGAAACGGGAATGAGCATTCTGTGTCAGACCATCAGCAGATTAATTTGAAGTCCTCGGATCAAGGGTGGAAGCTTCAGTCGTCATGCATGACTATTGTGGACAGATTGAAGATCATATCACAAGTCAGCTTGTAAACAAGTGTGAACAGACTGATTTTCATCCTGTAGGTATTGATGCATCCACTCAGACAGATATCTTGGATAGTTTCTATATGACTGTTTCAACACAAACATTGAATGATGCTATCGAAATTCCGATATCAAAGCCCAAAATGGTTAGTGTGGAAATTCAGTGTAACAAGCCTGTGCTAACATATGAAGATGTCTCCTGCAGTGAAAAATTCTCATTTTACACAGGAATCCCTAACCCAGGAGTGTTTAAAGCCTTATTTGATGAGATGGATGATGCCATAGAGCATACAACTAGAAGTAAGTATTCAAGTGAATCGAATTAGGTCGCCCACGCACCTTAAGATTAGTGGATGAGTTTTTCTTAGTTCTCATGAGGCTTAGACTGGGACTATTACTGGAGGATTTGGCAGATAGATTTTGCATTTCAAAATCAACATGCAGTATCATTTTGACAAGTGGATAGACTATTTAAGTATAAACTGTCTTCTTTGACAGTATGGTCAGCGTCAAAACTGTCATTAAGAAAACAATGCCAAAAAATTTAGAAAATACCCTGATACCCGAAAGTTATCATTGACTGTACAGAAATATTTACCGAAACACCACAGTCCCTGACAAATAGGACCCTCCTTTACTCCAATTATAAGTCGCATATGACTTACAAATCGCTGATTGGTATTAGTCCTGCTGGGGTAATAACGCTTGTATCTGACCTTGGTGTGGCAGTACCAGTGATAAACAGATTACCAAATTGTGTGGTTTGCTACATCTGTGTGAACCTGGGGATTCCATAATGGCTGATAAAGGATTTCCCATTTCTGATCTGACTACTCCCTTAGGAGTGAAATTACACATCCCACCTTTTAAGACAAAAAGGTTTTTACTTAAGAGAAGTGGAAGAAACAAGACGCATTGCAAATTTAAGAATTTACGTTGAAATGGCAATTAAACGTGTGAAGAATTTCAGGATTGTACAGGGGGTCATTCCAATTACTTTGGCAAAGAAAGTCACAAAAATTTGGAAAGTGTGTGTTCACTTGACAAACCTTCAGCCTCCACTTGTTGGCAAGAAGTAATAATACTGAGAAATTTGCACTGTTGAGCTGTGTGCTTTGTATTTCCAAATCCAGCGCAAGGTAGTGTGGTCCTGTGTATATAACTGAGGTCACAAATCAGTTGAAGTTAATCAAGGTTAAGTGCAGAGTCCTTGGATGAATGATGGTGTTTGGAAGTTGAGTCCTGAGAGTTTCTATGACATTAGTCCTTCCCCACAAAGAAGCACCTGTGGCACATGTGGTCTCACCTTATGGAAGTGAGTTTGTTCAAAACTGCCTCTGTTAACCCAGCAAAAATGGGTACCGGTGGTGAGATAAGTCATGTGACTATTAACCTTCTAGCTCCTCACAGGCAGCTTGGGTTATCTGGGGCAATGTAATAAGCAGATTCACATTACAGCTTCCAGTGAGCAACTAGTGAGATGGATACTAGGTGCTATGTAAATGAGTTATTATTATTATTATTATTAAGGTATATCACCCAAACTCAACCATCAGCTGTCTGATTCAGACCATAACATGTGGTCCAAAGGAATTCTAATTTAAACACTGGAATATTAGTTTGCATCTATAATCATGATTATGTAACTAGTCCGTTCATGTTATTCTTACCAATGTCTCCTGGTTAAACTATTCAATCATACTATGTGATTCATGTATTGGTGCAAATAAAACTGACTTTTACATTTTTCAACAGCATTTCAGTTATCTCTGATTTGACATTTACGACAGGACACACCTGGTACTATGTGAAAATTGAGAGCTCTGGCTTATACCGATGAATTATGGGCTGCTTTTAGCATTGCACCCTTCCCTCACTTACTTACTGTATTAGGACAGAACTTTTCTGTTGTAAACATTTCATGCACCCATAGGTCTTGTGTGTGCCTTCTGCTTTTATCAGGTCGGACTTCCATCTAATTAATAATAGTAATAATAGCTCAGTCAGTCACTGAGACACTTGAACATACATATATAACTCACTCACACACTGACCTAAGACACATTAAGCTTACTTAGGAAACAAGTTATTTCTTCATCACTTTCAGTGCCAGCATCTGGGAAACAGCATGTACACTGAAGTAACAACCCTTAATTGATTAGGCTTTCCAAGCCAGGGATTGAACAGTTGAATTCTACAACTGTCAATAACTAAAATTAACAGTTGGTAATAGAAATGAAACACAGACTCACTTATAACAGATACATTTTAATGTCATAAAGCCCTTACTTCAACATTTGTAATGGTAATCATTTCACTGAGTGACATTGCAAGTAATGATATGAAGTATTTCACAAACAAAGACCTGGGGGAAAAGACAGGAAAATGTTTACATTATTATTGAAATGTGAAATAGCTTAAGAACTAAAATTCACATAAGTAGTAAAATTTACATAAAACCACTCAGTGAACGAAACTTTGAATAGTATGTGTTATCAATTCATACATTTTGTCAAGCTTGAATGAAAATGTTTGAAGTGAATAGTCACTATACATGTAGTTTTAAGGAAAGAATCTAAACCAACCACAGTACTCTGGTTTTAACATGATATAATGGACATAGTGTATGTGTACATTTAAAGTCGTTCATGTCCTTACACAGGATGCAAACGCTTTCCTCGTTTCACACGAGTTGTGAAAAGCTCTGGCAGAATGGCTTTAATATAAAAGTCATTGAGTAGAGAGAGGCAGCCCTCCCAGAATCTTGAATCAAAGTGTATTCTTTCCACATGACAATCCTTCAGAGTCCATATGAAAAAATCACACCAGTTCATTTGGGATAGAGCCATTTGTCCTTGTATTTGGTAATAGTATGTGTGGCCAACTTTCAATTTAATTTCTCCTTCCTTGAGCGAAGAACAGAATTGAGGATCTTCCGCTGCCTGGTGTACTGTGGAAAGCCGCCACTTGTAAGGACACTTAATTTCAAGAAGTCCAGTTTCATTTCCAATGTGAACAACACCATCAGGACTGGATCCAAGATGAGGAAAGTCCTGATGCACCATGAAACCACATGTAACAACCTTTGCATTCACATCATGTTTCTTCATCAGATTTGCATATTTTCTCCTTGCAGCCAACTCATGAGTACGTCCCCATCTCAGAGCATCATTATCAAATGGTGAATATGCAAAAATGGTCTTTACAGCATTATCAAGGCATGTAGATGTTTTCAGTTTACAGACAAGGCCAAAATTGGAAGAGGTTAATCGCCCTTCCCTTGCTGAGCTCCACATGTTATTGTTGGCTTGTCCACGTGTGTTCTTCTCAATTGTTACACAGTCTTCTTTTGAGATGGACAAGGCACTGAAATACTCTGAAAAATACCTGATACAATCTTCATTTTTCAAATCACAGGTGTCTGCATAGTTGAAATCAACTGAATGGAGGGGAGGTACTGATACATGGGATTCCTCAGTCATATTGACAACAGACTCTTGAGTCAGTAACCACCCTGCATGTGGAAAATGTTCACAGAGTTTTGGAGCAAATCTGTCCACATTTATGGGTTTAACCATCGATTTATCAGGAGCATTAGTAGCATCTTGCCTTATAGTTGTTGTCTTTTTATGTTCTATCCACTTGTGTTTTGTGAATGTCATATCTTGTGATTTAACAGGACTCAATTTACGTTTTCGTGGCTGGTTCCATTTGCATTCCTGTGAAGTAGATGCATGTAAGCCCTCAAGTTTCTTTTCTGAGATGTCAACCAAAGCATACAGGACAGCAGCGACATGGTTGCAAGATTCTCCTTCACTGAAACAGATAAATTGTTCACTGAATGTCAAATTGAAAATGTACAAAAAACCCCTAATTCCATATCAAATGAGGTAAAACAATACACTGTAGGCATACGCTTTACTTGGATACGGTCCCGCACACATAAATGGAACACATCTGTATTACATATGCCGACAACGAACGCTCAAACGTTATTTGGTTATACATTCAAAGTTGAATCAAGTCCAGAACATTCATCACAATCGTATATACACAAGTATAGTTTGTTTTCAGTAAATGGAATTCATACTTTAGATCTGCCAGATAATATGATTATCGGTAATTTATTAGATCTACTTACCCGGCAGTGCAGTTGCAACCAGCAGCATGTACCCGGCCTGTAACCTTTGACAAGGACACCCACACATCATAATCTGGTTTCTGTTTCATATTCTGAGTTGGTATGGAAGGAATCACTTTGGCATTGACATAACAATGAGAACAGTCCGCGGATATGTGGTGATATCGGACTGTACACTTTAGCTTTCAACTGGCGTTTAGCGTTGTTTGGGTCAGTGTCTAGTGTCCGCTGCTTGCTCAAAACCAAATAATTATACAGATCACTTGAACTAAATGATGGCATAAGCTCAACACTGCTATCCCAGCCATTTTTCAAGCGTAGTGGGTCTGGTAAAAGTTCCCCGAGAGGTGACAGAAACTTCTCAAATCGTCTTTGTCTCACGCTGACCACGTCGTATGTATTGACATCTTCAATCGATCGTTTGCCAAGATCACGTACACCTTTGGCACGCAAAATTAAGTCAGACTTATTCCCTGAAACGTGTTCTCCGTGATTCCGTAAGTAGGTCTTAAGTTCACGCACATTCAGTTTATCAAAATTCAGATTCACGTCTTGAGTTTTCCCGCCTTGTTTCTCTGCTATCGACGCCATTTTGAACTGAAAACATCTCCGGAAGTGTCCTTGATAAAGGGAGATAACACATGGAAGGGGAGATAAGAACTTATTGGAAAGGACTATATCCTCATCGTCCATCAGAAATTTTCCATAATTTGCAATCTGCCCTGACATGTAACATGTTTTAGTGTAGCTATAAACAAGGAAGAAACGGAAAATACATATTTGTTCTTCTCTGTTGCTTCCTAACATCCACAGACCAATAATTTACTAATAAAGCTGTTTAACAAACTATCATTAAAATATTGACACAGTTCACTGTTTGTTACGAGGGAGGAGTGCAGAGAAAGGGACAGCCAGGTGTTCGCGAAGCACGTTCACAGACAAAGTTATTTATTCATTAACCTGTGCTGTGCCGTCTCCAACCTGGCCTACCCTGTCTCTGCACTAGCCATTAGCCATCTTGTGACACATACTGAATATTATCAGTAAGACACATTTTATGGATACCAACTTCTTCAATATACCATTATGGCGATGTTTCCGAAACAGACACTTTTCCAGCTGCGAAGCAGTTATACAATACGGAGACTACTCTGCTTAGCGCCTCTTCATATGATTCTAACGCAGCATTAAACACGCAAGCAGATAAGCTAGGAACGATGGCGGGGGGTAGCATAGTGGGACACAGCGTTCGAATACCCTGTATGGGTACAATGTGTAAAGCCCATGTCATGTGCCACTGCCGAGACATTGCTTGAATATTGTTGAGAGCGGGGTAAAACCATACTCACTCGTCCAGAACATAATACAGTAAGAAAGATGACAGTATTTACATGGATGCTCGAGTCTCAGGATGTCAATCACTGGCCTGTTTGTTCCGACCCCGAGTATTTACAGACCGACTTGGTGTAGCTGGATTATTGCTCAGTGCGGCGTTGAAAATACCCCAACACAAACATCTGCAGCTTTCATGTCTGGTCGCAGAAAATACATTTTTTCACGAGTCCATCGAGTACTACTCGAGGGTGAGACTCGACTCGACCCGAGTACTCGAAATTCATACCTTTCAAGCAAACGATAGCGTAACCGGCATGACATGTGTTCCGATCACACAAGTGAACACTTACTTCTTTCCGACTGCATATCGTCGTGTGACTAACATTTCCTATTGGTCAGAATCAGTATTTGCATGTTTACTTGGCAAACGTTTTTTTTTCTTCGTACTTCTTGTACTGCCTGCAAAACGCAGTGAGATACCGCACAGGCGGCATTTGGTTATTTTGCTCTTTTCACTATCCAGATCAAGATACGCCCATATATTTGATTTTTTTATCTTTCTCCATGTCTATCAATTGTCTATCAAGATAGTTACCTAATCATTTTAAAAAGTGAAAACTCAAACCATGTATAATATTTACTCTCATCTGCAGACTTGTAGCAACTAATACCATACAGCCACACCGTGTGAGGAGTAAACTATTTAATCTAGGTGTTAATAAAAACATCATCAGATGGGTTAAAGAATTCAGGGTACATAGAACTCAGTATGTCAGTGTCAATGGCTATCAATTTTCTTTTCTCTCAACCTCTACTGGAGCTCCACATGGTTGTGTTCCTTCATCCGTACTCTTCGTTTCGTATACCAATGACTGTTACTTGTCAATATATGACTTGTTCACTGTGAAATTCGCAGATGACGCCACTGTTACTGGCCTAATTTCTGATTCTGAACATTATTATCGTCAAGGCATTGACTAAACCGTAATGACAGTTTTTTTATCAAACCTTTATTCAAAGTGTGTTGACCTACAATTTTCTATGTTGGTATGGGGATCTGTCTCATCGCAACAGAAACAAATTTTTCAATTTTGTTAATACTGCTTGCAAAAATTCTGGAGTGTCTTTCGAGTGTACTCCCTTTATCTATGAGCGCCAGATTGTCAAAAAGGGAGCTAAAATTAGATTTGATAGTTGATATACTTGATCTCAACATTTTGAACTACTTCCTTCTGGACGCTGCTGACGATTACCTTCCCTCAAAACAAACAGAGCTAGACAGTCTTTCATACCATCAAGTATTCGTGAATGCAACAAATATTTTGAATCACCATCATGTGATTAGAACTAGAATTATTCAGCCTCTTTACCTATGTGGTTAATTGAATTATATCATGTCAGTTTTATTTGTAAATAGCATTCGTTTTGAGCATGTAATTATTGTGTATATTTTTGTGAACTGTGTATATATTCATTTTGAGACAGTTTGGATGTATAAGAATTTCCTCCGGGATAATAAAGTTATGTCTTATCATAATATTAGACGTTAACGGCCGCTCATGCTAAGCACATGGCAGACAGTCTGTCAACGTCAAATAATCCGAGTTATCTTCCCTTTTCGAGTCCTCGAGTCCTTCAAAATGGACTCGAGTCCAGCTAGACCCGACTCGTCCTCGAGTACTCGAGTACCCGTGGAAGCCCTATTACCCGTACGAAATAGTTTCCAAATTTTGCCAGTCTGGCTAGCTATGCCTGAAGGTTACCAGCCGACAACATAATTCACACGCCCGAAATTTGAATGTAGACACGGGTTTGATCATTAAGCTGCTAATATGATAAACATATTTGTCAGGCCATAATCTTGCATGATTTAAAAGTGTGTTTTAACTTAACAAGTCGGAGAGAGAGATATATTTACAAAATTAAACCATGAAAATTCTCTAACCAGTCGGGCCAGTAAATTTCCACAGTCACTAACCCGATTGGTTAGTGAATTTTTGACATGGTTTAATTTTTTATAAATATATCTCTCAGACCAGTGTCCCCTGTGTATTTTACTTGCCTTTGCCAGGGGCTAGACGGTGTCACCTTTTCGCCAGTGGCCATTTCGCATACCTGCCCATATAAATGTCACGATATGGCTGAAATACTGCCGTGGTGACGATAAATTTTGACTCACTCACTATATATAGGGTTATGGTCGCCGTCCAATAAGTGGAATACTGAATACGTCGCTAAACAAAAAAAATGCATACATTGATATTTGCCGGATTGCACCATCTTGGAGTTGAAACGTGTGTATATGCAGGATGTTCGGTACATTCTCTCTGTACAATGTGGTTGCTTGTGGAATGTTGTCAATGTTTGGTGTGCCGCCATAAACATGTTCGAACACGTCAGTGTCTGTTGCAATAAACACACTTCTCAGCAAGCCTGTTGTACATACTTTGTTCAAGTGCTACGTGCGAGGTCTTGTGGCGATGTGTGTAACAGAGGGTTTAAGTGATCCACAGCCTACACGTGCATGCACAGACGCCGGGGTTGCTAAAAGCCAATCATAAAGCCATGTGATCTCGTCTGTAGTGTTGGCATGATTCTTAAACAACAACTCAGTTGCCACTTGAGTTTAAATGATTTACCATCCCTGACTTGAATAAATAATTCATGCTTTACAGCTGGCTTGCACTTATAGTCAAACAGTTTGGACTACCTGAGTGGGTTTCTGACAATAAGATCGCCTGTCGTACCTCGAAATATGAGAACGAATGCATACCCAAAATTATAACCGTCCCTATACCGACAGGCATTTGTCTGGACAAAGTTAACATAGGCGTAGATGTCTACGTAATCACACGACACTCTCAAATAAGAACACAAAATACAGTGAGTGAGTATGGTTTTACGCCGCTTTTAGCAATATTGCAACAATATCACTGCTGACGACACCAGAATTAGGCCTCACATTTTGTACCCATGTGGGAAATCGAACCTGGGTCTTCAGCGTGACGAGCGGACGCTTTACCCATTAGGCTACCCCACCGACCCCTACAAAAAATAGAAACTACTTCTTTGTAAAATTAGTTTTTCAAACACATTCAGTAGGGCCAGCCTTTGAATTCGCATTTTCTTCCCCGTAACATATTCAGCGTTTTCAAGTGGACTCGTGATGAAACTATATCTGAACGCATTTCTGACATTTACTACATAATTGACCGAATTTACGAACAAATCATAATTTGAGTTGTTCCTGGTCGAGATCCGTGAAGATCCCGGTTAGAATTGGTCTACAGTAATCCATGCTTGTCGTAAGAGGCGATTTGACTTGGTTGACACATGTAATCGTATCTCAATTGCGTAGATCGATGTTCATGCTGTTAATCACTGGATTGTCTGGTCCAGACTCGATTATTTACAGGCCTCCGCCATACAGATGGAATATTGCTGAGTGCGGCGTAAAACTAAACTCACCCCCTCCCTCCTGGTCGGTTGTTGGGCTACAGTGACCGATACTGCGGCTGTAATACTTCATGTACTTGTAAAACACTCAATATATCAGTCCAGTAGGACGTCAGGTTATAGCCGACATCCCGAAATAGCACCTACTGAATGTACAGGACAGGAGCTGCGGTGTAAGAGCAGGAATTTAGTCAATATGTTTAGGAGCTGAATTACTTTTCCACGAAACATAGGTGCTTATTTGAAATTGTTATTTAGAAATTAAAATAACAAACTTATTCTCTGGAAATTTCAACAGAACAGTGTGTGGTATAAGTATCAATTTGAGTAAACCGGGATTTTTTATTGTGTTATAAACTATCTGTAGCATACTGGGTTCAGTTCGGTCAGTGTAAGCCCTTGTTTCTGCCTGCTGCTACCTGTAGAAACGTGTGCATGTAAGAGCATGTAATCAAATGTTAGGTTCAAGCGTGGACAGCTTGAGTTGGGAGCGGCCTCATGAACTACAACTACTACAGCACGTTTTAGAACTAGTAATACTTTTATTTCAGTCAAACGACTTTCAGGAATCATAAACAGGTGTTGTTTCCGTGATCTAGAGTCCAACCTTGAAGCATGCCTCTCCAGCACAAGATCCTGGATGTCTGCTAACAAGCTGAAACTTAACGACTATAAAACAGAAACATTGGTCATCTCCACAATCTCAAGACAACGAAGCCTTATCATCAAAGATATTTCCATTGGGCAATCTTCGATTCCTTTTTCTCCTCTTGTGAAAAATCTTGGCGTTCTTTTGGACTCAAACCTCAGCATGGACAAGCAAATAAACTCATCTAGTAAAGACCTGCCACTACCATCTGAAGAACATCGGCAGCATCCGCAAAGTCCTAACAAAAGAAGCCACTGCCACCCTTGTGCGGACACTGATTTTATCCCGCCTGGATTACTGCAACAGTTTACTGTTCATCTCTTCGTCTCAACTCCATCGTCTTCAGAAAATCCTGAACAAAGCTGCACGCACCATCACTCTCACCAGTCCTCGCTGTCACATCTCTCCCATTCTAAACTCTCCACACTGGCTCCGTATTCGTGAAAGTATTGATTTCAAGATTCTCTGCCTCACCTACCAGTCTTTCTACAACTCAGGACCTTCTTACTTTCAAGACCTTCTGACACATTACTCTCCAGAAAGAACTCTGCGCTCATCACAACAACTGTTACTTGCTGTCCCGAGCTACAATCTAAAATCATTAGGCTCAAGCACCTTTTCATATGCAGCAGCTTCTCTGTGAAACTCTCTCCCTATCGAGTTAAAATCATCTCCTTCCCTAAGTACATTCAAAACTAAAGACTCATCTATTTCTCCGCTACAAGTGACTTCCAATCATCCGTACCTGCCAACTGTATATAGTTTAACTTGAGCTCAGGAAGCGCTTTGAGCATATCCCTGTGACGTGGAAAGGCGCTATATAAATGGCCTATTATTATTATTATTATCTTTCTCGTTTACACCCTGATCACCGAAGTAGGCATTCTGACTAATTTGTTTGTTTGGTTGAGTGTGACAGCAAGCTATTCCCTGGGCTATAAGGAATGTCGTTATTGTCAGTAGTACTTTTGTCTTGGTCCAAGTTTACCCAAGCGGAGAAATCAACAGCTTTATTAATACGTCTTAGATCTAGTCACGGTCGTCATGTGACAAGACCTAGTGCCCAGACAATATGGAAGACAAAGAAATATTCACTAAAATACTAATAATATGAGCGGTCTCGCGGTTTATGTGCTACAACACGCGAGAGGGCTGCGAGACTTGGTGTTTCCAGTATACGCCACTCGTTGGTTCGAAAGCCACATTCGATTTGACTATGATCCTTGGTTTGTCTGCACCATTCCCGTGTTACTGGGTGCATCGGATCACAGCTCTGTTTTGTCATCCCTGTAAAGCCGATCGACGCCTTGTGGTGAACGTGTGTTCGTTGCTGAAGCTACCCGTGAAGATCCGGGTTAGAATTGACCTTCAGTAACCCATGCTTGTCGTAAGAGGCGAATAACGGGATCGGGTGGTCAGGCTCGCTGACTGGGTTGACACATGTCATCGTATCCCAATTGCGTAGGTCGATGTTCATGTTGTTGATCCCTGGATTGTCTGGTCCATACTCGATTATTTACAGACCGCCGCCATATGGCTGGAATTTTGCTGAGTGCGGCGTAAAACTAAACTCACTCACTCGTTGCTTAAGCCGTACCACTCACAGATAGTCCATCTCCGTGAAGGTGGTCTGTAAATACTGGAGTTAGTCTGGACCAGTCAATCAAGTGACTGACTTCTTGATACACCAGTCATGATAGGAGGACCTGCAATCAGCCAATCCACACCGTAAGCTTCTGCAACGTGCATCTCTAACGGAATCCTAAAGTAGGCTGTCTCAGTAACCCTGAACCACGTTATTTTGACTCAGGTTCTGAATCTCTCATCTCACTGGGGCTATTCTTAAATTTGCTAGGAATCATTTGTTTCTCTCAAAGTTGTATATACATGTATTCAGAGACTAAGCGTTAGTCTATCACACGTGTAATGCAAGCAACGATAAACGAAACTCGGAAACCTGCTCCTACCGTTGTCGAGCTATAGAGTTGTTCTGGTGACAATGTCTGCCCATTTCACCATTCTGTTTTCACTGTCCATTGTGAAAGTGGGACATACTGAGAGTGTGGAATGAAGGCAATCATGGCACTCAAATTGACTTGGACTCATTTAAACTGATCCGCAAAGAGCCTCATTTATCCCTTTAAAACGACAGATTGCAAAAAATTACTGAATATATCCATACGTGACATGTTGATTTTTTATGAAATCATTTCCTTTACACACCTGATTGACATGTGCTTGTCATGTTCAACGGTGTTTATCTCTTGAAAATACGCACATAAAAATATTAAAATTATATTTTGAATACCATTCACGCAATAGAGATGTCGTGCATGTACGTGTATTTACCACCACCATTTCTTTATAAATGTTTGTGTTGATGTTTAACGCTGTATTCTGCAATATCCCAGCTGATGGCGAGCATGACCATCCGATCCCTTTTAGTTTCATTTATGACAAGCTAGGATCCCAAATCTAATCCGATTCTTCCTGACGTTGTTCATACGTGTGTACAACTACCCAGTCCAGTGTTTTTTTCTGTCGGGCAAGCAAATTTGTATATCACACTGTACCGGTGTCCAGTTGACTTTCCAATGTTAATTATGTTGTTTATTTAAAAAATCAACAAGAAAATCGGCCAGTATAGTAGAAAAATTATCAGGGCAAGTGATTTTACATATGCCACTGTACCGGAGTACACTAGCAGTTTTAAAGTTATTTCCACCCCTGTAACTACCTCATCAATAGGCGTGGCTAAAAGAACTCGCAACACTTTATAAATCTCTACACTGTGATAGGTGTGTTTTTCTCCAATTCACAATCACGTGTCCAAAGATATGCAAAAAAAAAGCCTGGGGACAACAGAAAACTTCTCTGCCGCAATTCTAAATGAATAAAATTAATATTGCTTTTATAAGTTTATATCAACCAGAAACTTCATACTCGATGAAAGTTCAACATTCGTTTATAACTGCAAATGCATCCTCATCCCATCCTTTCCTTCAGCTATATAAATGTCATTACCACTATAACAACATATTGGTCCATGCTAATTTTCGTACAAAGTAACAAAAAGTTCACAAAGCGCAACAATCCAGATCTGATTTAGCTGTAGTTGTTTGTACAGTTAAGTGGAATCGTGCCTCTCTGAAAAAATCCGTATACGCTATAGGGTAATATCTCACGCACCGCCATTGAATAAATACCAAGCACTGAGCACCCCGAATAACACAAATATGCGAGAGTTACCTGCCTTTCCTGACATGTGACCTATATACGGTGTCTTGATTGGACGATTGATTAATAATCCTGTTGAGCTCGACAGGTAAATACAATATGACGTTTACACAGCAAAGATGTAGTTGAGCAGGTATCGGCATGTTTATCAGCCAGTTTCCATCCGTCCATGTTTTCGTCAGTGTGAATTATCTGAAAACTGAATACGAACTGCAGAAAGTGCTGGAATGAGAGATAATGGGGTGATTTTCGACAGGTGCAAGATCCTGTCATTGCGAAATGTCCATGCACGAACACTGTGCAGTGTGCGGTGCTTGTGCCAGATGATCGATGTGAGTGGGGACAAAATGGTGTCCCGTCGAAATCTCAACCTGTTTTATTAGCCCATATAAGGACAAGATCAATAATCGAAGATGACTTGAATCAAACTTGAATGTTTTCAAGGTTTGGATTTTGACATGGGCTATTTCAGAGGAAATGTGCAAAGAGAGCTTTGGTCATGTCATCAAGACTGTGTTGTGAAATCGTACTTTTGTTCCTCTAATTCGGATTACGGGGAGTAATGGAGCAAGTGGATTCTGTAAATATGTCGAGTAATTCATCACTGAGTGAAAATCAAAACTTGAGTATTATGGCGAAAATTGATGATAACAGTCGCCAGCCAAGGATTGTGTTCCTGGCTTTGTTCATCTTAGTCACTCTGATCGGAAATATATGTTTGATTATTGTAATTGTTCAGAACAAGAAATACAGAGGAACTGTTTCGAATCTCATCATCTTGAATCTAACCGTGGTGAATATAATGGACTCTGTGTTGAATATGCCGCTTGTGTTTGGGTCCTTGATTGCCACCGATTGGGTGTATGGAGATTTGATGTGTCGCTTTAATACTTTCTTCATGAACATTGTTATTGTAGAAACAGTATTAACATTAACAGCATTGACAATTGACCGATTTATTGCTGTCAAAATAATACCGTCCCGACATGGAAATATACTCAGCCCTTCACGCACGTACATTGCAATAGCATACACATGGCTTCATTCCTTTGGATTTAGTCTGCCATTATTGGCAGGTGCCGTGCCGTCCACCTTTAGGAACCAACTCCATCTTTGTTCAATTTCCAATTCTTCATCCCTATCATTCATTTGTCTTACATCAATAATTTGCTTTGTTGTTCCAGTTATTGCAATGGCCGTTTTATTTGCACTTATATTCAAAGCTGCATATAATGACCGATTTGTTGTTCGTTCCAAACTTGCTGAACACACTTATACTGAGAAGCGTGAAGAGAAGCCTCAGATATGGAAAGAGGTATCCATGGCCAAATATACGGGTGTGCTTTGATCATTTGGTTTGTGTTTGAAGTTCCCTATATTGTGACTGCATACATCAAGCAGTATCAGTACAGCCAGGAGTTTCAGGAGAATCCCAACCTTGGGCAGATTGATTACCCTTGGGTGGTGGATGTTACTTTTGTTTGGGTCAGGTTTGCATTTTCTGGCATTTTACCCATTTTGACATTTGCATGGAAGAAAGAGCTGTGGAGAAGCTGGAAAGATATGGTTTTATGTCGCCGGAGCAACTCGGTGACTGATTTGGAAACTTCTTCAAATCCTCATTTAAAGAAGAAGAATCTGAATGTTGCAAATATCAAAACTAGAGAGAGAGAAAAGATTGAGTCACCAAGTGCTTTGACATTTAATGTTCCAGTATTGTTTGCCACAGCCAATGGCATCCATGTACAGACTGAGGAAGGTAACATGACAGACTCTGATATTTTCTATGCTGAGATGCCCTCAACAACCAGATCCTCGTCAGAATTGAAATTTCTGAAGGGAAAGAAGTTGGATGTGAGTGCGTTAGAGTTTATTCCCCCAGACACAAGTGACTATGACTCCAACAGTGAGGATGATGTGCCCGATCAGTATTCACTTTCGCAGCCGATATCAACACGGCAGTTAGATCACAATGACCTTGACAAGGTCAGTCGGTCTTCATCTCAACCAGATGTACAGACTGAAAAAAGAAACAGCAGCAGAGTGTCGAGTGTACGACCTTTTGAAGGTAAGCTCACTGCTCTATCCTATGGGACAGACTCTGGCCTTGACCTTAGTGGCACATCACGATGTCATGAGGCTTTGACAAAGAGGAATAAACTCAACAAAGACAATCTGGTTAGCATGAATGTAGACAATGGGCAAGAACTACAGACATATGTGGTTTCAGGGGGGAAATTGGAGGATTCATGTGATAAGAAAGACTCTGCCAAATCTGATATAGCTCAAGATGTCAGCTCAACTTTTACTGTTAGTGATTCAACTGTTGAACAGAAATCCACTGAAAACTCACTTGGTGCAACATTTACTCATTCAGAAGTGCCTCAGCAAAGAAACTCCGATACAACCAGGTCATCACAACAATCAAATGTCACCAAAAAGCCACCATTGCACCTGGAGCCTTTGGCTTCCCCAACAAATGCTGATAGAAATGAATTTCCTCAGATCAGGAAGAAAAGGGTAAAACAAATGAAATCTCTGCAACATGGTGTAAAACCTGTTGGTGAACAGGAGTCAGTTTCAGGAAAGGATCAGGATGGTAAGGAATCCAGATCAGGAAACAAGAAGTCTTCCAAGCCTGGTCACAAAAGGCAAGGAACTGCTGACAGTCAGAGAGCTCTGCTTGGGTCATCCAGTTCAGCTGAACTCCAGGACATGAAAACTGAGTTGCAGAAGATGGAATCTAGGGCGGAACAGGTGTCTGTTTCGGGGCAGCGTGCAGATGGATCATCTGAGTTGCCAGCCACGTCTTCATAGAGCATCATGGACACACCTCCAAGGTAGGCCATGTGTTGTTTTAGCTGCACTGAGATTCTTTAGGGGAAAATGTTCAAATGATTTGTTGGTTTGTATCTTGTTTTTACATACTTATTAGAGCTGGTTATCATTGATTATAATCATCGGGATGGTCATTTCATAGTCAAATACCTTTAACTCCGTCAATTTAGTATGTCAATGTAAACAAGCTAAATGCATTGCCATTGGCTGACAGATTGCACTTGTGTAAAAAGAAAACAAGCAATGACAAGGTAGAATAAACATTTTAATGTATGTGCATCCAAATAATGATTATTTCCGATTATCGATCTGCAGTTTTTTTGTAATCGACAATCGTTTTTATTTTGACGTAGATCGAACGATTAACCGATCCTACGATTAATCGCTCCAGCACTAATACTTATATCTCTGCAATCTGTAGTCTGAGCCTGAATGTCCTGTTGTTGGCATCAGGGTCCATGATATATGCTCAGGGTTTGTTGTTTAACGTCCATGATATTTGCTCTGGGTTTGTTGTTTAACGCCGCACTAAGCAATATTCCAGCTATATGGCGGCGATCAGTAAATAATTGAGTCTGGACCAGACAATCCAGTGATCAACAGCATAGGCATCAATCTATGCAGTTGGGATACGATGACACATGTCAACCAAGTCAGCAAGTTTGACCACCTGATCCCGTTAGTCACACTTACAATAAGCTTGGGATACTGAAGACCAAACCTGGATCTTCATGGGTAACTATGATATATGATCACTGGTTGCTGAAGATAAATCTGATTCCTATGAATGCTGTGACTAAGGAATTGGATGGACAACACATGCGACAAGTCTGATTTTCTGTTAGTGTTCCTTAGATGTTTTAAACTACTGCATTGTTGAGCTGAACTTCATTGTTTACTGCTCACCATGATTATGATAACATAGAAAAGGCTTGAATACTTACTATTCTGGCACAAAATACATGATCACCATTTCCCAAACCAAAAACAATAAATTGATCTCAGATATTGTAGTGTTGACAAACTGGACTGCCTTGAAACTGTTGGGTTCATCATAAACCTTTCCAGCTCAGGGTTTGAATTGTCTGCATTTTGGTTAAAGAATATTTGTGGTCATTCCCATTTAGTTATAGTTATAAGTAAAATCAGCAGCAAGACTTATTGGCGGGTTAATCCCCAATCTGTGAACACAATCAATTACCTGTAAAGATAAACTTGGGTCACATTAAACAAGGTTTTTCATGGCCAGTAGCACCTGCATATTTGATGTTCTAATTTCCTGAAGTACACGCAATGGGTTTAACATGTGTCATGTAAACTAGTAAGTACTTAACTGTATTAGCATAAAGAATACACTAAGTTTACATAATGATAGCATTGAAACGATAGATCAATGCAGTGTGTATTGTGATTGTAGAGTTGAAGGGGTCATGTGCACAGGTACTGCATATTTGTACCCCAGGTATGTTACTGTTTAAAGCCTTTCTGTTTACAGAAAGTACCCTAGCCAAAATCAGAGTACAGAAACGTACCCTAGTAAGAGTCCATTCCCCAATGCCATTTTCTTGATCGGAACTGCCATTCTGTTGTACTATAGATGCATTTGATTGCATTATACTAGTGACCATACTCAGTATATGATATTTCGAGATACACAATACCACTCACTATCAGTTGAACATTAACAGCTACAGTCCGGTTTGGTTTAGCGTTGCGGAACATGGAGTCATTCGTTGTCGTAGAGTACTGGATACATTTCTGTATTTTGACTTTGTTTAGGGTACATTTTAGTATACAAAATGTACCTTGGGTACATATTACATATTTGTAGTACCTGTGTCGACAATGATCCATTGAGCGTGATTAGAGGCTTACAATAATACATCAGGTTACAACTCCTGTGTTGCGATGGATGCGACTCATGACATTTCAAGTTGATGTAAAATCATGTGAATAATGAAACTGTTCAAGAACCAGTTATGCAGGTTTTCTAGTACTTCCTAGTTGGCTAAGGCAGTGGGGTAGCCTAGTGGTTAAAGCGTTCGCACATATTGCAAAGATCAGGGTTCGATTCCCCAGATGGGTACAATGTGTGAAGCCTATTTCTGGTGTCCACTCCCGTGATATAGCTGTAATATTGCAAAAAGCAGCGTAAAACAAAACTTACTCACTCACTACTAGTTGGCTATGATATGAAAATCTGCACAGTGCTCTGAACTTATATGTTTCTCCCATACAATGTCCCAACTTTGTTAACTGAAATTTGACAAGTGATTCAGGGTTGTTATTTATCAGCAACTTATGAAATAAAATAGTCCTGTATAGGAATACGAATCGTATTGCACCCATGTTATCAGGATGTGTATTGTTACATCTCCAGAATATATCATCACTTCCATTTTTTACATGTGTGTATAAAACCATGTTAAGTGTATTATTTCATTGTAAAATATTAAACCATTCTAAAAGTTACACTGTAACATGGTGTAGGAATGTTATGACACAAACAGATTCTGAAATATTTCTTTCCAATTATCTTTTTCGCAGTAATGACGTGTCTGAATAGCTTGTGAAATATACGTTAATTACATCTTGAAAGTCTAGACTACTCTATGTCCACAAGGCGTAAGACCTGTCATTAGCTCTTCTGTCATGTCCGCGACCCTCTGGATTCTGCTGGAGCAGTGATTCGTCTTCATGTCGTGACATGGGGAAACGCAATACATTTGTATGAAGATGATTATTCAGCATCTTGTCGTGTCCTGAATAGGAAATATTGGTCGAATAATTGTCAACAAAGGATCAATGTCAGGTAATAAGTTCTATATTTGGTACATGTGGCTGGTGTAGACACAGTGTGGATATGGGAGATAGCAGAGTAGTGCTGTGATGTCTCAGGCTGCCTCCAGTGATTATTGGTTATTCATTAACTTTCCAAGGGACCAATTGTGGTCAAAATCATGTGGTTAATGTTCCATAGGCAGAGCCAGTGGGGTTGGGGTGCAGGGGAGCACCCTGTTGTCCTGAAATTTTATCAAGTGACCATTGAAATGGTGAAAATGAAGTGTGTAAAACACACACACACTCACACACACCCAGCCCCACAATCCCACCCCCTCTCAAAAAGCTGTATCCACCCCTGTGTTCAATGAGGACATGAAACCTTTGTGATAAGAAATGGTTTTAATGGTTTTCAAGCATCTAAATTTAACATTTAATAGTTTTCAGTGTTTTAGCCTTTTGATCCAATCCTGGACATTTTATGTCAAAGAACAGTGTATTTTTTTTTTATTATCTGCTTGATTGGCTTTTTAGAAGTTGATGAATACGGTAATAACAAAGGTATGATACTATATGGATGACAACTTCTTTATTATATTATGAAGCGACATTTCTTGTACTGTTGTCAAGCAAGAGTATCTGAGTATCTGATATGAAAATGCAAGAGTATGTGTACTAATTGAAGTATATAAAAAAATTTAAAAATACACTATCTGATTTTTTATTATCTTGGCTTGTTAAAACTATGTTTGTTTCTATTCATAAGCAATAACCTAATAAAGGGACTTAACTTTTTGACATTTTGACATTATTGTGTTACGCAGCACTCAGGCTCCAACAACGCAGTGTGTTGCAATGTGGGGCTGTTAAGTAGGATGTGTAAGGCAAGCCTTACTTTCAATAGAGGCTGTTTAGGAGTTGACTAGGTCGTTCCTCAGCTGTGTTGAAAGCTTTATCAAATGATTGTGCAATAGGTTCATAGAAAGCGGGGTAGACTACTGTAGTGTAAGGTTGGTGAACTGCTCTTGTTACTGCGGTGTTGTAGTTGTGAACTTTAACTGTGTCAAGTTACCGTCAACTACAGTATTTCCTTGAAAGAGTGCCTTACAAGAAAACTATTTGAAGTTTGGCAGTGCTTGTGCCTTGATTCACCATAGGATTTTCACAGCTTATGATTTTGGTCCTCAAATAACTGCTTTAGATCTAAACATTCAGGATCACAACTGAAGAAATGTAGGTTTTGAATTGGTTTATAAATGTGTGTGTTTGTGTTCAACTTTGTGACAATAGGCCATTGCAAGAATTGTTTCAGCATTGGCTATCTCAATTAATAATTTTTAACATCTGGAACTGATTTTACTTAGTCTTGCCAGCGGATCTGTAGATTTTAGAATAAAAGTGTTTCCAATATGTGTGACATATTCAGAAGAATACTAGTAACCAATTACCCAAACCGTTGAAAAAACATTGAAATTAACAAATACAATAAAGTAAACAAATGTGAAGTGAAACAGTCAAGCTTTATACATCATAAAAGATATTCTTGTTTTCTAAGGCCTAATGGCACGATTGGCCTGACAGGATGAGCGTAATCTGATAATCCACCCTCGAGTAGAGACTAGTTCATCGATCAAATAATACTCACAATAATGTGCAGATGTATTTTCCAGGATATTGTATTTCCTGATCGATGCCTGAATCTGACGTTGTTCCATCACATAGTCAGGTGATATCCTTACATACTTGGGAGAGTTTCTCAGTAGTCCAAAGCATTGATCACAGGATCAATGGATTAGGAATCAGTTGTAGTTATTGAAATATCGGTTATTATTTATTTAAATTCTAATATGTATCACTATTTCAGATTCTGGCCAATAAAAGTGATAACAGTGATTAAAAGAATTAGGTACCACCTTTGTTCCGACTGTCTTTAACAAAATCTTTGTATCACAAAATGTGACATCACAACCAAACATATGTATGTATATTAGCAGTGTTGAAATAGCCATTGGCAGCCCGTGGCTATAAACATCCAGTCAGGCCAATAAATTTTCACAGTCACTGGCCCGACTGGCTAGTGAATTTTCATGGGGTCACACACTGTATATTAGGGATGTCACAATACATAAGTTTCATGAATGTATCCGATACCCATGTCACGATTCGATACGTATCACGATACCTATTTTCATGGCATTATTCCGTAAATTTAGTTACATTTTGAACATTAATATTTCATATTTTATAATAGTCCATGAAGAAATCAACATTTTTTATTCTCTGAGAATAAAAAGTTCTAATTTCCCATCTTTGTGCATGAAAAATAATCATTTTTAACTCTCATAACATTGAAAAACAGGATACAATTGCAAAATGTAAACGATACATAAACGTATTTAAACCGATACTTTCAAAACTAAATATCGATACAGTTTTGAATGTATTGATAATTGTATCTTCTTAGAAAAAGTATCGATGCATTGATGTATCAATGTATCATGGCATCCCTAATGTAAATGTAGTGTAAGACTCTTTAATCCAGTAAAATTCAAATTGAGTTAATTTCTCTCCCTCTTGGATGATGTGTAACATAACCTACCTGTATTAGATGCTTGATTGGCACAAAACCAGCAATAAACAGGGACCAGGGTGTCTACCTCCCAAATGCATGGTACATAAAACAATAAGACAATACCCTACCCTCGTCACTGTTCCCGTGTATAAAGCATAATTTCTATGTATACACTGCTATTACTTTACATTCTATACATTTATAAATACGTCTCTGTACATTTCTTATTCAATCAACAATTTTGTATGAGCCATGTCATCTGTATCTATTGACCACCACATGTATTGCGTCGTCATAGCATTGTGACGTCATAAGCATTGTGACGTCACGGCCAGAGTTAACAGTTACTGTTCAGTTTACCTGATGATGGGGCCAGAACAAGCCCTGAAACGTTGTACTCGAGAATAAAAAGAAGATGTAACCCAGAAAAAATCTCTATGTTCTACCTGTATTAGTTCCATCACTAATTCATATCTGACCTGTGCCTACATGTGGGTGATGTAGGTGGAAATGGCATGGGGTTGACAACAAGATGTTTTATCATTCCTATATCATTGAATGAGTGAGTTAAAAGTTAAAGTCACTTTGACAATATTTCAGTGATACCTATATCATTGAGATGTCATTAGGTGATACATCTCTTCAACAGACTGTAAACAAGATTTAAGGCCAATTTTGTTTCCCTGAATGTGTCAATCATCAATGATATAATAAACATCTATTTCCTGTACACTGTGTTTACTTCTTGCCCCCTACATAGGTGAATGGGGCTATCACATATCTACCTGGCACATCCAGCGTCAGGTAAAGACTACCTGTTTATTGTTCACACAAACTGGTGGATCTATTTCCACATAACTTGGAGAGATTCTTTGTGGGGAAGGTCTCATAACTTGAAAGTCAAATATCGATATGAATGAATTTTTCATTTTTTTCAGTGCTGTGATACATGGAAATTCTTAACAATTTTTACTGTAAATACTGACCCAGTGTTCTTTCAAGTTTATTTGTTTTCACCTGATTATGATGATTGGCACTTTTGAAATGACCCCTTCTTACTTACTTCCAAATGAATGCCTGTGAGAGCTGTTGGGGTGTCTGTTTACAATAAATTGGCATGGTTTATGTGTTTTATGTGTTTTGGAGTCATGTCCTGTGATTACATGTGTTTCTGAGTGCAAGAAAAACACTGAACCATTTGTAATTACCATGCACTCTGTTTAACCTTATCGGAGACCAAAAACACATATATGGTCCCTGACCTCATGCAGTAATTCTGCCTTGTAATTTTGGGGGTATTGTCACTAAATGCTTTGAAATATTTGTACTTCTATGAAAAGCTTGCTGTTGCGTTACACGACATGTTATTTGTTTCGAATGATGGTATGAGAAAGTTCCATTCTTTATGAAACAATGTTCGTGTGAACAAACAAACAAGAGAAGACGACTTTGTCAGAAAAGATGGCAAATTTCTTAAACATCACAAGACAAGATAATTTACCTATTCAGTGATAATTTATTTTTGCTTGGCATGGTCTTATATGCAGGGATTAAGATTACCATATGTAATTGTCTCGTATAAAGTGCCCGAAATAGCAATCAAGTGCTCAGTGCACACGTTTCCCTACAGGTGATTTAGTTAAAACGTAACCGATAATATAATCACATGAATTCTGATGCCGCGATCCTTTGGCAAAACAAAAATGTATGCATATCCATTTTCTGTCAACTACACTTCATTTCGAGATGTGAGTAGACGCAATATGTTAGTGACTGCTGTGTATATTGCGGGCCGAAGTTTTAAATATCAGGTCTCGACACGCGATTTTACTGCAGTTAATGTAAACATTCTTTTTTAACATTACAAGTAAAATTTCTGTCTTGTTGTTGATACCAAACACAAAAACAAACATAGGTTCCCACATTAGGGTCAGTAAAATCTTTATTAGATAGTATTCTCACCAAACATACTTACGTTTTACATCCAAGACAGTAACTGCCAGTTGCCTTGTGATCTGAGTTGGCCGCGATTAGGACCCCATCGCGTGGGGGTCGGCTTATGCACGAAACATACCATTTTGACACTGATTTTGAGGGTCAAGTTAGGGGGTTGGCTTATCTATGAGATCGGATAATCTACGATAATATACGGTATTATGATATCTCAGTATTCCTGTCAAATGTTGAGCGGTATATATTGGATTGCATCATCATCTTGTACAGGACAGACCTCCTTCCAGCAATTTGTTCCACTGTAATCTTAACTTGAAGACTTCGTAACTATAATACCTCAACCTAGACTTAGGATCGTCTTAACGCTAACATCACTGTGTGGAATGGCATCCTTGGCACTGTAAACTAAACTAAGCTCATGTACAAATTTTGCAACTTCAGGAGATGAGTGCGCAAGAGCAAAAACTGTACTGTAGACAACTATGTCTTTGAGTTGTAATTGTTGTACTGCTGCAATGTTGAGAACTTCCCATTCTTGCAACTAGATACTTGTCAAAATAGCCACGTTGTTATATGATTACTCAATACTTCTTCTGTTGATTAGTGAGTGGTCTTTCAACTAAACATTTCTATTGTACTTCATTAAATTGACAGAGAAGGTGGGACACTTTTATTCACTATCAGGAAACAGATTTTGTTCCTGTTTTCATAAATCATTTTTTAGTTGGGGAACAATTGTTCAATAACTGACCAGCCATGCAAGCAATGTTGTATAATGGGGATGACTGGCATGAATAATACTTCTTCAAACATTCAAATTCAAAACATCGACTTCCGCCATATGCAAATGGATGTAACCATGCAACCAGTAAGGAAGTAGTTTATATCATGATGTCATGGCTACCTCACCCTTTTCTGTACCAAAGCAACACTCAGCAATGTCTAAGTCTTATGATGGTGATAAGGGGTGGGTATTGCAAAGAATTTTCATATTGCGATATATTGCGATGCGAAAGCATATATTGCATGTGTATTGCAATATATTGCAAGAAGTTTTTTTAAACAAAAAACTACTTAAAATGGAGTTAATGCTTGAAAAACACAACAAAATCACTATGTTTGATTATGCTGTAATAAAAACATTTAATCATGACAAAATAGATAATATGTGTCACAAATGAAACAAGGAAAAGAACATTGTAGCATCAAACAGTGGTTACTAGTTTGAACTACTTTCTCCACTCTCAAAAAGAGACCTGAGATTTTAGACAGCAACTTGACCTGGTCAGGACATATCAGACATCACTGGTCGTTAATGAGTAAATATTTAAAACATTCAGATCCAAAACATTGTGAAACACTTGAACAGATATTAAGAACACAACTTCAAACCGAACTTAACTTAACTTCCGGTGTGGAAAACGGAAATATCCGAAAATTTCTGAGTGTTACGAAGTTTTCCGAATGCATTTGAAATACCGGTTTTCGATCAGCGTATCACAATAAGTATCGATTTCATGTCTGAACTGGTAAATACCGGTAAACCGGTTATATTGCGCAGCCCTAATGGTGATGTGCAAGTAATCTGTTCTAGAGAATCCTTTGGATAATATGAGCACCAATCCAGTGTTGTGGAATAGGATGATACACAAACCACCAAACCTGATCCAGTTAGTTGCCCCTTTTGAAAAGCAGATGTTGCTGGTGACATGCTTTAGCCTGGTGTCTTTGTGATATACTGAGAGTGAAGGACATGTATTTTATAACACTCAGTTGTAGGGGTGTGGGGTAGCCTAGAGGTTAAAGCATTTGCTTTTCATGTGTGAAGCCCATATCTGGTGTCCCTTGATGTCATATAGATGGAATATTGCTAAAAGTGGAGTAAAACTAAACTCACTCACTCACTGAAAATTATGTCAGTTCTTTCATAATATGTCAGCTTAGGGATGCTATCTCACATTGCCTGAACTTTTACAAGCCTTGAAACCCTGAATGATTATGCAAGTCACTACTGTAGTGTCCACAAGATTTCTGAGTCCCGGTGCTGGAAACCATCATTCTGATCCATCGTCGGACACCTTTTCCACTTGACCAAAGGGGTTAACCTTATATACAGACAAACTTTATGGATAAACAACTTCTTTATTCAGTAGATGCGACGTTTAGACAGATTCTTGTATCGTTGTCAAGCAGGTATGATACAGATTCCTGTATCGTTGTCAAGCAAGTATGATACTTGGTTGACAATGATACAAGAATCTGTATCGAAACGTCACATCTACCAAATAAAGAAGTTGTTTATCCATAAAGTTTGTTTGTGTATTACTCTCCAATGTCTAAACGATGCCGCTCAAAGAATTGGTTAACCTTGTTAGCATGATGAACACGAACGAGTTTATGGATAGACAACTTCTTTATTGCTTGATAACGTAGTTAGCATCTACACTGAAACATTTCATCCATTGCAATAAAGAAGTTGTCTATCGGTAAACTCGTTCCTGTTCATCATACCAGCTTCTAAACGCCACTCAGAGAAGTCAGCAGTTGTCAGGTTATCTGTGATTCTACCTAAAACATTTACTGGACACCGGGTCATTCCTCAAATTGATGCATTTCATGTGTCCTGCCATGACATAAGGGGCCAAATTTGAAGAGCTTCATCTAACATTATCTGTGATTCAACCTAAAACATTCAATGAACGTCCGAGTCATTCCTCAAATGATGCATTTCATGTGTCCTGCCATGATATTAAGGGCCAAATTTGAAAAGCATCATATAAGTTGTACCTACATTCATCCACTGATAACCGTCTGTGTGAGTGGACAGATGGGAGACCATTACCTTTGTCCTTTGTGGACCATCGCCTGCTATTGTACAAAACCCATTGTTCCACTTTATCAATTATGTAAGTGTCAAATCAGATATGATTTTGGAGGATATTGTTTTGCCGTTCTGGTTACAAAACATTTGAGTCGAAGTTCAATTTAGTGTTTGTTCTGGACACCCCAGGGAGCTGTGCTGAGCTCATATTGTTCCGTGACATTATTTATGCTGTTTTCTGATTGGTCAGCAGTGTCGAATCTGCACTTCTCCTCTATTTTGCTGATGACAGTTACAAAAATCATTTCTTATATAAACTCATTGTATTTGGTTGTGAATGAAATATACAGGCATTGAATCTACATATGTAATTAGGCAAGATGACACCTTCATGATTAGTCACCAACTTCAAAATGATCAACCAGATGAATGACACCTTCCTGATTAGATTTGACCAACAGTCTAAAATGCCAATCAACCAGATCATATTGAATCTAATGGTTAAAAGCGTATTTAATATGAGATTTGGGCAATACTGTAGGTTTTTGTGTCCCCTAATCGATGTTGCTGGAATATTGCTAAACTGTCAAACGCAGTCAGTTACTTTGAACATGTTCTTATTGTCATGTGGTACAGGTGTTTTATTGGACCAAGGCTATAAACTTGATAAACACTCCTTGAGTCTTTGAAGATCTTTTTCTTTATAAATTTGAATTAGAAAGAATCTATATTCTAAATTGAATTTCTGCTGAGGTATTGTGTTTTTACACAATGTATTTATATTCTTGATTATAGATATGGAACAGTTGAAAATTAATATGTATATATTTGAAATTGAATTTTGTTTAGACACAAATAATATTATTTATATTCATGTATTGACTTCATACTTTTTGTCAGTTCATTGGGATATGAATCGAAAACCGATCAACAAACTGTTTGAATCCCTGTAGTGGATTCTTACAAAAGCTATACATGATCCGCAATATGCATTAATGTCGCCAAAAGTCCTGTGAATGACAATACCGATAAGATGAGAGGAAATTCCTTCAACTGTAATTGGGATTCCCGGCAGTCGTTAGTGGTAAAAGTTGTGCCCATTGGTGGGCGTGGCTTAATTTTTTTCTTTAAAAATAGTCAAGCATAAGATCAAGATCATACGAACCACAAGATGCCTAGTTTTCCAGGGCCCCGTTCCTCAAAGCGATCGTAGCGCTACGACAGTCGTAAGTCTATGTTAAAGTATGGGAGTTACGATAACCTTAGCGCTACGATCCCTTTGAGGAACGGGCCCCGGGGCTGGAAAGTGGACTTTATAGTCAGTTTCCTTAGGAAATATGACCCTGGTTGCTGTTAGAAGTGAGCCAGGTTTGTGACTGTCGGCAATAAGTTCTGGGATACTTACTGCATGAACAATGGGAAGGTAGAGGTCACTCAGTATATCATGGTCTTTCATGTGGTCTCAGTCTACTCTGTCTAGACATCTATACCCTTGGTGGAGAAATCATGGAATTTGGGGGTCATTATGTTCTGTTATGTCAGTTCACTATTATTGTGTTTCAACACCGCTAATTAATATACTCCTCACAAAAAGTTAAGCAACACAAATTTTTAGTCTCATTACATTTTCATTTATTGAAATTGCAAATCATGGAATGTTGCAATAGAAAGGTCAAACATATGTACACACGATTAACAAAATGAAATGACATGGTATTGAGCAATAATAGACTTACAAAGCATCAAAAGCATGTACCCGCGAAACAGTCGTGCAAAATGTGCTGCATTGATGGAGCAAAATGCTAACATTACGGTTCAAGTCAGTTTTGGACAGTGAAGCAGTTTTCAGTAACGTGTATGACCACCATGAGCACAAATGCAAGCTTCTACACATCTTTGCATTGATCAAATGAGCCTTTAAAGTTCCTTTTGTGGAATATTCTGCCATTCTCTCTGTAACGTCAGTTCAAGTTCATCCAGAGTCTGGGGTTGAACATGGAGACCGTAAACATTATTTCCAATAATGCCCAAGCATGTTCGATGGGATTAAGATCAGGTGACCTTGCAGGCCAGTCCATATGTGTGATGTTGTTGATCTAAACAACATCATTAATAACTCATTCTCGGGCATTATCATCCATGGACGGGCATTATCATCCATCCATATGGAGATAGGACCCGCTTGCTGTACCAGAGGAATGATTACAGGTAGGTTTACACCGATCAGGGTGCATGTGTGAAAAGTGGAGCACATTCATGCCACACGTTTTGCATGTGGTTTCTGAGGGTGGTTGTGTTTGGATGATGTTGTCAATGTTACCAGATAAATCAATTTGACACGTCACTAAAGATTATGTATTCTTTGAATATTTACCTTTCAGTAACATGCCGGCCAAAATCGCTATCGAGATTGAAGCTATTACACTGAAAATACTTGTTGCTTAATTTTTTTGGGAGGAGTATATTTCACCTTACTTTGTGAGGAATCACGTTACCTGTGACCAGAGAAAATATTTGGCTGCATTGGGCTACACATAGGTCATGTTATTTCACATTTTGTTGTTGTCAGCAGTGAAACCCCGAAACAGCTCAAACTTACAGCAATTGTTTCAGCTAGGCTGTCTATGAACCGATGAGAATCGAGTATTGTTAAAGCCTTTGTGAGCTTTGCTCAATGGTCTAATTTTGCCAGCCGTAGGGAGCAGTAATATGTGGACACTGTATTGGTTTTGTGATAGAAAATGGTCCCAAAGGAGGCATTCATGCGTGAATAATAGCGCACAGTTCAATAGCATATCGATCTATTGGTCTGTTAAGGTGTTTTACCGTTACATTTCTCCTTAACCGGCCACCTGTACGTATTCAGAGCGATAGTGCTGTATAGCAAATGTGAAAGTAGATCAACTTAGTGGCTAGTTTGAATGGTGAAGATGCCTTGAGTTGAAATATTGTGAAAGATTCCATTTATTGGAAATTGCCGGGTGCTGCCATTGTCTGTGTGATATTAAAGCAGGAATGATCAGTATCTTTAACAATAAGCTTGATATTCTGGGACCTGTCTGCAGGATTATATAGACAGTATGCTATAATTATCATTTAATTAACTTTTTAACCATGTTAACTAGAAAATATTTTAAGTTATTTTTAGATTCATAACTAGTGTGCAAAACAGCACATATGTTTGATTTTACAGAATTGTCAATAAAAGGATAGAAATATATGCAGATTTCTTTGGAGATTACAGACTTGTCCCACTATCAGAATTTCTTGAAATATTAACGTTTGTCATTCCCAAACTTGTTTGTTGCTCAACACAAAAATATTGATATGGATGATAGGTCTGCATAGTCCACATACCTTAACACCAGGTAAATATCTTTAACCCTTTCATGCTTAACGTAAGGTATAGCACATCAGACATTATCTCTCCCAGGCCTTGTGTTATAGACTATCAAGACAATTGCTCATACATATTTATGTGGGCCATCTGTCATAAGGAAGTAATTAATCTTGTAATGTGAATGACTAATCAGAAATGGCTATAGCTTCATGCTGAGGGGGCTTATCTGTGTTATACCACAAGGTGTAACATATTGAGGTGGCCTAGTGGTCTGTTGGGTAACTGACCCAGATGTGCCAGAACCTCATAGTCTTGGGTTTGAATCCCAGATGTGCCCTAATAATGATTACTGTTTGTCAGCATCATCATGCCCATACATTCATGGAATCTCCCAACATTGCTTCCTGCTGTCCACCCACACCAAGCTGGCAGGTTGTGACATAACTGGAATACTGTTCAATGCATGTCAAAAACAAACTTTCTCAGCCGTTGCAGGCAACTTGTGTCATTTTAGGCTATTGTGAGGTGAGGTGAAATTGGGTTTTACGTTGTGCTTGAGAATATTTCGCTCTTATGACGACGTGCATGCATGTGTATGTGTATGTGCGGCTGCTTGTACTAGCCCAGACTTAAGCTGGTTTTATAGTGCTAGCCCACTGAGATACCATGCCACAGTGAAGCATGAATACCCCACTCAGACACATTATACTGACTCCGAGCCGGCCAGTCCTTGTTGTACCCATTAATGCTGAGCGCCAGGCAGGGACCAACAAGTACCATATTTTAACATCTTTTGGTATGACGCGACCTTCCGCTCTCCGGGCGGACGCTCTAATCCACTACACCACGGAGGCGGTTTTAGGCTATTGTGATAGTCTTGCCACCATTGTGATACTTTACCAGATCTTGTGGACGTTGTGCCTATGAGGTGATACTTGCCACTGTCGTGTCATCTACACTTTATATCTGTAAACCTTTTTCTCTCTGACAATATCAAAAACCTTTTCATATATTAGGACCCCATGTTACAGATGCTGAAGACACTTCAACTATTGTAAGTCTTGTTCTTCCTCATCTTCCATCATTGTCTGTAGAACTACAGCGACTTTGTGAAATAGGAGATGGAACTGCACGATACAGGAGACTGATACTAGTCGATGATACTCCTGTTTCACTCAGGTGTATGGCCTGGTGGAGGTTCTCTGTAGCGTCACACTTCAGTCAGTGTTGGGAATTAGTTGAAATCTCACATTCGATGATTGGTTCATTACCAATGAGCAATCATCGCAAAAAAATTGGTTAGCGTCATTTATCAGATTTTCCTATTCAGGTTGTTATTGCAGATAAGTATAACATGGTTCTCTGTTGTTTTTTGTTTTATTTAGAAACTGCGTAAATTGCATTTGCAAAGTTCACATCAAATGTAAAATGATGCAACTTGCTACTTTAAAGTGATGAGAAATACGTCATGAACACAAACTTCCTGGAGTCTTAAAGAAATATGAAGTCATGACTTTTCAGTAAGTGAAGTGAGTTTTCTAAGAATTAAACATGTTTTCAGGCCCTGACAACTTCTAAGATATGTTCCATCATCAAGTGTTTCAAACACTAAAACATTAGTGACAAAATTGTTTGTGTTCGATTATGAGAAAATGTGATCGATTGCTTGGTCGTTTGGTCACTGCAATCAATCTTTGATTATTTCGATTAATCAGAACACAACTAACTTCAGTAGATCACTTTTCACTTTACACAAATCATGGCAGCATGAACATTTATCTGTGAAACACTTCAATTCTTGAATTTATGCCAAGGTTTGAAATGGAAGAGTCGATAATCAGACATTTCACATACTGGATCTGCCTTAGTGGCAGATTAGTGGCTGATTAGTGGTTCAGATCAGTCTGGATCCTTATCAGTACATTTCTATCCTGAGGTGACATTGTTGCAAGAGCTGACAGACTGATTAGCCCGGTTCTTGAAGACGGAAACAAGTCAATCAATCCTTTTGAGGATCATTCAGTAGTTGTAGATTTGCCCTGCGAGAACGAATCAATAAGTATGTACTGATTGTTCGTCATGGTTCTCCACTGATGAAAGGGTTGACCTTGCTTCAAGGAACACCATTTATTATGAGTTCAAGATGAGAGGAAAGCGTGACATATGCGGCATGGCTTTGATCGTGTTATTCCTAATTGTCATATAAGCATACATATAAGAATGATAATATGCTGTCAGTTGAAATGATGAAGGTTCAAAAGGGAAAGACATCAAAGATCTTTGATTCAAGATGTTTATGTATGAAATATACGGTTGTAATAAACAACTTCCATATAAGGACTGTGGTCACATTGCTCCGTCTGCAGTGTTTTACCGGTTCGCGTATCGGTGCTTGAGTTAATAACCATCACATTAACATTCTTCTCACTATTAACATCTTTTGTCACGTTAACATGGAGTCCTACCTCTGATCAGATTGTCTGGATCTGGATTTTCAGAACTAAGATATTATCATTATTATGGCCTCTGTACCACATATATAGTTTGGTGTATGTGTATATGACAGAGCACTTACTGACACTTGAACCACAAGCCTAGGTCTCTTTATTGTGAATGGGTACAATTAGTTCTTTTTAGTTCTTTTGTTTGACTTTTTTCTTATGTCTGTCAGTCAAACTCGAAACAAATAAACATTTCACTTGTCACAGTAGCAATTGAAAAGGTTCTACACACCCACCCACGCATGGTAGGATGAGAAAGCCACAATAACTTGGTGCGCCTAGTGGCTGCAAGAGTTGTACACTCCCCAGGGAGTTGAGATTGATAATGCGATGTGCCGTTGAGATTGACATCCAATGATCGAGGGAAAAAATACCAGCGCCTTGAGCATGCACTAGTGCGTGGATATGTGCGCTATATAAATATCCTATAATAATAATAATAATAGTAATGACACTCTCCACCCCCATCCCCACTCCACCCTCATTCACTCACTCACTCACTCACACTCACAAAGAGACAGACAGACATACAGACAGACAGACAGAAGTAATGGCAGTTCTACACCCACACATACACACATGGTAGTATTGACAGTTTTACAACACTCTCCACCCCCATCCCCACTCCCCCTCACTCACTCACTCACTCACTCACTCACTCACAAACAGACAGACAGACAGACAGAAGTAATGGCAGTTCTACACCCACACTGCAGAGCTTGAAAATTGCAGGTGACCCAGGGGTCTGACCTTGAAACAATTTCCTCCATTGCTAAGCAATTCCTCCATTTTTGAAACCATGCTATTCACTGGGTAATGTCACAAGTCTAATCAAGCTGTGTTCCAACCCAGGTGATGAACGTCCTGCAGCACCATATTCCTCCCTTCTCGTGCTGTAATTAAGCTTAAATATCACAACCTATCATTAAGTCCATGTGAGATTTGATATCAGGTTGTCCAACACGGTGAACATAGCTCTCATCCTACTAATCAGGCAGTAATCATTATTATTTCATACAAGGCTCAAGTGGCAACATCAATATCTGGCTGGGGACGTCACTTCTGACTCTCTCACCTATGTTGATCTCCGGGGGAATTATTTAGGAAGCTACGAAATATTGTAATTAGTGTTTTATCCAGATTTGATGAACCTGTGAAAAAAATTTCAGATGCAGTTACTTATTCACTAGTCTGCTTAGTGCTGCAGCAGTATCAGTCAACCAGAGTACTTCAGGAGTTCCAAGCAACCAAACACATAGCGGTTTCAGAGCATAATAGTTCCCAGGGGGCTCCTGTGAGTCCTACCTTGTAACTGGCGGGATACAATGTGTCCCATGGCACAATGGTTTGGATTGTTGGTCATGCTGTCTGCCTCTGGTTTACCTTCTTTACACAACAAGTTGATAAAGCTAGAACATTGCTCACCCATCTCGGGGTTGTGGGGTGGCCTAGTGGTTAAAGCGTTCGCTCGTCACGCCAAAGACTAGGGTTCGATTTCTCACATGGGTACAATGTGTGAAGCCCATTTCTGGTGTCCCCTGTCGTGATATTGCTGGAATATTGCTAAAAGCGGCGTCAAACCAAACTCACTCACTCACTCACCTTATACTCAGCGCAATACTTATGCGGTATATTCCATTGTTTATAGTTCAGATGAACAATTGACATGCCTTTGCTTGTGTTTCTAATTGGTGCCACTGGTGGGGCTGGATATGTACTTTTCTAAAGAAAGTGTATTAATGTTTTCGAAGGAATGATTATCCCAGTCTGAAGTTACCAATGATTATTTTCCATGAAACCTGGGTGCTGTTGTACAAAACAACCTTAGCGCTAAGGCTACCTTAAGTCTATGTTGAGGTATGGGAGTTACGGTCACCTTAGTGCTAAGACTACCTTAGTCTATGTTGAGGTATGGGAGTTTCGGTCACCTTAGTGCTAAGACTACCTTAAGTCTATGTTAAGGTATGGGAGTTACGGTCACCTTAGTGCTAAGACTACCTTAAGTCTATGTTAAGGTATGGGAGTTACGGTCACCTTAGTGCTAAGACTACCTTAAGTCTATGTTAAGGTATGGGAGTTAAGGTCACTTTAGCGGATTCTACAATGGCACCCTGATCCGTAGCACCAACCATAATAATCTTTCTGTGTTTTAACAAATACTACTTCTCGGTTGCTAATCATCTGTTTTGTAATATTCATGAATATCATTTTCTTTTTAAGAAAAATTCCCAACCTTAGTGACTCAGAGTAAAATGATCAGAATGTTTTTTAACCTATGTACAAAGTCAATACACAAGATTTGGCTTGTAGAAATGTCATGAATATTTGAAGAAACAGAAGCTTTCAAATGGCTGTCAGGTTGAGAGAACACAGCTCTGTTGCCTGACCTGTCTTGATGGAATTTAACCAATTATAGAATGTCAATTCTTTATTGATTTTATTGATTTGGTATTAAATCATTCGTGCTGCCACCTCTCGTGTACACATCTAATTTATACCTGAACTCAGGTAACACAATGGACGTGTAGTAGCTGCTATTATGCAAGATTAATTACAACATACATGCAAGATATGTTGATCAAAGTATGGGTCGCAGGTATGAAAGGGTGTAACAGTCTTCCTGAATGTTTAATGATGATTAAAAATACGTGGGATTCAGTATTTGAAATAGACATCAGCCCGAAGGCCCGAGGCCGACAGATTTGTTCCCTTGAGGATAGTTTTATATTTCAGCAGGCCCTTATGGCCTGCAGATTATTTTACGCTGGAAACATGGTAAGTGAAAGGTCACATGCAACCAAAAAATTAAACATAATTAAAACACAATTATCACTTATTCATGACATATAATATACATTGCTGATTATGAAAAAAACATTTAAACAAACTTATAAGTGTACAATCGCAAATCAAAAGTGCAATATTTTGTACTTGGGTTTACACCCCAAGAAACGAAGCAGCCGGGATACCGAACCCAGTCAGAGCGGGTGGGTCTGCACTCAAGTGTAACGGCTGGTTCATTTGCAGATGCCCTCACGGCTTATTGTGTGTGTATATTCGTTGGTTTCACATTACTTTTCAACTTGCTGTGCCCATGCGCAGAGCGTCCGAAAAATATCCACTGACATGTTTCCGTTTTGGTCGTATGTTTATCGATAGTGTAAACACTCCAAAGAAAACAAAAATCAAAACAAATATATAGTTTTATGTCGAATATAACTGATCCCAATTGATTTATGAAACAGAGGCCAGTATTAGTTAAATAAATAGCTTCATTTATGTGAACAAGCTCTCACCACCACCGTCCTTCCCGCACATCACCTTCTCACAACTAAACAAACACATCTCTGATGGAATTGCAACCAAAATAGGACATCAATTATTGAAAAGCAGGGGCAAATGGAAGTATGTACTCAGCTATGAACAGTTGTCACAACGCAAAATAATTTTCATAACAGCTTTTATTTAGAGTGCATTTACACTATCGATAAGCATCACGACCAAACCGGAAACATGCCAGTGGATATTTTTCACATGCTCTGCGCATGCGCACATGCACAGCGAAGTTGAAAAATAATGTGAAACCAACGAATATAACAATCTTGGGTTGTGTAAATACATGCTCATTTTTTGTGTATAACATTTTGCAATCAACAGACATCATAACATGTCATGTGTACAAGTATCACATCTGCCTGTCTGTGTAATTACATAATGTGACAGAGACCGAACTCGGGCCATAAATTAATGAGTTTTGTTTATGGTGTATAGCCTGATAGGTGTTAAGTTCAAATTGCATGTGGTCAGTGATCGAAGTTGTGTATTGAATATTGTCATTAGCAGACAGGCAGGCAGACACATAGGTGTCAATAAAACAGACATTGAGTTTTGTCTGTGACAACGACATATCTATATCACAGTTAGAAATTCTGTCAACGCTAAATAATGACATTGCTTTTAAGTATCGAACTGAGAAAGTGACTCGGTAAGAAGAACGTGTGGTGAAATAGACAAATGAAAGCATATTAACAGTTCAATCGGAAATCTACTGTCATAACATATAAAAAGCTTGCACCTGTGAAATATCAACGAAGCATTAGAAAAATAGCTCACACCAAAGCCTTCACCGAGTATTCACCGGACAACCCGCTTCCAAGCTGCGCGAACCTATTTCACTGCGCATGTGCTATGGGTGCAGCCCGGCGCAGCGCAGCCCAGCTGTTGAAACCACTTTCCCCCCAAGCGCTGGGGAAAATTAGTGAATCGTTCGAACTCTGATTTCGCACGTTTTTTTCATCGCATTATTTTTCATTTTTATAAGTTGAATTTGCATTTTTGATGATTTGTTTCGGTAAGTCCATACCGAAAGGTATCAGAATCTGCAAAGTTGTGTTTTACCTTGCATGTGACCTTGAATCATAACACTGGGATACTTTTGAAAAACTAGGTCCAGCTTCAACGTACTCTGCTGGTTAATCAGTCACGCGGGGTTGGAATTTATGGTTTACTCAACACAGAGCAGTAGGTGTCACATTGCTTGATGTTGATGCCATTACTGCACTGCTGTAGAGCTCTTAATTATTTTTTCTGGGAGCTGATACACTTTGTCTGTTTGTCCCCAGATTTCATTGAAAGCTTGTAGCATACCTGGCAAACATAACATATATATATTGCTTGAGTATGTTTGAGCCTACAGTTTTCCACTGGGCCAACAGTTTTTCCAGGTGTTGGCCTTTCAGGCTGTTCATTTACTCTGCTGAGTTTCAGACTCAGGGCCTAGATTTTCGAAGCTCTCTTAGCGCTAAGATAGTCGTAAGTTAATGTTAATGTATGGCACTTATTACTACCTTAGCGCTAAGAGAGCTTTGAAAATCTAGGCCCTGGTCTGTAAACGCTAATGTACCTCGCTGTACAGGCAACTGTTACGTGTAGTTTGGACTCATTCGGGATCAAAAGAAAGGGTTAGCAGTTTCAGTGTTAGAAATTATGGGGCTCTGAAATGTTTTAGCAGAGTATTTTAATCTGGACCCCTTAAATATTTAGGATTATGAAGATGGCTCATGAAAGTGTATTCCTTATTGGACATACAAATGGATGTAGGTTTTAAAAACTTTACCTTTTATATAGTATAGTAGGGAGTGGGTCTGCCTGGCAGATTAAAATGTTGGCAGTTTGATCCATTTCTGCATCATTCGCAAAGGCATTTGAAGGTAGTGCATGTTGTTACCCTGCGAGTCTCGTGGCATTCAAGGGGACAAGACAAGGACTTGTTGAAGTCAGTATCCATTAGTGGTGGTCCGATTAATTGAAATGATCGAAGATTGGTCGTAGTGACTAAACGACCAAGCAATCCATCATTATTTCTCGTAATCGAACACAAACAATTCTGGAACACTTGTTTTCATAAGCAATATTTTTCACATGGTTGGTTTTGTCTGTTACATTTCGTAAGCATTACAAGCTCGTTTCAAGTCATGATTGAATTTTTCTTAAAGATTCCAAGAAATTTATGTTCCTAACATACTAGCCATCCTTTAAAGATGTGAAATTTTGCCAGAAACCCCATAGAACTACATTTTGTTCCTTATTTTTATGTGCATTAACAAATTTCATAAATGATGCTAACCAATTATTTTCGAATATTGATCGGTAGTAATGAACCAATCATCAATTATGAGATTTTAACCAATTCCCAACACTAGTATCCATGTTAGACTGTGGCTTGAAATTTCAGTGGGCCAATGTGTAAACTTAGCAAAATTCAATAATCTTCTTATTCCTGATAGACTTTTCGAATCCTCAAAGGTCAAGCTCATACAATAGAACAATCTCACTCAAATGCTTTGGATACACATCCTCAAAAAGTATTAATGTGTGCATCTTTAAACTTGGTGTATACTGTTCCTAGGGTGAAGCAACATCAAGCTTACAGTGAATGTTTCTCAGTTTCTTTCTCAGTTACCTGTTTTCAGCCATGATAAGTTGTCTTTGCATAAATCTTAGAGATCCATACAACTTGTGTTAGTAAACTGTCTATCAAAGGTCAAGGTCATCCTTCTGTTTTATTGTCAAATCTTATCGTATATTATCTTTGCAAGTTACTGTTACTTGTAAAGTGCTAAGACTTGGGCTATTGTTAGATATAAAGAAATTGTCTTGGGTATGATTGAGGTCTGGAGTGAGTTAAGTTTTTTCACGTTTAGCAATATTCCAGCAATATCACAGACACCAGAAATGGGTTTCACACAATGTACCCATGTGGGGAATCAAACCCAGGTCTTCAGGGTGACGTACGAACATCTTAACCACTAGGCTACCCTACCACCCACTCGAAGTCTGGAAGTGCATGGGGTTACATAAAGTCTTTATATTTTAGGAAATGTCAACGACAGCTGCTTCTGGTTTTGCAAGTAAATGCATGTTTTGTTTGATGAAAAGATATGTGAACGGGATACATTGAGGTTGTTACTGGATAAGTGTCCATGATTGTGCACAATGGTTGAAGTACGTGCTTGATGACGGAACTGGATTGGGTTGTCTCAGAATGTTGATTGTGTGTAATCAGATCCCAATGGTATTGATCAGTGCGGCCACAGATTCAACTTAGTACAGACGGCCTTGTCTGGAGTATTGATATTAGTCGGGCAGATAGATTACTGCAGTTATTTCTAGTTTGTTCATTTCTTGCCATAGGGTGCTGTGTAAGTGGTAATTCTAAAGGCTGCTCAGGGGTAGCACACTTGATCAAACATCATGGGATGGATTAGTCTTATGTTAGTTCACTGTGACAGAGTCAGGGTAAGCTTATATCATGTATATCATAAGTCCTTGCCCTAAGTCTGTCCATTAATTCATCCTTTTGTTGCTCAAAACTCTTGTTCTCCATATGTTCTATAACCATTCAATTTGTGAATGTTTTATCATATGTGAATTTGTGAATATCATTTACTGACAAAGTTCAGTTCAACATCGCCTCACTTAAGTTTGATTTATTCAGGGTGTGTGAGCTTCCATTCCTCTGCTTTCTCTTGTTAACATCCAATAAGCTAGGCTTTCAGTACCTTCCTTGAGTGTTCTAGTGTTTGAAGTGTAGTTTAGAGGATGAATAAAAACAAAAACAGAATTTTAGTACCTCGAGTCTTCTACTGTTTAAAGTCTGTTTTGGTTTTGATTCATCCAAAGAAGGTGAGCTTCTGTACCTATGTTTCTGATGTGTTTGCATTCTGTTTTCCAGGAAGCTGTAGAACTTTGGCGAGCTGACTGAAGGTGATAAAGCGGATGTACCGACAGCTTCTACCTGACATCCAAGCCATCCAGAGTTATATTTCTACTGCTACCCCCATGCAGCACCCTGTCAGCTGCCAGTGTGGACTCCAGGCAGATACACTGATACACAGACTGATATAAATAGTGTATGTATGGATTAGTTGATACATTGTCCCCTCACAGCGATGTGGGAACGGAGCATGCCTTCTTCTGTACAAGTTCATTCTTGTGTGAATGTTGTTGTTCAGTATGTAAAGTATAAATATGGTTGCAATGATGAAGTAACTTTCTGGCATGCACTGGCAAATAAGAAAATAGTGTTTGAAGCAGTCCATTATGTTGAAAGGGAGATTGGGGAAAAGGGTTGTTTTAGTTGTTTTGGGGACAGACCATGATTTTGGTCGCTTTTGGTCAAAACATACTTTTATTCTGAATAGTGAACCCTTACAAATTCAATGTAGTTTACACACCATCCAGTGGACAATTTTGGTAACAGGCCCTCCAATCCCCTCTTCTGCCTGTTTGTGATGACATGTGAAAAATTAGTTTTTTCATTATTTATCTTGTGTATGTTGCCTTGATAACTAGTGAACAGTGACTTGTTTCTAGTAAAGGTTGCATTTGCCTCCTCCAAGTGCCATTACAATGACATTATGTAAAACTGGTCTACAAGCCTTGAAATGTACTTTAGAAGTGCAGTGCACTCATTGACTTCTGCCAAACAAATGTATCTGTATACTACGCAGTCCCAGTGTGAACATATTCCTCAGTATTGATTGGCACTTGCATAGCTAAACATTGAGTAAATGACCATTTGAAACATTGCCACATCAATCGCTTGACGCCACAGAAGTCTGTGAAGCTTTGTACAGTTACTCCTGACTTTGCAATGTTAGAATTTAGACGTGTGATATATAAATAATATGTGGACAGCATTGTTGTGGATCTGCAGTACAATGTGTGTTGAAACTTCAAATATTTGTTTTTGGATGTCAGAGTGACATTTCTCGGGTACAGGGTATGCCACAGATTATGTTGTTGTCGATCAGTTATATGCGTCAATACTTTGTGTTGTAAGTTGTAGTTCAAAAACATGCCATAGTATTTGGGTCACAGATCGAAATATGTGCACTTGGCTGTGTTGACAAGATAACATGATTCCTGGTTGAGATGTGTACAGTGAAATTTCCAAAGTAGAAACCCACTTGTTGTAGCATGCCTCTTCTGAGTTGAACACATGCACATGAACACAACTAAACAATTGCTCTACCGTGATTGTGATCATGGTAAAATCTTCTTTAATTATGATATGTTTGATACATTCAAAGTATGTTATATGCAACATATGTTATATTTGGGATTACACTTCTCAGTAAAGTACAGATTCTAGTACTTTTGTTGGGTTGAGTCCCATGCGGGATTCGAACCCACACCCTTGGAGTCAGGCACCTAATTGCCAGCACACAAAGGAGGAAGTCGCAGTGGCTGAGCGGGTTAGGCAGCTGACTTTGTGTGTTGGCGTTTAGTGTAATCCCAAATATAACATGTTTCATTTGACCACTTTCGAATTGGCATTGTATTCATATGTTATATACATTCAAACTAATTGGATATGGAATATTGGAAAGGTTACGGACCTCATGCATACATTTCCTCATTTATCCGTGCTTTCAGTGTTCCACGTTTGTTTTTCTTTGTCATGAAGAATTTGGAAATATGGAATGACATTGTCAGTGAATATGTTTGTATTTATTCTCAAATAGTCCAAATATATCTTTCTGTCAACAGAAATGAAAAGATGAAAATTAAACCAAGATTGCAGCAGACTTGATGTTGAGGCAGTGTGCTCATTGTTTTTTCATGTTAATCCCTCCATGGATACAAAAGTATATTGAGATAGATTGTTATTAATATATGTGACAAGTGACATCATTCAGCACCAGCCCCACCCACTATATTTTCAGTCAATCAGGAAACAGTAGTCTGCTTGTGGGTGTGGCCTAAAGTTTTTCAAGATTGTGGATACAGAAAATTTAAAAGTGATTGCTTAATAAGCCAATTGAATGACAAGAAATCATAATATTTTTTTTAATGTCCTGAAAATGATTTGATTATTTAACCATCATTGTTGGTGTTTAAGGTGTTATCAATACACAGTGTATATATTTCACAGTGCATCATCCAGTGTTATGTAAACGTGCCAACACGCTGCTTTGACCGTTTAGTTTGCAGATATTTTATTCCGGATGACTTTCAAAAGTCTTTCATCATAGTAGCCAATCACATTGTATATTTCATGGTCACATGTTAATGTTTTCCGTCCATTTATTTAATGTTTTTATGTTTATCAAGCTTTTTTGTTCTAGTTGTATTATATTATTTCGTGTTTTCATTCGTTGACATAATTAGCATAGTTGGTATTGTACTCATTATACAGAAGCATGATTTGGACAATACTTGGATGTTGTTGCTAGAATGGGTGTGCTTAGAAGCTATTTCACAGCAGCTATTTCCAGGGTTGATTCTTATTGTTGATTATGGGAGCAGTAGGGTGGCCTAGTCACGCCGAAGACCCAGGTTCAATGGGTACAATGTGTGAAGCCCATTTCTGGTGTCCCCCGCCATGATATTGCTGGAATATTGAAAAAGGGGCGTAAACCTAAACTCACTAATTGATTGTTGATTATGTAGCCTGTGTTATGTCAACGAACTGTCATTCCTTGTTTAAAGACAAATCTCTGATATCCCATTCAAAATTTGCTTAAGTATTCTGGCCAATTTTCCTCAATGGTGTGTCGTAGGAGGCGACTAATGGGATCGGGTGGTCAGGCTCACTGACTTGGTTCACACATGTCATTGTATCACAAATGTGTAGATTGATGCTCATGCTGTTGATCACTGGATTGTCTGGTCCAGACTTGATTATTTACAGACTGCCGCCATATAGCTGGAATATTGCTGAGTACGGCGTAAAACAACAAACCAATCGAAACCAATCCTCACTGATGCTGTGGGCTGGCAAAATCTCCTCAGATTATAGGAGAATTTTAACGAAAAGGTTGCAAAGAAGATTCCACAGGACTCACAGAAAATGATACATGTCGCAGTCGTTTATACTAATGGATAGTGATAGCAAGTATCTGCATCATGGAGTACTGAACAGTAAATAATGATTTAGTATGTACTATTTCCCATCAGTCATATCATAGCAGTTGTCAAAGTTGTTGCATTTTAAGTGATTATATTTTGTGATCCTTGATTTTCTGCATTTCAGTTGTCAGTCAAGACTGGTTAACGTGTTGCCCTGTCATAGATGTACATTTATACTGACGTTGCACTTTGTTGCCAAAATATTTCATGTTAATTGTACGAGACAACTTGCATACCTCAGATGTTAATAGCAACTGCATTTCCTCCAAACTGACTGCTTCTTTAAAAGAATGAAATCAGTTGTATTGTAAGTAGTTTTGTAATGGTCAAACACTCATTGGTTTGCTATTTGTGCAACTATGACTGATAAATATATTAAAACATTTAGTTCCTGAATAATTCTTGCATTTTAGTGGGGGAATTGTAACCCATAGTGCAGGTTCAAGGCCAGCCCATTTGATTTTCTTGTTGATCAGAAAAACCCACTTGCAAAATGAATAATTAAATTAAAATAATTGATTATTGAAATAGTTTTTTCTTGAAACATCTTTGTGATATGTTGTAAGGTTATTTTAGTAATTGAATCATATCAATGATGTTTGATTTTGATTTGTAATTGTTAAATATTTTTCTCTAGTTTGTCTAATGAAATAAGCAAAGTGACAATTGAATTCATCAGGACTAAATCAGCAGCTCACTGCACATGTTGATCAAAAGTCTGATTCACAGCAGATGAACTGGTGTGTAGTCTTTAATGGCTATTATGTTAATAACATTTGTGCTGCAGGATGGCTTCTATTGTAAATTGATTGCTTCCAGAATAATAGAACAAACACATTTGAATGGCTGCAGAGTTATGAATACCTTATATGTTTTTTAGGCAAAGTTGCTGGTTGACTTGAGCTAAATTAAAATGTTAAGTCAGAGCATAAGGAATGAAGACCTTTTGATAATGAGACTTGTAGTTTTACATGTGTGGATGGACGTATTGGGAAATATTTGCTGGGACAGAACCACTACCAGTTGGAAGTTTATAAAGCATACTTTTAAATAAACATAGTAATTTTGAAATTATCATTCTTTGGTTAAATGGATTAAATGGATTAAATCAAAGTTGTGTTTCCTTATTGTCCCAACTAACAAGAAATGATGTGTCGGAAGTGTCAACTTGTAGACTGTAAATGGCGGTGTATTCAAGGATTTAGGAGAACACAATAGTGCTTGCCCAACTAAATGCAGAGAATAAATCAGAATATAGCAATCCACCAGTGTTTTATACTTTGTGAGACTATGAATGCATTTCATTATTTCATTTGAGCATGAAATCATAATAAAGTTGCCATTATGAAGACACCAGGACTGTTTTTGTCCTGTATCATGAATCTCTCTATTGTTCGTAGTTAATGAGTTGTTATAAAAAATCTATAATTCATGCTGTGGTTTGTTTGTATTTGTTTGAGAGTGATGCTGTTTGTTTGTATCTGTGTTGTCCTGTCACTGATTTACTTGAATGGTCTCTGATTCCCAATAGAGACTGATGATGGAGAAGTGTTTCTGTGAGATGACAATATACCTGTACAATGTCCTCTCATTTATCTCCAGACAGATGAGATTGAAAAAAAATGAGTGAAGAAGTGATAGAGCGTTATCTGGAGTAATAACATGTTTTTTGCTGATTTAATGAGGCATTACCAAGAGAGGTATGCTGGTAAATAATGAGGAAAATAATCAGCTTATTGTAATATCTTTCAAAGAGAGACTTTGATGAAGAAAACCTTTAGTTTTGTCCTTAAGATTGATCAGTGGAAAGTATTGGCTCATTTGTTTCTGACATTATAATATAAGGCTGTGCTTCAGTTGTGGAAAACTACAATTTTTAAGTTAAATTTCAGCTGCTCCATAAAATATAGTGCTCAGATACAGCTAAATGTGGGATAAGCTAAACTGCCTTGTCCCATTATCTTTGTAGTACTTTAAGTAATACACGTTTCAGGTAGTTGTGAAAATGTGACAAAGAAGTACTTCATTAAAGGCTTTGGTGAGGAACAGATATATGTATTTTAAGTTTAGAAAATCAAAAATGGTTTTGTGTGAGATCTTGGGGGATTTGGCATTAAATGATTTGTCAGTTTTGTGCAATATATGAAATTATTGTTACAGATTTTATTATTTTGTAGATTGTTTAATGTTGGTATAGATTTTAAATGGACAAACAATATGAAGGTATCTTGTTTTAATTGATAAGACAATGTTACAAAACAAGAAATTCATTTGTGGATAAAAGTTCTTTTTATGTTCTCAGTTTTACATTGATATGATCAGCAACAGAATATAGAAATAAATGTATGTATTTAACATTTATTCTCCGACATTAAACAAAGTTTATATAGATACATGTGTATGAAATCAACAAGTTTTGTGTTTGTGGGAAATGCTTTTTTCACATTTTGTGAAAACACAATCCATCATGTCAACAAAATTGTATATTTGTAAAAAGGCAGAATTATCATGTGTTTCACTGATGCAGGCAAACCCTGGAAGAACAAGACTGATTGTTGATTATGTGCATTCATGGTAGAATGTGGTCTTTGATGATCTGAAGTATTACACTGTTGAAGCATTCATTGTCCTATCATAATGTCTCAAGTAATATCACATGTCACTTTGTTGATAATAACTTCACTGGCACAATGGAAATCGTGTCTTTTACAGTGTCCATCATGTTTTGTTTCCAGGTGGGTATGTGTGGCGCTCTTATTATTTAATACTTAATTCAAAACAGAAACAGAAAACTGAAAAAAGCACTCAGGTATAACCATGAACGTCTCGTTGTGACATGTCCATATGATCTGGTGGTGGCTTGTAACAGGTTGCACATTTCATTGTAGCACTCAGTGTGAGGTACATGTACTTCGGTCATACATTTATAATTTTTTCATGAAAACAGCTAATTTTCAGTATATTAGAAGAAAAGCTACCCACTTACAATTTTGAAACTGCATAAGTCTGTTTTGCAAATATTTTTTTTTTTTTTTTTTTGTCATGGGAAATAACCGAGACCAGATTTGCATATTTGCATAACTAAATTACATGAAGTGCCATAAAATCCCCCCCAGTCTGCCCCCCCACATGGCCAGACCAGTGAGCTGCATACATGAAGCCTGTGTGATGGCTGGTTGAAGGAATGGACAGATGCAGTAGAGTCGTGACCGGTATTATATGTGGTATGGGACTGAAACAAAAATCATTACACGCCAGAACAATGGCAATAAGATGACTGTGTTGTTTTCAGTGTTTTAGTTTCAATGCATGTGTATCTATATGCACCTTTCTGCACAACTTGATTTCTATTCTGACTGAACTGGAATCATCTTGAAGGATGTGCATTCAACTACTTATAACAAACACCAGCATCTACATCTGTTATTTTTATTAGATTTCGATATTCGTAACAAATGGTGTAACTTGTTCATATTTGTAGGAGAAACTGTTATTTTTGTAAAGGAGAACAGTTGTTGTGTGTAAAATATTCCTTATTTATTAAAAAATAAATACATTAATTTTAACTTGTAGTCATTCTCACTAATTTGTGAGTAGTTTCAATGTTTCCAGTTGCCCCAAAAATGTAAAAAAATATTTTTGTAAAATGAGCAGAGATCAATAAAGAAATTTATCAACTGTTTTCTTTATCTTATTTTCTTTTCATATTGACCAGGCTGATGTAGCCCTGTGGTCAAATATGCCTTTGCATGCTGTTGGCTGTGGGTTTTAATCTGTGGTTTGGCAGTGTCAGACCATGACGATTGTTGGGTTTAATCTAAAGTTTGGCATTACCATGCCATGCCGGTTATTGGGTGTTAATCTCAGGTTTGGCAGTACCATACCATGCCAGTTGTTCGGTTTAATAGAAGGTTTGAAAGTACCATACAATTCCGGTCGGTAGGGTTTAATCCAAGGTTTGGCAGTAGTCATGTTGAAAATTGGCTTCAAACCATAACCCCAGGTGCCATCATTGAGCAGTGGGATCAAGCATGAGTTGGGTAAGTGGTTTTGTGAAGAACATCTTCCCAGATGATGAACAGAAGATGTGGAGGACAAGACATGAGCTCATTTCACCTTCATTCAGGGGAGATAACTCACAAGATCGCCTAGTGTTGAAGATGAAAACAAAAGAGATTATCTTTAACACATTTATTCTTAAATCCATACATACAGTACTTTAACAAACACACCGACTCTGAAACACAAAATTTGCCTATTATAGTCTGTCAATCACCACAGTATATCTCCTTCAATGCACACATATCTTCACATTCAAGGAAAGGGAATCTACTATCACTGACAGTATTAACTTGAATAAATCACATCAAAGAGAAGCTGACAAGATGGTCGCTTTGGAAAACAGATACACTATATCCATTTTGTCTACTTACTATCTGTCTTTGTCCACTTACTGTACTATCTACAAGTCAATGAAGATTACTGTCAATGGACTTGTCTTCAGCACAACTTAATCGTATGCTAGCAGCCATCATCAGGCTGCTAATATTATGTTTCAGGTTTAAAGTTTCACAAAACATTTTTGACATAAAACAATTGGATACATGATTGATACCTTTCATGCCGTATAGTTAGCACTGAATGTACAGGGAACACAGTTTGACAATGAGATCTGACAATAATACGGCAAGCGTTATATGTTGGTATATCGTATATAACATCTTCTGAATACCTGGGAAGGCAATAACAGAAACCTTATCAAGTCTGCATGTACTCAAATTGTCATAACAGAGGGTGTCACGGTAGCAGCACTTCCTGGAATGTGGGGGCGGTGGGGTAGCCTAGTGGTTAAAGCGTTGGCTCGTCACGCCGAAGACCCGGGTTCAAATCCCCACATGGGTAAAATTTGTGAAGCCCATTTCTGGTGTTCCCCGCCGTGATGTTGCTGGAATATTGCTTAAAGCGTAAAACCAAATTCAGTCAGTCAGTCAGTCCTGGAATGTGACGTTCCAGAGCACAAAGACATAACAAGGCTTTTCTGATATGTTGAGGTAATATTCTGATAATAAATAAATAAATGCTATTTGAACCCATGATATCAGAATTTGCATGGGATAGGGACACAACTCTGTGCTTCGGTGCCTAACTGGGCTAACTGAACCCCCCAGTTACATAGCACATCAATCATTGATACCAGTTGTTGTAAACATACATGGATCCATAAATACAATGTAAATCAAAACCCTGAAAAGTAAATGCAAATAAGAATATCTGATATGGAAATGCACTTAAGATCCTGAATAGTTATTCCAAATAAGAATATCTGGCATGGAAATATTGGCGTAAAAACCCTGAAGAGTAAATGCAAGTACAATATATGGATATTCATGGTCGACATGCAACATCTGACTAGTTCACTCTAATACATACAACTCCAAGCCTCGAACACGGCTCAAGTGCATATCAACATGGTTGGATTTGATAAAGTAGATCTGGGTGCCGTTGTACAAAACGATCTTATCGCTAAGGTGACTGAAACTCCCATACCTTAACATAGACTTAAGGTAGCCTTAGCGCTAAGGTTGTTTTGTACAACAGCACCCTGATGTTTACTGTCTGACTAGACATATTGGCATGATTCTACTCCCGAGTACCATCGACACAGTAAACTATGTAAAAGCATTTTGACTGTAAATAGAAACTATGACATTTCACGACATATAACTAGACATCATCTTCTTTGATTGGCATTCTAGAAGTTGGGTAGATGAAGAATGAGGATATATTTTAATGGATATACAACTTCTTTCACCACTTGCTTGACCACGACATTAGAATCTAGGTCGAAATATCGCCTATACAGAATAAAGAAGTTGTATATCCATAACAATAGTCCTCATTCTAGACATCATCTGTATATAAGTTTTACACACATTACTCAAAACAAGTTACCATCCACTATTTCACATGACTACGTAACGGTTTAATGGCTATTGAATATTAAAACACAACCTACCAAATGAGGACATTCATTAACTTGTTTTGAGTATTGTAAAAACATTTTGATTATAAACAGCAACTTATGAACTACATTAGTTTGCTCCTGAGCATAAAATAGGCAAGATTACATAAAAACATTTCTCCATGCCCACTGAACACTACCAAAATGACCAGTTCTGTGAATACGCTACACTTGCTCTGTCATTACTGCACTATATGTAGTGTAAATACTCAGGTAAACAGCTAGAAATGTGGCCAGCGATAAGTGGCAAAAATACCAAATAAACTGGATCATAAACATAAACACAAACATGGTCTTACAATAAACAGTAGATAAATACCACAACAAACAACACAGTTCTTTCACAAGTCGTGTATACCCTCTGAACTGTAGAAAAGCCATATTTCTATAACTGAAATAAATTCGGATTTAGATTCGAATGGGATACAACTTGAGTAGATAATACTCTCTGGCAGTGAGATCAATTGCTTCATTTAATTAACTTTCTCAAAGTACTCCTTGGAATCTGCTGGGGAGGGCTTGATGGTTGGAGAATCAGGCTGCCAGTTTGCTGGACACACTGTGACAAAAGACAAGACTCACCAATAACAAGCGTTTCCTAATTTAGAAAACTCCAGAGCTAACTGATAATGTTCATGTCAACATGGATATGTATAAATGTAGAACAGAAAGAATTTTAATCATTTGAACAAATTTGATACAATATCACAGTAAAAAGAACAGTTTTCAACCAAATCTTCCCAACACAGACATTCATTGTCGTAGCTGGCTGAACTTTCCTCTGGAAAGACAACTTGTTTGTCCAAGAATTCCCAGTAAGAGATAAGCATACAGTATTGGGAACCATCTCTACCCTTGAATTCCCCATAGAGAGACATGCAAAGGATATTGGGAACCTTCTCTGCCCCTAAATCCCCAAGGAGAGATAGATAAGTATAGGGAATGAACATGTGGAGCTGGTGCCCAACTCACTCCTGATGGACGTGTACTGACCTTCTCCATGTTTCTCCACAAACTGGAAAGCCTGGATCAGTCTCACTGTCTCCTCCACAGAACGTCCAACTGGCAGATCATTGATGGTCATCTGTCGGACGACACCACTTGGGTCAATGATAAACAGCCCCCTGTGATCCACGAAAAAGATACACAATGAGGACAGGCAAACATATTTAATCAGAATCGCATGTGTGCCCCACTACTTGTATCTTTTCAACACATTGTGACTGTTTATAAGACTGATCTTATCACTGCCTGCAACCTGTGGATGTCAATATTTGCAACCTCTACCTACGGTTTTTATGCCACTTTTAGCAATATTCCATCAATATCACGGCGGGGGACACCAGAAATGGGCTTCACACATTGTACCCATGTGGGGAAACGAACCCCGGTCATCGATGTGACGAGCTGAATGCTTTAACCACTCGGCTACCCTACCGCCCCTACATGACATTGACTAATTCAACTTTCTAAAAGTCTGTTTATGAGTTACATGTCCCCAAACTAAACCAATCAATTTGTATATTTGTGGAAATTACTGCCTAAAAAACAGTGCCTTGATCTACAAAGTATTCTCAGAGTTACGACTCATATGGTATAACACATTTATCCTCAGTCTTAGTAGAGACCTCTAATTTTCAAACTTGATCTTTGTTTTTAAATACATGTATCTCTTAAAGACAAATTTGAATTTGGTATATTCCACTCACATTTATTGAAGTTCAGGAATCAGTCCAGAACAAACTTTGGTACATATGTGACCTTCAACCTCCCTGATATTGATCAATTAGACTGACCTACATCAGTATGAATTCTACTGTAATATATGTCTTACCAACTCAGTTAAAATAACTGTTTAGCTTTCCATCATTTTGGTGGAAACTATGATGTGATCTAATGATGAGACAAAGTTCATCAAATATCCTGTGAACATGGTGAAAAAGACATGATGGTACTAATATGGTATATAATTACTTATCTGAATTTATTGCACTGACACAGTTACAATCAAAAGAAACTTACATTCATGAAATCTCACTAGATCATGTTGAAACTGAGCGATGAGAAGCACATCAAGGGAGACAACTCAATACCAACCTAAGTGCAAGCCCCATGTCCTCAACAAGCACACCGTAGTCTCTGGAAACAGACTTGTTGAAGTCAGCCAGGAGTGGGTACTTCAGCCCTCCAAGACCCCCTTGCTACAGAGAAAAGTAGATCATTGCATCACAAATACTGTGCCTAATCACACATGTAGCAAACAAAACAGAATACACTCTATCAAGCATTCAATGTAAACACTACTTTTTAGCTTCTCATCATATATATAAAGTTTTCAATGTAAAATTGTCTTGAAAAATAACAACCAAAATGTTTACATGGGTGCAAAAATGTACATGCACTGTTTATAATAATTAAATCCTTTTCTAAAATAATGTCCATGTGTTCATATTGTAATAAATATTCACATTAACCCATTTAGTTACAGTTTTTCTTAGTCACCCTCAACAACATTGGTGCTGAATAATAAGAAGATGAGTATGATATGAATTACAAAAGGCTATTTGTCTATAATATCCACCAATACTTTGGTTGATAAACACAGAATATCCCACCTTCCTGGGGGTGTTGATCCAGGCCAGGTGACTGAAATGTGAATCTGTTGATACCCCCTACCACCTCCGTGTTCAACTGGCTTAAAACGATCCATGGCATCACTGAATGCAATGATTTCTGTCGGACATACAAAGGTGCTGGAAAACAACAAATCACAAGATGCTGAGTTACAGAGAGCAAGTTTACACTGCTGAAGAACTGTCATAATATTGTCAAAACTTTCAAACCTGTTACCATTTAAAATGCTTAGCATTATTTAGCTACAAAAAACCCTGTTTTGCTGCTACTGGCTCTTTTCTGACAGCCATTTTGACCTGCAGTTGGGCAACATAACCGGCTGCCCAGTCAGCACTATTCACATAGTGAACGATGTTGACCGTTTTGTCCCAACGACAGATCTTCTATGATATTTTATTGAGTTGAAATGTTTCACAAAATTCTTATACCATGGTTTACTAACCTGCCCCCAAAATGACAACAGTTACCTTGATCTGTAGATACCACGTTCAAGAAATGTCATAATTCAAAATAAGTGCAAAACTCTCATTTACTTGCTCATGTTGCAAGCATTCACACTGAGGTGATTATTTTCAGGGAGTGAGCTGTCTCCTTTAATGACACTTTAGTGTTATTATGATCCTACTGTATTTAAAACTGGAATTATTCATGCTGCTAACATGTTTTAAAAGGGAATCCATTTAAAAGTCTTACAAGTCAAGAGGGTAGAAGAACAGGACAAGGTACTTCCCCTTGAAATCATTGAGTTTTATCTCCTTGAACTGTCCATCAACAACAGCTGTTCCTTGGAAATCAGGAGCAGGGTGTTGCACTCTTGGACTCAACAGCTTTGGTGCTGAACAAGGAAACATTTATGTTAATACATCGTGAATCTGGAAACTGAACCTACATCACTGAAAAAGAATGTAACAGGGAGCATACTCTTCAAAATCAGACTTGTGGGAAGTATACATCAAATGTTATACACTTTTGGAAAACATGCATAGAATTAAATATTTTTCCTGAGACGACCAACTACTATATACACGAGATGACAACCCTAAATCAAGGCAGGGATAATAGTGTTGAATACAATAACTAATAGTTAATGAATTTTTTTAAAAATAAATACAGAGACCATGCACCAATGCATGGTCTCTGATAAACACACTAATTATGAGTGAATATGTTTGAATTATGAGTGAATATGTTTTAGACAAAATAAAATGATCTAATCTACAATTGCAAACCATCTACCATAAGCCAAACCCACCAAAATTTGTAAATCTTCACATTTTAATGAAAAAAAATAAATGTGAACTTTATCATGTTTATAGCATACGGAACAATATGTGCAGTAAGGTCAACAACTAGACCAAGTCATTGGCAAAACATTTTTGCAAACATTTCTCCCAAACTGGCGGAATTTACATCAAATCATGATGAAAGATAGATGTGACAATGTAATGCGGATGGCATGTCTTATACAAAACCTACTGAAACAAACCATACGTCCATTACCTGAACTGAATGACCTTGCACAATTCACTTTTAGTCTGTGAACCTGACATTTTGTAAGTGTCGAGTTCGCCTGTTGCAAGAATGATCGCACCTGTGAATGGAAAAAATGCATTTTCAATGGGTAAATTTGGACAAGAAAACTGTAAGCTGTTTAATAGGAAAATTCGACTACAGACCCCAAAACTTAGAAGATTTCTCGCCATGCTTGTTGTGTGTTGAAACAAGAAACAGCCAGCTGACGACCGCGACCTTGAACTGTGGCATTACGATTTGCGGAGCATGAAACCGGACGATGGTGAGAATAATTGTAACATTTAGCTAACTTTTGAGGCGTAACTGGTGATACTGACAATAAAACATTTTACGTATGATGTTACTATCAATGTAATGTCATACGCCCTATTGTTAATGTTCACATTGCTTTCCAGTGGCAAAGTAAAGAGGAAAGATACCCGGTTTTTACACTCGAGAAAAAACTTCCGGCGTAAACAAGGGGAGATAATTTCAAAACATGTGTTGATGGTATGAGCCATAAATCAATGAGCGTGGTCATTAATAGTAAACCCACAAGTTCAATTGTAAAAATGTGATTAGTCGAATTTAAATTTCTAACGAATTGGGTATTGTGTGAAGGTATTGTCACAAAGAAACGGTCAGTGTATAGGTGATTTTGAGAATTATGTTTGTCAGACCTTCTTGAAACTAGATTCAACTAACAAATGGCGACCCAGGTAGTGTCTGACATGTCCATGAAGACTGTATTCCATACTGGTCCCGTGACAGCGTTATATATCATCAAGGGGCATGTGTTAGCAGGTAGGAAGTTTGAAGTTCACTCTGTAAACATGTTGTCTTAATTAGGGATTGTTCATATAAATAATGACTGGTGGAAGGAGGGGTGTGTGAGTGTGTCTGTGTCATGATGATGATTATTATGTTTTTTTTGGAGGAGCATGTACAATGTGAATGACCTCCCCAAGATTTATGTTCAAAGTGAGTGACCCCCCTGCATATCATGTACAAAATCATACAAACCCCCCACCCACACACACACACACACACACACACACACACACCAATTCCCCTACTTCCTAGAACAAAATGGTTCACATATTCTGATGATATTATTAGATAACCTTTTCAGCATCGAAATCAGATGATTGTATCTCTTCTTGCTCTCCTTCAGGGATAGGAGGCAGTGTGTATGTGTTTCATACAGACAGGAAGGAGCGGGTGGCCTTGCAGTATGTGCTTCCATGCAGGAACATCCATGGGATTATCAGGGGTAAGAATGTGGTAATGTATGCTTCATAGAATCAATGTAAGTGCAACTTTTAGTTGTTCATCATTTTTGCACATTCATTTTCCATTTGGATGAGAATGTGCCTTGTTGATAATCTCAGTTGATAGTACAGCAGACTCAATTATATCTGTTTTCAAATGATGCCTTGACATAGTCTTTAATTTGTGTTAAAACCTTGTTAACATTCTGATGCATTCACTGATTCATTATCACATCTGTCATGCCTATGTTCTTAGAGATTCTTCTTAGACATCTGTTCTCTCACTATCAACTGCTTGCCTTGTTCTGCTTGATTAATTACAGATGTTACTGCTATGCCATGATGTCTATAAGATTGTTAAGCTATCGCTGCCATGACCAGTACAGAACTTAAGTTTCACATTGTCAGATGAGACATGATTTGATAGCCACACAATGAGACTGTCCTTTATGTACAAGCCTTTGGAACTTGCTTAATAGTCTCTTCATAGTGTGACACTTACTTTTAAACCAAATAGGGACTAAAAAAATGATTCATTGTTTGCTTTGTTTAAGACATATTATATATATCATTGCTATCCCCAATTAATTGTTTCAGATTTAACAGGAAATATATTTTGTGCCTTCGGAGAGAAGTGTTTCAGAATTTTCTCTGTATCAACTGACCCTGAAATAAGGTAAGAACACTAATGCATTATAATCTTAGAGTTTAAACACAGTTCAACATGCACAACAAGTCATTAAACATTGTGAGATCGTTGAACACAAGCACTTTGTTTTGTGATTTTATGTGTTAAGTGCTTTTGTATCAAAGTGAAGAGCCATTCAAATTGTAGACAACCACCTGAGCACTCTTCTGCGAGGCATTGGAAAGACAGCCATGTGAACAACAAAATTATAATTATCAGTGATAAGAGTTGTAACATCTTGGATATCTTCACATATAGATGACACAGTTATGCCCACTGCAAATAAAGCCACCGTCCTATCATGTTCGGGGCGGTGGCCTAGTGGTTAAAGCATGTGCTCGTCACGCCGAAGACCTGTGTTCGATTCCCCACATGGATACAATGTGTGAAACCCATTTCTGGTGTCCCCCGCTGTGATATTGCTGGAATATTGCTAAAAGCGGCGTAAAACTAAAGTCACTCACTCACTCCTATCATGTTCTATCAAGTATCATTACCTAAGAGTAATGTAAATGTATACTAATCAAAAGAAGTTAAGGAACATCCAATTTTGTATATTAGCTCGACTTCTTAATGTTCGTATCTTGTTAATATGATGTCTATATTTATGTTTGTCAACCATATTTCAGAGTTGACTGTCATGATGAAGCCGTTGTCTTGGAAGACTGGATTCTTGATCTCAGGTTTATGGCAGAGGTGTGTTTATATTTGTGTTCGATCTTCAGTCCTTTCCTTGAAAAAACCCAACACCTATAGTCAAGAAATAATCAACTGTCTGTGGACATGTTAGAAGTAATGTTAACACTTTCAATGTTAATGAAACATTTAATACAATTGTCAAAATATACAATATAATTGTTTCAAAATAAGAGTAAAGGAAATTCCACTGAATGAAATTCAAATAGAATCATAACCGTTGAATGTTTTGACATTTCAGCCCAAGTCTCAGCGATGTGCTCAACTGGCTGTGACTGTGGCTCACAATGTGATTCTACTGTGGGACATAGCATCAAGGATGCTGCTAGAGAGGGTGGACTGCACGGAGAAGTGCATTCTGTATCCTTGTCTTCAACATGTCTCTGGGGCTGGACGTTTCTTGAATTAGTGTGGCAAGGGTAGAATGGTAATGACATGCTTAAAGTCTTGATAATGTCAAATGTACCATAGAGACATTATTTTGGTGTAATTACCCATTACAGGTTCTATCTAGACTTGCTCAGGGATGATATTTGACTCCAAGTCTACAGCAAATGATTGTAAAAATTCCCAGTTTGAATTAAAAATTCTTTTCTTTTATAATTTGGTAGTATTTTCCCTAGTAGGCCAGACAAAACAATTGTTCGAAATCCAAAATTAACCGCTGCATGAACTAAATTTGTGTATATCATAAAGTACGACAAGGTGGATTTTGAATAAATAAATGACAGCCAATGTCGATGTAGTTCCCTAGGTTATTATTCTTTAACTGTAAAGTTACTGCGCTCACTTTATCAACTCTTCCTGGCCCACCCTGGTCCTTGCTGCAGGGACAGTGTTCAATCAGGTGATCATCTGGTCCCCTCACAGAACTAGGAATGATCATGGACAAAGGGAGGTAATCCACAGGCTCAAGGGGCATCAGGTGAGTTGTTTCCATCCATAACAACCTATCACCACCGTGGTCCTGTCTCAAGAAGGCATGCTACATTTTGGAAAAGGATGTGGGCATTTTGTGATTTAGTCATTCATTTTCTGTAACTCAAGTAATTTTGTTGAAAATTTCTCAGTTGGTCTTCAAGTGTTGTGATAAGTTTTCTCTTCAGGATTCTTAACTGCATAACACCCTTATAAACATGATAGAAAACACACTGTTGTACACATTGTTGCATTTAGAATGTAATCATAGAGATGATTACATTATACATGTTTATGAAAAACTTCACAATATTTTGAGAGAGTGTATATAACATCAGTGTTGTCATCTCATCTCAATTCAGGGTGTGATATTTTCAATTGACTACAACCCAAAGTCCAGCATCCTGGCATCCGTCTCAGACGACCGCACAATACGACTGTGGAAACTGACCTTTCCCTCAGAGAGCCTTGACCCTTCCGTCTCAGCCTGGTGTGGGATGGAGAGTAGTCCATTGCTGACCTTGTATGGACACTCGGCCCGCGTTTGGGACATAGAGCTGCTGGCGGAAATCTTTGTCAGTATAGGAGAGGTAAGATAGTCAGTGGCTAAGAACCAAATACTGTGTTCTTGTAGATTCATTTGAAAACAGAGCTCCTTTCTTCTAATAGTTTAGGTACCTCTTGTAACAGGCAACAGGATATTCGAGTGAAATGCTGATTAAGCTGTTGTGATACTTATCATCTGCTGTTTCAGGATGCGACATGTATAGTTTGGGACTATGCTGGCAATATACTACACAAGTTCAAAGGTCACAAAGGTAAAGTTCTGCATAACGGTTTAAATTGTGGCCCATATTTAGTGTTGTTGAGTTACTATGATTGTACTACCTGATTGTATTACCTATGTTATACAACTTTTATACACAACTATACCTACTATATATGCATTAGAGATTAATGATTTATTTATACAATTTCAGGAGAAAAGTATTTGGAGTCTTGCCTGTGACAAAAGTGGAAATTTTGTGGTATGTAGAATTAAATGGTTGTATTGTCATTATTGTCATGCATATTTAAAATTTAGCCAAAACACCACCAGTACTGCCAGTGTGAAGTTCTCCATGTTTAATGTGTGCAGGCTATTGACATTGTGTTGCTGTCAACCCAAATGTGTGTAACACACATGACTGGTGCAGTTACGAACTGGCTTCAATATGTTTTGCATTTATGGTGTTTTAAAAACGGAAACACTTTGCACACTGTGTAACATCCCCATGACATTGTTCTCTACAGTAATATAGCTAGCTCTGTTGTCAGCCTATCGGAGTCTTATCTGTTGGTAGATGGGGCCTAATTTGTTTTGGTTTACGGAAACATTAGCATGGAATAAACTGCCTTAGAATCACTTACAACATCTATTCATATCTATTTATGAATATATTTAGGCCTGCTCTTCTTGTATTATAAAATCACATTGAGAGTTATGTTTCATGTATGATCTTATGACCACCATCAGGAGTATGGTCATTGTAAATACATCTGAAGATCAGTTTATACTGATACGGAATAAAACTGTGGATCAGTTTACAATGAACTACACACTGGTGAATCATGGCACCCTGACTCCTTATAGACAGGTGACACCTGTGACAGATGACACTGTATTTCTTTATTGCCACACCCTTTGATGTGTGACAGGTGTCGGGAGGAGGCGACGCCAGCATCAGGATGTGGCTGCTGGATGATGATGACCGTCACCAGGAGGCGCCACAGTTGTGTCTGTCTGTACCCTCTCACTTACAGGTATGTGTCTGTGTGTACCACAGGGGTTTGAATCACTGTTTGGACAATAATTTTTAAAAATAAAAATCTAGATTTTTGTAACTGTATATTGTTTTTATATGTTATGAGTAACTTATATTTCAAATTTGAACGAAATCGGTGAAGAAATGGATTTTTTAGAAAATTCTCCCGCTACACTTATTACATAAAATACACAAGGGATGACACTTCGCGATGCTCAGAGCCTGTTGAGAAACCGCACCGCCTACGGTGACTATTTTAACGCGTCGCGTCGATCAAACCTTACGTTTTCACAAAACAACGTGTTGAGCTTATAGAATTATTCTTTTGGCCTTCTGCTCATCGTATTTAGTTAGTCTAACTGCATTTCATATTTGACCACTGACCCTCGCGATTACCACTACCCTCCGTTTGAACAAACATCTGGCGCCCTTAGGTAAACATCGACACTGTCCGAAACTCTCGGACTGACTCGAAACACAAAGCGGCTCTCATTGGTCAATTTCCCGCGTGTGTGGGGAAAACAACAACAAACATGGCTGACAGGGCACTGAGAGGTGCCATCGATGGCCATAATCTGTTGATTTGGGGCCAGCGAGCGCAGGAAGACAACCTTGCACAAAGATCAGATAAGAGAGTCATTATCAAGCAAAGGCAAGCAGTAAGGACTACATGGCCACAACAGGATTGGCAGCCAGCTAACATCGATGGGGTTACGCTCCATCGTTTCACCGGCATTCTTGATGGGCGGTGTGTATTTCTCTGTTATTTTTTTCATTATTATCAAGGTTATTTCCTCCATATATAATTGTTGTGCGTTATATGAACACTTATACATTTGTGCCTTCAATGAGGTTATGACCGCGTTTAAATCTTGCTGAAAATGTCAGTCAGTTTGACATTCTTCGATATACATACGGAAAATGTACTGTCAGATGGGCAAAGATACGCACGTGTTTTATTTTCTTACATAGCACATACTCATTTTCGAACACCATGTTTTCATAACATAGTATCAAAAAATACTAAAGTCAGAATTGGGGGAACGAAGTATGAATGTATAGTAATCTATTGTCCATAGAATTTCCCAGTGACATAATTGGCACTGCATCATGATTTCATAACAAACATCTGCCTCACATAATGACAGATGTAAATCAAATATGTGTATATTGAAAATATTTCTTATTATAAACACGAAACTTTCATATAAAAAAGACATCAATGTTCGAGGGTTACTCCAACAAATTGATTCTGTATATGAATTATTTGTAAACAACATCTGATTGTGAATGGTTTTAACAGAAATGTAGTTCAATTTTATGTTTGTGAAAGTGTTCCAGAAGTTTAGATAAATTTGTTTCACTGTAAGGAATTCATATTATTTCACAATATTTAGTTTGCAATCACCAATGCAATTTTTTTGTGTTGATAAACTCGACTCTTTTTCCAACATCATTTGTCATCTCATGTACAATACTAGCAATATAAGAACTGTTGGAGTTATGAAATATTCATGACAAATTTAGTGTTTTATAGAAATGGGAAATAAATATGTAAGTAAAGATTCAGTTTGTATATGGTAATTATGTAATCTATCATTATGGACAATGAAAGGCATTGATAGATCACAGAAAAAATGTGTTTGATTGTTTTATTAATTTTGAGACCATCCATAGGGTTTATCCAGGAACAAATAGGAACAAACGTAACTGGGTAATGAAAACTATTTGATAGATGAAAAGCTATCTTGATACCCACTATCATTCCCTGGTAAGGGGTTAAGAGGTTGGATGGCTGTAGTTTCCTTTATTAGTACCAACAAAGGTTTTCTAATGATGCACCCTATCGTATAATGGATGTTGCAGTTTGTAGCATTTTGATTGTTTCAGGGGGAATATATTACTTTTAGGATTGAAAGTGAATTCATGTAACTGTTTTTTATGATTTTGTACTGAAGAAATGACATGAAATCAAAATGTTTCTTGATATTTTCTTGATACCCACTATCATTCCCTGGTAAGGGGTTAAGAGGTTGGATGGCTGTAGTTTCCTTTATTAGTACCAACAAAGGTTTTCTAATGATGCACCCTATCGTATAATGGATGTTGCAGTTTGTAGCATTTTGATTGTTTCAGGGGGAATATATTACTTTTAGGATTGAAAGTGAATTCATGTAACTGTTTTTTATGATTTTGTACTGAAGAAATGACATGAAATCAAAATGTTTCTTGATATTTTCCAACAAGCATATATATTTTGCCTGAAATAACTGCAGTCAGATTTACAATATTGCTGTGTATATATGAATATGTTGACTAATGGGGTAAGGTAATACAGGTATGATTAAGAAGTTAAAATGTAATTCATATATGACTGACTCAATAGATGAGATTGAGAATTGATTTTTAATGGTTTCATTGTTGATAATGCTTGAGGTTTTTGACTGAACTTCAGTCACAATTATTTCTATAAGAGTTTTTCAAATTTTAGAAATTCTCCTATACAAGGGAAATGACAGAATGATGTAATTTTGATTACTTTCACAATGCAGAAAAAAGCCTATTTGACTATGTTCCGCAACATGAGGATGGCGACAATAAGTTCAACTATCGTAAGGATGTCTCACTGATGTCTCACTATGTAGGCAGGTATTACTGATTGAAAATGTATTATTGAATAAAAGTATCAACATGTGAAATGTTTGTGTGTGTTGTATTATACTGTGGAAACTGTATGAAATATTGAATATTAAATCAACAATCATCACGAATTGATATTGAATTGGAAGTCATTGGATATAACTGAAAATGTTGTTGACCTATCATATTACATGTTAAATCTAAAAATAATCTATGAATTTACAGAAGTGAAATATTTTCCGTTTCCATGTGCTTGACATTTTTATAAGGCTGTCAGATTTTCATTATATTGCATTCACCACCTAAAATAATTTTACTCACCATGACAGAATTTCTAAAACCATTTTCGAAGTTTTCCAAACATATCAACTGTCAAAACAATATTCAGCTATAATTGCACACGTGGAAATTGACCAATGAGAGCCGCTTTGTGTTCCGAAGTCAGTCCGAGAGTTTCGGACAGTGTCGATGTTTACCGGAGGTGGCCAGACGCTTGTTCAAAACGGAGGGTAGTGGTAATGCGAGGGTCAGTGGTCAAATATGAAATGCAGTTAGATCGAACTAAATAATGATGAGCAGAAGGCCAAAAGAATAATCTACAAGCTCAACACGTTGTTTTGTGAAAACGTAAGGTTTGATCGACGCGACGTTAAAATAGTCGCTACTGCGGCGGTTTTCGATCAGGCTCTGAGCATCGCGAGTGTCATCCCTTGTGTATTTTATGTAATGAGTGTAGCGGGAGAATTTTCTAAAAAATCCATTTCTTCACCGATTTCGTTCAAATTTGAAATATAAGTTACTCATAACATATAAAAACAATATACAGTTACAAAAATCTAGATTTCTATTTTTAAAAATTATTGTCCAAACAGTGATTCAAACCCCTGTGGTGTGTACCCTCTCACTTACAGGTAAGTGTCTGTCTGTACCCTCTCACTTACACGTAAGTAAGTGTCTGTCTGCACCCTCTCACTTACAGTGAAGTAAGTGTTTGTCTGTATCCTCTCACTTACTGGTAAGTAAGTGTCACCAGTACCCTCTCACTTACAGGTAAGTGTCTGTGTGTACCCTCTCACTTACAGGTAAGTGTCTGTGTGTACCCTCTCACTTACAGTGAAGTAAGTGTTTGTCTGTATCCTCTCACTTAGAGGTAAGTAAGTGTCTTTCTGTACCCTCTCACTTACTGGTAAGTAAGTGTCTGTCAGTACCCTCTCACTTAGAGGTAAGTAAGTGTCTTTCTGTACCCTCTCACTTACTGGTAAGTAAGTGTCTGTCAGTACCCTCTCACTTACAGTGAAGTAAGTGTTTGTCTGTATCCTCTCACTTAGAGGTAAGTAAGTGTCTGTCTGTACCCTCTCACTTACTGGTAAGTAGGTGTCTGTCAGTACCCTCTCACTTACAGTGAAGTAAGTGTTTGTCTGTATCCTCTCACTTACAGGTAAGTAAGTGTCTGTCTGTACCCTCACTTACAGGTAAGTAAGTGTCTGTCAGTATCCTCTCACTTACAGGTAAGTGTCTGTGTGTACCCTCTCACTTACAGTGAAGTAAGTGTTTGTCTGTATCCTCTCACTTACTGGTAAGTGTCTGTGTGTACCCTCTCACTTACAGTGAAGTAAGTGTTTGTCTGTACCCTCTCACTTGCAGTGAAGTAAGTGTCTGTCTGTACCCTCTCACTTACTGGTAAGTAGGTGTCTGTCAGTACCCTCTCACTTACAGTGAAGTAAGTGTTTGTCTGTATCCTCTCACTTACAGGTAAGTAAGTGTCTTTCTGTACCCTCTCACTTACTGGTAAGTAAGTGTCTGTCAGTACCCTCTCACTTACAGGTAAGTGTCTGTGTGTACCCTCTCACTTACTGGTAAGTGTCTGTGTGTACCCTCTCACTTACAGTGAAGTAAGTGTTTGTCTGTACCCTCTCACTTGCAGTGAAGTAAGTGTTTGTCTGTATCCTCTCACTTAGAGGTAAGTAAGTGTCTTTCTGTACCCTCTCACTTACTGGTAAGTAAGTGGCTGTCAGTACCCTCTCACTTACAGGTAAGTGTCTGTGTGTACCCTCTCACTTACAGGTAAGTAATGATGTGACAGACTAAGAAGAAACTCTGACTAAAAGTGTTCATCAGAGATGAAAATTTATTCTTGGTCTGTTGAAACTGTAAGTAGTTGTGGCAGGACTGATGTAAGTCTATGAATATCAGAAACGTATTATATCTCAGGAAAATCATTTACTGTTATTAGAGATTAACATTATTTCTGGGCTATTGGCAGTGATTATTGCTGTAGATAAATGTTCTGAACACCCTGACAAGGGAGAAGGCAGATTAATGTTACCTTGTGTTTCCTCAGGGTGAGAAGGATGACTTTGCAAGGAGCGTCGCCATGTGTGGGGTGGACATTGTTATCATCATGACCAATGGAGGGTAGGGACAGAACAGTCTAACACTGGTTGTCATTCTTTGTTTTCAATAATTTTTGTATTTTTATAACCATAATGAATATGTTATGAATTAAAACATATATCTCATTATATAAGATTTAACACAAACTTATTGTCTGTGATTTGGTACAAGAACTAACCAATGAAATCCATAGATTCCATCAGGTGAATATGAAGTCATAACATTTGTTAACATTTATGCATATTAATTGGATATAACCTGACAGCAGTTATCTCCCCTTGTAGGTGTCTCCTGCAATACAGCGTCTCATCTCGTACCTGGACGTGTCTGTATCAAGATGCACTCTTCTCCTCCTACACTGTCATGGCTGTCTCCCCTAGCAACACTCTTGTTGCTATTGGTAACATAACTGGCACTGTCAAGGTCTTTGATGTTGGTACGTTATACATATTTTCAGGTTATTATTCACCAATTTGAAATAAAACCATCACATCCCAATTTAAACAGTCCTTTTCAAAAATAAAAATGACAGTTTTATCTGATTCCCAGGTACTTGTGAACTGTGCAGTGGTGGTCAGATGTTTGAAGGGAAAGTGTTTGGACTTACCTGGGTGGACAAAGAGCACCTGCTGATAACTGGGCCACAGGGGGTGATGGTAAGTTTGTCTCTGGACAGTCCATTTCTTAATTTCGTGTGGCTGGTAGTCAGATACTTATTTTAAGTATTAGTCAGATGTAGCTCAATTCCCTTCATGTGTATGTTTGAAGCCATATTCTGGTGTACGCATTGTGAAATAGCTTGACCTGTAAATCATGAAATTAATGCGTCATTCACGCTGGCCCCTAGCGACAAGTGCAACTCAGTATTAATGTGACCTCACCCTAACCCCAATGGAATATTGGAGGAAGAAATTGTTTACATGAGGGTCACCCAAGGTGTATTTTATCAAACCTGATTCCAGTCAACAGCAAAGAGCTCTTTGAATACACAGTGCCATTTAGAAGTGGTCAGCCATGGAGGCTGAGTGGGTTAGATGGCTGACTTTGTGTGCTAACTATTAGGTGTCTGACCCTGAGGTTGTGGGTTTGAATCCCGGATGGGACTCCACCTAACAAAAGTACTAGAAGAATCTGTACTTTACTGAGACATTTTCATCCCAAATATAACGTGTTACAGCCAAGAGCTCTGTTTGCTATTCCTGAGAACTAACTCTGTAAAAAAAAATCATGGTTGTCCATTATGTGATTTCACATTAGCATGTGAGTGACTCACTGTTATCTTAACACAGCAATAGCCAACCTTTTATGTACAGGAGACTGGTAGCTGCGACCTCATGTCACAGAGAAGCAGGTGGCCTGGACATCCAAAATACAACAGATTTGCTCTATTATGTTACCATGGTTACATCCAGGCTTTTATCTAAACACTTGTATCCACATTCTACTTTCAGTACATTCTGTCAGCCCCCTCCCTCAGCAAGGCTGCCTGCCTGACCCTGCCGGTTTGTAAACAGAGGTGGGCGTCAGCAGGTGCTCTGTGTGCTGACCTGGGGGTACTGGTGTGTGGAGACCGGGAAGGGACTGTACACTGCTACCACATCATCCAGGGGGCCCAGGTATGTGACAGTTGTCTCCCCTTGGAGTATGGCCGATGTCTTGCGTCATGTTATTGTACAAATCTGTGTATTCATTCTCCAGGATCACCTGGAAAACGTTTTCATTATTAGTCAGATTAAGTACATTATATTGAAGTACACTGAATCTTTGTTGACACTCTGTCAGAGATTCATCAACTTCATAGTCTTTGTTTTTAGGAAGCCCCCACCCTCCCATCATCAAGTTTTGCAAAGATTCATGGGAAGGCTGGTGTTACAGATGTCTGTTACCATGGCAACACTGTATACACATCTGGCCGTGATGGGCAGTACAGACAGTGGGACCTGACAGACAGGGAGCTCAAGCTGAGGAGTTCACACAGGGTCAGTACGCAGGTTATACCATCACATGGTGGTGGATAAATGGTATATTTTATAGGAGAGAAAACAAATATATTTTAGAGGATATTTAGGAGATAAACCTAGTGTGTTTGAAAATCAGAGACATGCTTTACTGAATTGATGGCGACTAAATTTCAATTAGGAACCCAACGCCAGAGCGTGAGGTTTCAATTGAAATATTTAGTCGCCATCAATTCAGTAAAGCATGTCTCTGATTTTCAAACACACTAGGGTTATCTCCATTCTACCATGAACCATTTAAAATCCGAACTTCCTCGCCTCTGCGGAGGAAGACACTCGTAATCCGCATGGGACGCAGAGGCGAATTGAACTCGCCTGTAAAGGGAGCGGTAGGTGCTGTTCGTTATTTTTTAACATTACAACATAACAATATTCTGTCCAAAGAAATCAAACTACTGTTTATTCAATGCAATTATGTAATACCCGAGATCTTGGGTTCTTTTTCATCCCAACTCCACACGACTAAAAACCAGCCTATTGTTTTGTGTGCGGTGAAACTGTACCCCCTGGCCACACTATAATGGAATCGCCCTGACCTACTTATTTTCTTGAAGTAGACAGTTACGCAACAGTTTGAAATGGCGGACGAGCCAGTGTTTTACATTTTGCGAAAGGTTGAAATTTGAAGTGACAGTGGGCAATACTTGACTGACTGTGAATCTGAACCCTGCAGAATCGAAGAATAGATCCTTTCCTGATCAACCTACGACCTGTAACTCACCAAAGACTGTTGATTTTTATGACCGACCGATCATGATTTCACGTGCATCTGCCTCCACCTCGCATGCGACAAAAGGGTGACAGTGCTGCTGCTTAGTGTACATGCGACTTAACTTGTGATTCCTTGGAACTTTGTTTTCATCGTTTGGGACTGGACTGTGTCCAAGCGTTTTCAAAGTAGATGAACATAACAGTGACAACCTTGCGGGGAAGCTGGCAGAGGGCAGAATTATTTTGTGAACGATGCAACGGGATATGATGGAGTATGACTATGAGTGGCATAAATGTGGTGTTTCGACAGACCGTTAGATCTATCTTGCAAATTTCCCATTCTAAACGAATTAAATATACCATTTACCAGGTAGGTAAATGTTTACTAATGTTTTGCTGCATATTTTGTATAGATAGGGATGTATTTTTACAAGGCTTTCTGATTTATATGTTAGATATTGTTTTGTTTATGTTTGGGGCTGTGTATTGTAATTGAGTTTGAATATTTTTATAATAGAAGGTAATATGATAGTGAGGTTCCCTCATAATTGTTGGGGGCGGGGTCATATAATTGTATTTTCGAGTTTAAATAAATGTTTTATCAGCATTTCCATCCGTCTGTTGTGTTGATATTAGTCATGTTGGTGGTCAAGCTGAAGTAGCGGCAGCAGTGTTCTATAATGCGCTAGTGAAGCGCAATGAAATCAAACGCATTCCAAAAATTTCCAATTGCCTATGTGGAATATTCGAAAGTCAGCGTCAAAATCCACGGAGTTGTTGTTAGGATCCGCCATCATTGTGGTCAAACGGAAGTAGTTCTCACAATAAGATTTGTCAATGCGCGGTGAAGCGGCCTTACAATCAGATGAGCGTCAATCCACAATTGATGCCGTCTGATTTTTCTGAACAACCAATCAGAATCTAGTATTTTCTTGATTCATGGTAGAATTATCTTTAAATGACCCACTGGAAAAGTTTCACTTGATAGATAACCACCCATTCCACTTTCTGAGCTAATACCTTCATTAATGTGAAAAATGATTGAAATCAATTCTTTTAAATAACTAGATTAACAGTAATACCTTCACAATCATTAACAGACTTAAAATGTGGACAACAGTACGTTAAGTGCAACCCTAACTCTGCCCACTGCATTAATATCAACCCTGTAAACAGCAGACTGCTAGAAGACATGGCATTGTTTGGTTTTGTTTATGGGCCAAGATTGGAAAGAAACTTGGAAAAAGGACCTGCGGTTTATTTACAAACAAGTAACTTTCTTATTTGAACTGTTTTATCTTAGAGATGTGAGATGTATGATAACGTAGACCGTGTACCCGGAGTGTTGTGTGGCAGGTGATGAAGGGGATGGACTGGATAGACCGGCTACAGGTGACGGCAGACGACACGTTGGTCTACGGCTTCCACTCAGTAAGTTGGACAGGTATAGGGGACACTCTTAAACAAGTCCCCCGTGAAGATGCAGGTTAGAATTGGTTTTCAGCTGCCAATGCAAGTATGACTGGGTGGTCAAGGTTTGCTGATTTCATTAATACTGATAATGTCAAGCACTCATCTGATGCAGACCATGTCACATAAATGAAATATTGCTACAATAAAACAAAAACCTATAACTGTAACAAGTGTGTCCAGCTATTTATTTGCATGAAAAATCTTGGGTTTATGAGGAATTGATACAATCAATAGAAGGAAAGAAGAAGCATTGAAATGTTTTATTCACCTGGGATTTGGGGACAAATCTTTTAAGGTTCTCATCATCCGTTTTTTGACACAAGAATTGATGGATCATTTGTAGGCACAGTGAGTCTCATTGTGTACTGTCATAGTGTGTTGACTTGTATTCTTGCTCATGCTGTCAACCACTTGTTTGTCTGCAGCAGACATTTGTGGCCTGGAGGAGATGTTATTGTTTCGGACTGTTACGGACTGTGACGTTGAAACAGCATTCACTCTCTGTATTGTGCAAAAAAAAGAGTTAACCCACAGAACTCCAGATAAGATTTAGCTCATGTGGGTAGTCTACCCTCTGTATTTTTTTTGAGTGGGTATTATGAATGTTGAGTGGGTATTTCATTTTCCATTACCCACTGCTTTCAAATATGTGCGTATTTCAGTCATTTTACTCACCTAAGTATATGCCATTGAGTAAGTTTACTAAGCAGGTATGTTCTGCCTTGTCATACCTAATCAAAACCAACATAAATATAATGGAAATGATTTCATAAAAAATCACTCATCCTATACTGACAGTACAACACTTGTCCTATAATAACAGTACAACTTTATAGCAGTCGATGTCTTTTTCATTAAGCAAACGATTTTTATAAATATATTCCGTACGCATTTGTTTTAAACTTTCTGCGTATCTAACATTTTAAATGCGTAATTGGTACGCAACAATTATTTTTCAATGCGTAATTCTATGCGTATTTTACCCAGATACGCAGCTTATCTAGGCCTCTGAACCCACATCATGTCAGCTCTGTTAGATTTCAGGGACATTAGATGTAAAACACTCCAAGATCCAACAAAACTAATTCTCTTCTAGTCTCGCTTTACGCTTTGGAGTGTGACACAGAATCTACGACTGATGGACGTTGAGTGTGGAGGAGGACATCGAGCCTGGGACTGTCAGCTGAACGGGAAGATCGCGAGGTTTGTTTACCTGAAGACGAAACACATCCTGGTCTGTGACACAACTTGCAGGTCAAGACAGGTCATTCTCAAGGTCAGAAACTCAGCAGCTTGAAGCATCTGTCCATCTTGTTTATTGAATGTGGACGTCATGATATACCTTCCTTCTCATAGAATCTGTTCCAAACATGTACTTGAGCAAATTTTGAAATTTGTGACGTTAAAAAGTGGTGTAAGAAAAATACATTGTAGATTGTAAATGTCCCTTTGTCAAATACACTGTTTCACCTGCTCATTTATAGATACTTCATTTGATTAGAGGGCGTTGGATAGCGTTGTTGTTAAAACTTTGGCTTGCCAGGTTGAAGACCCAGGTTGAGTTCAGATGGGTGCAATAAATTAATCTCTTGTTTGAGTCCCCAGCTTCGATATGTGGCAACTACTAATGTTTACACTCACTTGTATTTAATTAGTTTGTTTAGTGAAAATTCATAAGCTCCTGGCTTCAATTGTCTACCTTCATTATTACTTTTGTTGTTCTTATACATACATATGTAACCTCTCTGCATCGTAGTTTTCATTCATCTGGTGAAGGAGTAAGAGTATACACTGAAACGTTTGGTTTCTTTTAATTGACTTAATTTCTTGCATTGATGTGTTTCACATCGAAACACCATTCAAAGACATGACAAGGACTGTATTTTCCAGGGGTGTCTCCATGGCCGAGAGTTGTGTGATGTCCGGCATATCACAACCTACCGAGGAAAGGATGGTGAGTTTCACGTCTATTGATATTACTGGAGCCTCTTGTGTCTGGTTTCCTGATGAACATTTTAAATAATCCCTGGGTGATGATGATAAGGAAGGATGTTTGGTTGAATAATGTATCAACTGAGGCTGTGAACTGACGCCATTGTTTGGATAATGCTGCTACTTCAAAGGCGAACTGTTTTATTCTCTTCCAAAATACATGTGTTTAGTATCAGTAGTCATCACTGAATGGTTGGTTGTATACATCAGAACAACAATCTTGTGTATTTCAGGTAACTCTGTGCACATCCTTGCAACTTGCAGTGAGGATACGACAGTACAACTGGTGTCTATTTCTTGTATCCTTGTTATGAGAGTGAGTGAATGGTGTTTATTTCTTGTATCCTTGTTATGAGAGTGGAGTGGAGTGGTGTCTATTTCTTGTATCCTTGTTATGAGAGTGGAGTGGAGTGGAGTGGAGTGGAGCTACCTGGAAGTGATACGGGTTTACATTTTTTGAAAACCAGGAATACATGAATTGAGCTGAAAAACCTAAGAAATAGTAAGGGAGAATTTCAGATTCAAACCCTTTATCATAGGTTCCCAGCACCCATTTTAGCATGTAATCTCCATAATTTACTACAGTCTTACAAGGAAGCATTTAGCATCTGCCATTTTGTTAAAAGAATTCTGTATATATTTGAAAGTGAAATCATGTTATTGCTGAGAAATGGGTTAAGTCACACTTAATGATAATATTGTTAGCAGACAAGACTGTATGAATATATGATTATCCTTAGCTCATCCTCAGCACACAGGGGAATATCCCAACTCACAGTCCATCACACACTCCAAGGTCACCTGTCCACTGTAAAGACACTTGCTGTTAGTTCTTCTACCAAAGGTCGAGGTCATTTACAAGTTTGTGAAAATATAATCTTCTCTGCTGGGGGTCGTGCCCAGATACAGGTATGGAAGGTGAAGGTCAACACTATAAACATGTCAAAAGGTATCATCTCCAAAGAGAGTGACCAAGGGGAGATAACCAATGTGAAAGATGCAACACTGGAACGTAAGCTCCTGTTGAGAGACGATAGTCACATTTCCCAGTCAGATGGTGACAGTCCATGTTCCTATGAACACCTGTCCTCAGTGTTCCTGTGTGGGGAGAGGTATCGTGGGAACAGATCGGCGGATGGAAGTCAGTCGGACCCCGAGACGCGGGTGCTGTGTCTGACTGCTCTGTGTCTGAGGGATGTGTCTGTGGACTATCCAGACTCTTTATACATCGTGGGTGCAGCATGCTCTGATGCCATCGTCAGGTAGGTTGTGACAGGGCATTAGTTACCTTAATAACAGAGAGACATTGTCTAAGTTTCAAAAGGTAAATAATTATAACTTCTCAACACAGACCACTTAAGGGGATGCATACTATTCATGGGAGCTGTTACCCATTTAAATACATTTGTTACCACTTTCTGCATAGAGTATTGTTGTGGTTGGACGATGTGTTTTGCATTGATTAAATTGGAGCTTAAACTTTGTGATTTTAAATTTTATGCAACCTTCATACGGTAAACTAAAGTTTGACAACACATGTTGTCAAACTCAAGTTTGAGAATGTGAACGTTTCATCAACCCGCCACCAAAACCAATTTCAGAGTTGTCAAACTGAGAAATAGGATTGGTCTGTATTCTCACCAACTTTTTCATCAAACTTTCAGTGTTGTCAAACTTGAGTTTAACATGTGAAGTGTTGTCAAACTCGTGTTGCTCAGAAACTACCAATTGCAGTCAATGAAATTGTCATGTGATAGTTTGGTCATCTCGTCAACTCGACAAGTTTGAAAACAAGTGTGACAATTTTAAAATTTTAACAAACATGTGATGTCAAACTTTAGTTTGCCGTTTGAAGGCCGCTTTACAGTTTCTTTTGGCGGTATATTTAGCCTCACATAAAGATACCGCTGGAATAAATCAACAGTCATTCTATTTCAGGTTGTTTGGTTTTGATGAGAGCCATAAATCTTTGACACTCCTACAACAATCAAGTTTCCATGACAACTGTGTGTTGAAGGTCAATCACATCATCCACAAATCACATTCAAGGTCAAGGGTCATATTGCTGTCAGCTGCAACTGGCGGAGAGATTGCATTGTGGGACATCAGCCATATATGTCAAACATACGCAGAAACCTGTTCGTCACGTGAAACACGTTCACACCAGACACATATATCAGGACAAGAAATAGATCGTGAACAAATGGAAGAACACTTAAAACATAAGTCAGCAAATGAGTCAGTTGATTCTGAAAGGACATCGTCCCTGCTCAACTCAGCTGAAGATCGTAACACGACCGGGTCTGTTGCCGAGTCACGACGAGTGTACTCCAGTCGGCAGTGTCTGCGGACATTAGATGAATCATTGCAGCGTCCCATGAAGCCTGCTGCTACAGTAAAGTGCCATCAGTCTGGGGTGAATTCCGTGCATGTCTTCAGTCTTGGAGGTAGGACAACATGGTCGGCGATCTAACCCACTCAGGCATTGGGGCTTCCACAAAAGATGGAAGTCGAACAGCTGTTCCATTTTCGTTGTAGTCACAGTTGCTGTGTGGGTTAGAGTGCTGACTTTGTGTTGTGTAGATCTGGCGTGTCACTCTGAAACTGTGGGTTTGAATCCCAAATGGGGCTCTAGCCTGAAAACTGCAGGAATCTATACTTTACTGTGAAACTGTAATTCCAAATATAGCACTTATTACATTGACTACTTTCTAAATGGCATTGTGTATTCATTGTTGACAAGCCTGTTTGCACAAACATCATATACTTGAGAGTAATGGCAGAATAAGTATCATCACTATGGTGACCACTCATTACAACTAATACTCAATTTTACAATATGCAATGAAAAATTCAATGACACAATCGTGATCGTGAAAGTTCTTATTACCAGCCCTAATACAAATTTGCATGCAGAAAATCTGTTAAAATTGTTTTGTTTGGCATATATGTGTAAAGGAAACCTGCTACTGAACATCAATAAAATCAAATAAAATCAAATAAAATCAACTTTCAAATTGTTCTTGATAAATTTATAAATGTTCCACATCTTCTCTTCTGTTTCTGTGTCAACAGGTGATAGATACCTGATTGGGAGTGGCGGTGATGACAACTGTCTGACGGTCACTTCCATACACGTCACTGCTGCGGGAGATGGGATGGACGTATATGTGGAGAAGTGTTGGAAGAACGTCCACGCCCATGCAGCACAGATCACAGGTATATCTACCTAGTACAGCAAAGTGGAATATTTGGTTGAACATATGTATTTTTTAAACCAATATACCAAAGTTGGAACAAACTTGAAATCTCAGAAAGGTATCTGAGTACAGTTCTAGCTGATTTTATAGAGGTGATTGCAGCCCCTATGCTTAAGACTTGCCATGTGCATTTATAATATGTGTCTCGGTTTGTGGAAAATGTACTTGATCTGGTGTATAATGTCTCACATAGTCACTAGGCTGTGACCTCTACGGAACAGACTCCAAGCACCTGTACGTTTTGGATGAGAATTGCTTGTTCACTGTGTATTGCCAAGTCAAACATCTATAGTGAATTTTTTTTACATAAGTATAAAGGAAACAGTTGTTAAAGTATCTTCATAAAATCTAAATTAAGGAAGAACCAAGTCTTCACTTTCACTGTCATCTAGACTTGGCAGCTATTGTATATTTGGGTGGGATTTATCATGTTTAGAGCTTACTTTTGTTTCAGGGGGTGTATGACAGAACATTTGGGGCCTGGTTGATTGTGTTGTTTCATACTCTGACCATGTAGATCGTTGCTCATGATATCCACCCCTGGTTTGTGTGCTGTATGCTTGTTTATTTACATGACATGATGATATTGCTGGAATATTTCTGACTGTGGTTTATAGCTCACTGACGTATGACTTTAAACAACATCATGTTACATTTGTCATGTAATGTGTAATGTGAAATGTGTACTGTGAAATGTGATATGTGATATGTGTAATGTGTACATATTTATAGGTGTGTGGATTCTCTCTGACTGGCTTGTTGTTAGTGCATCCATTGATCAGAGGGTGTGCGTGTGGGAACTCTCGGATGCTGATTCCCATCATTTCAAGGTAGGTCAGCATCCTCTGTTCACAATGCATTATTATCTGAGTCTTGCTAGGCCACACATCAAACTTTTAGAATAATCTGTTCTTAATAATATACAGAAAATAGTCTGAATTGAAATTTATCTACAATGAACAAGCAAAAGTTTACAGTGAATTCAATGAGAGAAAATATTTTCAAATTTCGACATGTTAACTGTTATTTCATCTTTTAAAGTGTACACTTTTCTCTTGTTGAACCAGACATGGAGACATGTAGTCAGGTTTGAAGAGTTTCTGTGTAGTTGAAAGTGTTGTATGTGGCTGGTTACCATACATAATGATAATATGAACACAATGACTGTTTCTGTCCAACAGATGGTTGCCTGTCAGTATGTGCACTTCTCAGACATTTCAAACATGGACGTCTTTCACGAAGGGTAACAGTATTCTTGTTAATTAACATTATTACCAGGTACTTTAATGTGTTGCGACCGCCTCCGTGGTGTAGTGGTTAGAGCGTCCGCCCGGAGAGCGGAAGGTCGCGGGTTCGATCCCCGACCACGTCATACCAAAAGACGTTAAAATATGGTACTTGTTGGTCCCTGTCTGGCGCTCGGCATTAATGGGTACAACAAGGACTGGTCGGCTCAGAGTCAGTATAATGTGTCTGAGTGGGGTATTCATGCTTCACTGCGGCATGGTATCTCAGTGGGCTAGCACTATAAAACCAGCTTCAGTCTGGGCTAGTACAAGCAGCCGCACATACACATACACACGCATGCACGTCGTCATATGAGCGAAATATTCTCAAGCACGACGTTAAACCCAATTTCACCTCACCTCATCTCACCTAATGTGTTGCTCTAGACTATCTAGAACACATTCTGTACCATTTCTCTACCACCAGAACCAATGGAACATGTCACAGTACACTCTGTATAATCCTTGGTACAGGAACTGTTGTTGGTCAGTAAATACAAATACTTACACCCTATATGTTATGTATGGAAGAGTTCCTTTGGCTTGGGTCAAGGGGGAAGATGGACAATCTGCTTAAAACAGATGTTTGATAAGACATCGTTTCATTGCTGTATAATGATAAATCCTGAGATTTCCCTGCTGTCTGTAAGAAGCGACACAAGGGGATCTGATGGCGCTGGAGATCATTTGACTGTCAGGTTTGTCTGCTCCAAACTGTAGAGATGAACCTCGTATTACTCACTAACTCACTGTCATATGAGGCAACATTGTTAGGGCAATAATGTCTATCTGCGTCTTTAATAGTTCATAATATCCTTTGTTTACATTTACTTTCAGGTCTATGGTATACATGTTTCTGTGTGGCGAGGGACTCAACGTTTTACATATAGACACAGGAGAAATGGAAAAGAAAAAATGAGAAAACACTGTAATATTTATCAGAGAAAGAATAAACAACTCACCTGAGTATGTGAGCCTGTTTCATGCTGTTTCTTTGTGATGTTTCATCAGGATGGGTAGATGAGTACAGAGAGCAGGCACTCTATCAGCTTGTTACAAAAACGTCATGATATGAACACAATAGCAATTGAAAATCAAAATGAGATACAATCTTGTTTGTAGTCTGGAGCTCCTTTGTTGGTTCATGTTGGCAGAATGTGGAAGGAAGGTCGTTGGTGTTTATAAATTTGGTTTTAAGAATAACGCTGCTTATTTGGACACATTTTGGATTCAAACCCTTACCATCGGATCGTGCCAGCCAAGGGACACAACTCTGTTACCCCAGGTCTACTCCTACACCTACACCGACAATGAAATGTTCCTGATGCTCACATGAACCTATAAGGACTTAACTCTGTCCATTAATGACAAGATTAAAGACTATGACAAAGTGTCTTTTTTTAAATATATAGTACGTTTGTGATATGGTAAAACTATGACGTAAATATATTTACTAACTCCATTACAACCGATCAATCATCGAAAATAATTGGTTAGCGTCATTTATCAAATGTTGCTGTTATTTGTGTTAATGCACACAAAAATAAAGAAAAAACGTAGTAATTTGGGTTGTTTTGCAAATTGCATAAATTCCATTTGCAAATTTTGCATATTTAAATGATGATTAGTATGTTTGGAACACATATTTCCTGGATTCTTTTTTGATAAATTCAATCGTGACTTGGAACGAGCTTGTATTGCTTATGAAATGTAAATTTAATGACACAGACAAAACCAGCCTTGTGAAAAATATTGTTAATGCAAACAAGTGTTCAAAGATTGGTCGTGTTCGATTATGAGAAAACATGTTCGATTGCTTGGTCGTTTAGTCACTGCGACCAATCTTCGATTATTTCAATTAATCGGACCACCACTAGTGAACAGGGAAGTATATTAAGTCACATATGTGCCGTGTGTTCCATCATGTATTGGGAAGCACACAATATCACGAAAAGGGGTTGCTTTTTTACTCAAAATTACATTTGTTAAAAGGACCGCTGTCTTCGTCATTTGGATGTTCCATGATTTGTCAATTGTTCTTTGTGTGTGTGAGCTCTCTATGCAAGTGAGGGGGGGTTATCAATAACCCGAGAACAATATACAGGTACAGTCCTCACTGGAACCAAATACCAGTCACTCTTCAAATCTGTCTTTCACATTGAATTGAGCAGATGAGGTGTATGTGTGTGTGCGTGCGTGCGTGCGTGCGTGCGTGTAAAACAGGAAAAACAGGCAAGATGATTCTTTTTCTGTCATTAATTGCATAGTAATAGCGATACGTTACCGTCGTCAATTGTGTTAAGGACGAGTGTTCACGAATTGGTATCGTGTACGTTCGTTACTGATGTCGCCGTTTGTGTGATGTTCGTGTTGAATGATAATTACGATGTTGTCCAGTTTATCACTGAAGAGGTCGCACCTAAATTACCAAAGGGCGTTCTCCATGATCGATTGTAACCCCTCTGTGGTTGATGTACGGCGACATGGTTCCACCCACAGCCCCGAGCTTCAGACTGATGGCTCCCAGGTGTAGACCAAGCTCTTGATCCTGGCCCTACTGCGACGTTGTGTCCAGGCAGTGATACTGACTCCACGAAGCCGATTTTAATCGTGTTCATCTATCGTATTGCCAGTCTGCACTCCCAGTTCCGGAATAATTTACAGAAACACTCACTTCTCTGCCAAGACTCGATTATGTTTGGCTATATAATCAGTGCCCGATCCACAAACCAATCGTAGCACTACGACATTCGTAAGCCTATGATAAACTGTATAGTTACGACATTTCGTTGCACTAAGTACCCGTGAAGATCCGGGTTAGAATTAGTCTTCAGCATCCCATGCTTGTCGTAAGAGGAGGCGACTAACGGGATCGGGTGGTCAGGCTCGCTCACTTGGTTGACATATGTCATCGCTTCCCAAATGCGTTGATCGATGCTCATGATTGTTTAGTCCAGACATATAGCTGGAATATTGTTGAGTGCGGCATTAAACAACAAATACACAAACATTACGTTACGCATGTTTTGTGGATCGGGCCGCAAACTCTGATGTTTCTGTTGGCGTTACCTCAACGGATGTCGGTAGTGTTCCCACTAGGTAGACTCGCCATTAGTCACGTTAACGAAACGAAACGAATGCACACTAACAGGTTGCACACTAACAGGTTGCACAATAGCAGGTTGCACAATACGGACGACAGTGATCGTATAACATTCTCCAACCCTTTTACAGTATAATTCTTCCTCGGAATCAACACGCCGCCCCCTAACGTGGCTCTGTGGTCGAAGGTGATGCCACGCTCATTGCAAAGTCATGTATCTTCGCCGTGCTGCGTTCGATTTGTATCACGGAACGCGACCCTATACGTCTGTGAGCGATGATGCCTTGGATGTTGTGCCAAGATCGGAATTGGTATTTGTGGAACATGTCTTGCACGAACTCGTCGCAAATTGTTGGCAGTACCACTGATCCAAGACTGAATTGATAGTTTAAAAAGGACAATATATGTGAGGCCTCTTGACCCAGTTGTCCCACGTTGGATAAGCATTATCACCAGCTGATCAACAGTTCGAATCCACGCCCGCCTTGGATAATGAATGGCCTATCCTCACCATGTATGTGTTGGTGGTTCGTCCTCGAAAAGGGCTAATGTTCTACGTCTACTGACATAACATGCTATCACCGAATTGCTGTTGACTCCCAGTCACCCTCTTTCTCCATCGACGAAGCAAGAAAACCAGTTGTTGATAGTGTGAATAACGATCCCTGCCACATCGAGGTTGGGGTTACAGCTGACTGGGTGTTTGGGGATGGTGTACACATTCAGTGTGCTAAGCCTATAACAAGTTCAAATAAATACAAACACAAAACCGTATGATGAGATCAGGAGGCGCCTAAAGTCGGCACGACTGTCGATGTATCACCCAAACCCCCCAGATTACAGCAAGCCAAACTCCCGTGTCAAACACAATGATTCACCAGTGTTTTAACATCCTTGCACCCGCTTCAAATAATAGGTCAGCAATATCAAACCCGGATCCTGAACGTGATTAAAGAAAGCCGAACCAGTTAACTATCTTCGCGTATATATTGGCTATATTGGCTTTATTAAAGGTTTGCTAGCCAGCAGATGGAGGAACATGTTTAGCACCTTGACTCCCGATAATTTCCAGGTTTCGGCCCTCCCAACGCTTAAATTGTCTCCCTTGGTTTTTGTTGGAAGCATGGCTCTCGGCATGGTACCTGGGAGACAGACATAGTAACGTCACTGTCAACATTTTAGCACCTCAAAGGCAGATTGGGCTGTAGACTCCTCAGGGAGCTGAGAATGAAAATCGAATTTACTCTAATCCATCTACCGGGGTAATAATTGTCTCTAGTGTCTTAAGCAGTCGCTTGGCCCAGGTAATCAGACACTTTAATACATCTGATCAGATGGTTGTGATGTGTGACCTTCTGTTATAAACAGTTGCTCATGTCATCAGCCAGTGCCCGGCCTTGTTTAAACTCGCGGTTGATAGAATACAACAGCCCGATATAAGGCAACATTGCCCCTTAGGAGGCGGGTATATACCCTTCATCAAATAATCTCAGCAACATCATCGTAAACTCAGTTGATCCGGTAAAGAATAGCAGTAGATGCCGACGTCGAGGATGCAGCACCTTAGTGTCAATCTTGGTGTTCATGCAACGTAGCAAAGGTCACGTGAACTGATAATTACCGATCGATTTCCCTCTAATATGGATCACTGTCAACAGTTAGCTCTAACTTCAGACGTCAATACAAATGAGATAAATTGTACGTGATGGCGCTTGGGGTAATAAGGACAAGTATTTATTTGATGGAGATTAGTCATTTGGCCAATATTATTTCTTGACTGATGTGAAATCCTAGATAGATGTCCGAAACATCCGCGGCCCGGTAATGAGGTTCATCTAGCGCGTGGTCCATGTGGTTGATTCGCTGGAAGCTGTAGGGTTCACTGACCGACTGAGTATAGTTTTACGCCGCTTTTAGCAATATTCCAGCAATATCACGACGGGTGATACCAGAAATAGGCTTCACAAATTGTACCCATGTGGGGAATCGAACCCGGGTCTTCGGCGTGACGAGCGAACGCTTTAACCACTAGGCTACCCCTGTAGGAATCAAGGGAGGTGATGTAGAACTTTATAAAACGACGTTACACAGCTTCCTGTAAACATGATGATAGTATTCTACACCTCCCGATCGCTTCATTTGTAACAAGATGTACGTCTCCAGATGTCTCGTTATGGAAACATCTACAGGGAACTAGGCTGAGATAAGAAAGCCGTCATGTTTTTGCATATTTAGGTATGAATAGAAAATCCTAAATATTATACCGCCCACGATATTTGATGTTTGGAAATAAGACAACGTAATATGTTACGAGCTACTACTTTGCTCGTATATAGGCTTCGTGTCTCGGTAAGAAGATAATAGGCTAGGCTCCTGTCGCTGCCCCAATTACGATCCTTTGTAGTCAGTCCCATATCTATATATGTCCTGCGTTTCTCCGAGAGTTCTACGATCTGCCTCCATTTGGTCTTTCCTCTTACAACAATCTGATACTATTTAAAGCTGCACTTTGCACACTCATCCGGATAAATAGGGTTTTCCTATAATGACTGGTTGCCATATTGAAATGTGCACTGTGGGCGTTGATAACAACGAAACACAGTCATTGAACAAACATGAAAGCAGCCACACTTTCAGTAGCCCGAAACGACCTACGGCCCCTTTAAATATGTCTAAAAAAATATTTACAACTATAATGCACGGATACGAAATAAAGGTTGTGTGTTTGTTGTGTGACAGTAAGAGTCTACTATTTTCGTCTCATTCTTTCTTCATCATTTTGCTTTCATCTAGCACGTGACTAACGATAGTATCCAGTCCCATCAAAGTAGTTCAGATCATTTCACTTTTGTATTTGTCTGAGGACTGCAGAACGCTTACTTAGACCATTTTTAAATCAGAGAGGGACCTTGGATATCAGCCAGTGTTTGAAATCCTGAATAATATTTCTTCCAGGAAGTTCGGTACCCAGTTATGACGACATTATCAATTGGCGTCGCCTTCTGGAGCGAACCGACTCTGTCTGCTAGATAAACCCCCCTATAAAAAGACATCCAACTTGAAATCCATAAAATAAACTTTATTCAGACTCATTAGTCTCATGAAAGGTCACTTGTATCCAGTTTCACTATTGAGCCATGGTTACCATGGTAATGCCATCGTAATATCAATACCAACACAATATATTATAGGATTTCAGTAACATAACAATCATCACATTGGATCAAAGTTGGACAATGTGCTTTTATAATACCATTAAAAAGGCAAGCTGAGCGCAACTTATGTTATATTTGGGATTACACTTTCCCATCAGAGTTTCGAACCCACTCTCCAACACTCAGTTTATAATCCCGGATGTAACCAAGCCCAACAAAAGTACTAAAATATGCTGTTTACTGCTAAAGTGTAATCCAAAATATAACACGTGTTGCATTTGACCACTTTCTAAATGGCATTGTGTATTCAAGCTAAGCGCATTTTAAATTCTGTGTTAACATAATTGTGTGTATAATATAGATGCTCAAAGTTTCAGCTGATGCCCAATGTCATTTTTAAAGATAGATACCAAAATGTACTGTATCCATGAACACTGTCGTAGTTCCTCTTTGCGCCTTAAAACCTTTTCCAATCACATTGTTTTGCTTGTCTCATCTCACAGATTTACAACACAAAGTGTCCACAATAATTCCTAGCCACTGGAGGTCAAGGTCAAGATTATGGTCAAGGTTATCACGCCTTACAACCATTTTCCACAGGGCACATGGGGACGGCTTGGTCAGCTGGCTGGCGCGGGTGCTTCTTGGGGTGTACGAGCTTCGCCCGTCCCCACGAGGTAAACACTTTATCACCGAATGTTTAAATGCATTCCTGAACTTTGAGGACACAAGTCCATATATGATCGGGTTCCCTGCACTGTTGATGTAACCCATGATTGTTGTTGTTGATAGCATGTTTTGGTAAAACTCAAGTCCCAGTTCCTCGACACTTTCTGGGGGCGTAAACACGATCCAAAGTCCGAATATTCGAACCGGAAGAAGTGACACAAAGAACAGGATCACTATGGCAACCATCATGCGCACAACCTGCTTCCGGGACTTGATGGTCCTGGTATGAGCGTAATCTCTTGGTGATGTTTCTGAATTAAGTGTGAACATCTTTTGAATGATAGAAGCATACATATAAGTTAACATACACATAGGCATGATAAAGAATATACAGAATATAAACACGATATAAAGCCTGGGCAGAGTGTCAGACATTTTGGTTCGACACACTTTCACATGGGAGCCATCTTGGAATTTGGCATCCTCCAGAACTGTGAGAAAGACGAATGGTAGAGCTAAGATGTAAGCGAGCACCCAGATGCAGGTTACGAAGACGCCAGTGCTGGTCAGAAGGCACGTGTTCTGGTCTTTCAAAGGATGGCAGATGGTGTAGTATCGTTCAAAGCCAATTGTCAGTAACGTGAGAACAGACGAGTGGATTGAGGCGTTTTCCAGGAACGGGACCAGGCGGCCTGAAACGTAGATGCGTTTAAGAATGAAGGACTAATTTTGTGTTTTTCACTTGCAATTTTCTCTCAGGTGGCGATTATGGCACCATAAGGGTTTAGACTAATGCCGCATATATTTATGTCATTTTACTGACTTTAGCGAGTTTGAACTGATGAACCTGATAATACTGATAATAACAACTGCATTTCATTCAATCTTGGAGGGGCGGTGGGGTAGCCCAGTGGTTAAAGCGTTCACTTGCCACGTCGAAGGCCCGGGTTCGATTCCCCACATGGGTACAATGTGTGAAGCCCATTTCTAGTGCCCCCTCCCGTGATATTGCTGGAATATTAATAAAAGCGGCGTAAAACCCAACTCACTCACACACTCAATCCTGGAACTATGTCTGCCGTGTGCGTTCATTTGATATTTCGAAGGAAAGTGTTAGGGAATTAAATCTCATTCACAGGGAACGCACCTTTCTAACATGTATGACATTAACCAGTGGTACTGACACACAATCATTATACCGGAACACACACACACGCACGCACGCACGCACGCACACGCTCATCACTATCACGCCTGTGTGTCACAAATGCTTTGAAATGTCCGCTGAACTTCTTCAGGTTTAAAGATGGCCACCTCTCCCCCAATTAGATGTCACTGCCCAAGTGACCTCAGTGCAATCCTAATCTGGCATCGTCTCGTTACTCTAATAAAGCGAGACAGCTGCCAAAATTTGACATTAGCACTAACACGGGGAGACTTGGACACCGTCCAAATAATGGACGGAAACGTAATTTCGATGGTCAGTTATGAGTTTAGTAAGTCCACTGTACTTCTAATGGCAGCGATAAAAGGTCAAAGTCATCGCTAAGTTCAAGAATATCCGTCTATGGTCCGTTACTACCCATCCCGTGCCTCTCAGAGACGACACGATTGATCGACAGGGCCGCGGCAGTGCCTAGGTGCCTCCCAATGGCTGCACTATGCCGGTGCTCGAGTCTTTCACCAAAATGGCAAATTTCGATAGCTAAGTTGCCTCGTAATGGGCTTTTCAACCATAACATAACTCTGACATACCATGATACCACTGAAATATTATTCAAACCCAACTCACTCACCCACTCACTTGGCAACCAACAGAAAGTTTGAGTTTACTTCTGGCCACCCCTTCACACGTGTCCATGTACATATTAATGCAGGTGAGCAGTATATAGTTGACATAACATGACTGTGGGAATAAGGGCGACAGTGAGACCAGAGACTTGTTTGGCATGCTGCTCTGCGACCCGCTCATGAATGTTGCATATACAATCAGCGTTGATGAATATGGCTTAACATGTGCATACTCAAAGCTGTTTATGTGTCAATACGATGTCAACTGTAGCCATGGCTGCCGACGCCCTCTCTGCCTGAAGTGCCCACAACCTGCTTTCATCCAGGAAACATGGACTGTCTCCTCAGGTTATTTCAGAGATACAACTCTCAGGTGTCTGTATTTCAGTGAGGTGAACGACATTTGTAGTCAGAAGACCACTTAATGAAAGGGCATGTATACTCTACATATGCACAAAGGAGAGTGAGTGAGTGAGTTTGGTTTAACGCCGGTTTTACCAATATTCCAGCAACATCACGGCGGGGGACACCAGAAATAGGCTTCACACATTGTACCAATGAGGGGAATGTGGGGAATTGAACCCGGGTGTTCGGCGTGACGAGCGAACGCTTTAACCACTAGGCTACCCTACCGCCCACATAGAGGGAGAAAGCTTCAGAAAAGTCTTTCAAAAATAGTTTACCATTGTCTATCCAGTCTGGCGGCAAGTTGGAATTTATAATTGATAATTTCTACTGTTACACGTATAGACTAGATCTACTGGTACCTGGAAACTGAAATCCGTTGCCTTCTTCGAAACATCAGTCATGGAACATACGCTATATTTGTGATTACACTTTCTTAGTAAAGTACAAATTCTAAATTTGTTTGGGTTGAGTCCTATCCGGGATTCGAACCCACACCCCCAGAGTCAGACACCAAATCGCCAGCACACAAAGTGAGCCGCCTAACCCGCTCAGCCACCGCGACTTCCACAAATGGAAGTCGGACAACTGGTAGTCTAGACTGCGGACTTTGTGTACTTTGTGTACCCCTCTGATAAGTGTAAATTGGCGATCTGGTGCCTGACTCTGAGGGTGTGGGTTCGAATCCCGGATGGGACTCAACCCCAAAAGTACTCGAATTTGTACTTTACTAAGAAAGTGTAATCCCAAATATAACATATGTTGCATTTGACCACTTGGCATTGTGTAAACATCAGCCATGGAGACATACGGGGTTTAGAGATACGTCAATAAATTCCGTCGTCTTTCAGGCTTTTCGATTGGATAAAAAGAGCATTCGTAATACAATTTGGCCGAAAGTTGTGGCCAGAATTAAATCAGGAAATAATTATCGAGATAATAGTTTTAAACTTTAAAATGGATTTTAAAATCAGTGACTGAATTGGATGACATGGCTCAGTCGCCTAGTTATGCATTTAAATTGACTGTGCGAAGGTGCCTCCACTTTTGTTTGAAAGGAAGAGTCACCGATAATACAATCCTCGATGTCAACAAGTGCGCGATAGTTTTCCCAATATGGCAAACGTCTTCGATATTCAGGCCTCCCCTCTCTTATTGCACTGACAGGGTGTGATAAAAACGAATACGATAAAAAGTCAAAGCGGTTTCAAAACATTTAGGGGTGGTTGTGTAGTCTAGTGGTTAAAGTGTTCGCTCGTCACACCGAAGGCATGGGTTCGATTCCCCACATAGATACAGTATGCGATGCTCACATTGGAAAAATAGTTTATGTCTGCTGTTTCTGCCATCTCAGAATATCGCTAAAGCAACTCACTCACTCAAAACATTTTGTTTCACTCATTCAGCCAGTGTGTGTTATATAGGTGGATTGGACGGCCCAGAGTTCAAAGAAACACGACTAACTTTAAGAATGATATATACACATATACTTACACATTGCCTCTCCGATTAGCCAGCGGTCTTTGCCATAGAACTCCAACAAAGCAGACGGTTGGCATATCACAAGAACTAACAAGTCTGCCACGCTGAGGCTCATTAGAAAGAAATTCATCTGCGTGCGCATGGCCTTCATCCGGGCAACGACTTGTATCACCATCACATTTCCCAGAATTCCCACTACAAAGATGAGTACGTTTATCGTAGTAACGTAGACGTAGACGTACGGGGGTAGTTCCAACTCGTCCCGGCTCCTCGAGGAGTTTCTCGTCAGGTTTGTGCTTGAATAATCACAACAGTTATCTCCCTTCTTCCACTCACTAAATCCAAACGGAAGTTGACTTTTCGCCATGACTCCCAACGTCCCAGCATCCGTTGTAGCGTTCATTGGTGTGGTGAACAACCAGTCTCTTCAGCGACGTACATGCTAGACATGTGTTGGTAAATCAGCCTGGCAATTTTCTTCAGCAAAGAGATCCGCTCATTTTACGTCCCTATGGTAGCTCAACCTCCGCACTAAACGGCCTCAAACACTCAAAGAAACGTCGGACCAAAACGCCTACAGACAATAATTCACTGATGTCAGAATACGACAAAACCTGCTCCTGTTGATTGTTTTTGGTATCCTTAGATGGTATTCCACAGGATACGCCGGTAGTCACTTCAATATTGACGTGTAACGGACCCCGACTCCCATCAATCTGGAAAGAAGAGACAATCATTACTGCTGTGAGAGGCGCGTCAATCTCATACATTCCATTGCTACCGCCTTGAGGGAGGTTACTATAGGCTAGAATCCATATGAAATGCCCTACACGGCGAGAAAGCCACTAGGAATCCTCAGGATCAGGCAAGAACAGGTTAATTTAAGTCTTGTTATTTTTATGACTTACAACCTAGCACGATGTAATATTTCTCCTTTAATACCGGTAAACCGGATTTTCTTCTTTCCGGCATGGATTAAATGAAACATGTTTTCAGCAAACGCTTCGATCTGTATAGCAACGAACAAAGTCGATCCCAAACGGTGTTGATACTTTCAAATCAGTTCATCGTGAAATGTTCTTGTATTACAACTTGCAATGAAACATTTTTGAAAAGCCAACTTATCTATTAATATCAAAGCTGTTGTACGTGCAAAAACGCTTTGACTTGAAGACAGCACTGCACGATAAATGTACTATTATATGGTATAAAGTATACTAGGTGTAGTGTGCTACGAAGGAAATTCCTTTATTAATTTTACTTCCAATAGCATACGCTCAGTCGGCTCCATGGAGACGCTGTTTTATCTGAGCTGCTGATTAAAGGACTGGGATACTGTCGGAGTCATCAGTTGGATATATGTGGAATAATGAGTGAAGCTCATCTGTATTTAGCTGCCAATATGTCCTCAAAAAGTGATGTAAATGATACGCTGAAATTTCATTAGAACTGTATTATGAGTCTTACTGGCATGGGCTATGTGAAGCCAGCGAGACTGACACTATACATAGATAACCATTCACAGTCTGGGAAAAATACTTCCATTTCATACCATTATTGGAATTGAAACGTGAGTTAGGTTGGAAGTCTCTAACGCTATCTAACACGTGCATTGATTTATCCCAATGTGTAAAAGTTAACTGAACCTCACTGAACCTTGTTAGACATCGCTTAACCTCACTCAAACTCGCTAAACTTTGTTAAACATCGATAAACCTTACTAAACCTTGGTAGACATCGCTAAACCTCACCCAAACTCGCTAAACTTTGTTAAACATCTGTAGCGGCCATAAAATTTCCGAGTCCCGTGCTGGGATTTGAACCACGGACCTTCTAATCCGAAGTCGGACACCTTGTCCACATGACCAAAGAGGTTACCCCGTCAGCAAGCTGACAAGGTAAAATGTCATCTGTGGGATGACTCCACGCCCTGCTACACATCACTAAACTTTGTTAAACATCGCTAAACCTTCTTAAACATCGATAAACCTCACTAAACCTTGCTAAACTTCGCTTTACTTCGCTGAATGTCGCTTAACTTCGCTGAACGTCGCTGAACATCGCTTAACTTCGCTGAACGTCGCTGAAACTCGCTTAATTTTGCTGAATGTCGCTGAACGTCGCTTAACTTCGCTGAACCTCGCTTAAATGTCTTGTCAGTAACACAAACAGGCTCGGCGCTATAGTCTCCGTCATCTTTTCAATGCACAAACGTTAATCACAGTCACTGTAGTATTAGAACTGATACTTTGTAATTATTTCTATGAAGGGGATTGAGTTTATAGGTCTAGATACCCTGCACAATGTTATTTTTTGCTTAAAAGATTAGATGAAGAAGGTAAACGGAACTGGGTAACAGGTATTAAATGTTTTTTGTTTCCATGTTTTTAAAAATATATATGGAATTATCAAAGTGTTGGTGATGCTAGAATTTTTATGCATTAGTTTAATGAAAGATTACAATATGTTAGTGCACAAGACTGGTTTTCTAAATTGTCGTCATCAAAAGATTTTGAGCATTACTCAAATGTGAAATCTTTACTTAACGTGGAACGATATATTACATATTAAGAAGATAAATCTTTAAGACGTGATTTTTGTAAATTAAGAATAAATTTGCACAATTTCAAAGTTAATATGTTACGAAAGTAACTACTGCAGTAAGGGTCTCATTGAGACCGAAGATCATGTATCTTTTCTTTGTATGTAAATATTATAATGGCCTACGTTTGCATTATATTACACAACTCACAAATGTATTCCATGGCCAGTTAACTTTGCATAATATACTCAATTGCCAAAATGAAACTGTTATTAAAATCACTTCTATTTACATACAAAAAATGTTTATGTCAAGAAAAGCGCGATTAAAATGTTATTCTTAATTTCATTGTAACATGGGCCACATGGCCTACATTACCGCATAAAGTCTGTCTGTCTGAGTTTATACAAAATACCTCAAGCAAAAGCGGATTGCTGACAATCCCATTTTCATGCGTCATGACACCTTCATCGTCTAACTGTGGAAGTGTATTAACGCCACAGTTTAAACTTTTATTATCAGCTAAATAAAAATACTATCATGTATACCTTGACAGATACAAAATGTGTTTTTGCAAAGTATTCGTCATCATTATCTAGGCTGTGGACAGCCTCGTGGTTACAGTGTCATTCAAAAGGCTAGTTCGATGTGTGAAGCCCACTTCTGATGTCCCCCGTCGTGATGTTGCTGGAAGCGGTGTAAGCGTGGCGTAAATACCAATCTATCCATCGTCAGCATCTACTTTTAAGTGGAAACGTCCCACCAACACATCCCCCAGTTCGTTGAGACTATTTCATCATCAAACAGAGTTATGAGTTCAACATTACCCAGAACTGCCTGTCAGGAGAGAGGTCTTCCGAGCCTGCCATCACACAAACTAACTGGTCTCCCCTGCCTGTTTAGTGTAAGACAATTACGTCCAATTAGCGCCTCCAACTTCCAGGAAGACGTCATACCAACATGCACATGCGTGCCCTAATTGTGTGTTTTCGCTAAAGTGATGAAAGGGTGATGAAAAGTCGAGGGTCGTTATCTCGTGGTGTAGAGTGGTTGGCAGTTGCAAGGGGCAGCCACACTGGCAGTGTACGATCAACACCGGTAGTACGATCAACTCCGCCTCACACCACAGACACTTGTACAGCCACAAGTTGCCATACTTCATATGACTTCAGGCAAGTGGTATCGATCGAGCTGCTGACAGCATGGTTTGTTCAGCTCCCAAAGGGCGTTTTGATGACGATAAATATTCCTAAACTGTTTCCAGTATCTGCAAATGACCCAGTTCTTATGATCTGGGGTATAACTTTCTGAGCCGACAGAGGGAGATATGGCCGTTGAAAAAGTTGTCCACAACCGGGGAATATCCCAACAGAAAACCGACACAACATATAACACAGTGGAGGCCAACAAATGACTATTTTCCTTGGAATGTTCTGTGTTGAAGGTCATAGTGTTTGAGACGTTATTCCTGAAGTACAGGAATAAACAATCCTTAAAATTCTTATACAGTAGGACACATTTATGTTTTTTTTTTTTTTTTTCAGTTTTCAAGTCCCAGGTAACAATTCTCCCTTAGGATCACTTGATGTGTGAAATCACATTAGGGAACGTACACAGTGTCACGAAAATAGGAGACTCTTTTGAAATGTATCAATGATACAACCATTTGTATGCTGAGTTATAAGATGCCTAGCGGTTAGAACAATCGAAAAAAACAAACATTATCCGACATTAAAGGTATAATGTCTTTCAGTGGCATTTTTAGAAGTTGTACATTGATGTCCAAGATATTTTTATGGATAAACTTCTTTTTAATTTCTCTCACGACGTTTCGAGACCATTCCAGGTCCTCGCCCTTTAACTATAATAGTTCAGGGCGAAAGTGTGTTTCATTACACTATACATGGTGGTAGAGCGAACTGTATTTCTTAATTATAAATCCCTTCACAAATCCATTGACACCATTCTTCGGTTTCACAGACCCGTCCCTAGAAGTCTTCATTAAACTGGCCCCGAAAAGTGATATCTCAGCGGTCAAACCAATATCCCCTCATCTGTCATCTCAGCAATATCATATTCAAATTAATCAGCAACAGAAAGTCTGGATCGCAATCATAAACAAATGCCTTATTTACACCACCCAACCCCTTAGAAGAAATGGTCGATTTGTGTAGTTGTTTTCAGTTCCGTGACAACGTCACCAATCAAATGTAAACTCGCCAGAATTACATATGCATGTATCATAGGTCACAGGGTCAAACCTTCACATTCCTCTTTTGTCCTTTGAGACTATTCTGAAACCTACGCGCGTCTGGGATGTCGATGTGTGGGTCGTAGTTGTGTTGGGGTCGTCGCAGTGTCGGGGTCATCTTCATACAAGGGCCGCGTTGAGGGTGCTCTCACTAAAGGTCGCGTGATTTATGAGTCTGTGATGTGGCAATTTCCACTCTGATGCCACTGGATTTAATTCATGGACAGCGTTATTTGTATGGTTCGTTATATGTATTAGTGTTTGACGCACCGACTGTGGGGACTTATATAAGGTCTTCGATCTGCTTCAAATCGGTCACTTGACCTCATTTACATATTTCCTTTTATACGCAGCAAACATTGCCTCTGTTGGCTATAGGTTCTGAAAACTCGACGAGTCTTGGACTCCAGTATTCCATGGTTACGTCACCCTAGAGGCAGTAGTGACATTTAAATAAAAAAACAGTTTGCTAGGAAATAATTGCGTTTCATCCTTATCTAAGTATATTCTCGTGTACACATCCAGTTGGTGACATTTCGACAAAATGTATGTTGGCGTCATCCAATATAGAAAAAGGGAAATGTTACATATATGATAATGTGTAGTTAATGCTCTTACGAGTGTGGTTATGATTATATAGCTGCCGTGGTTTAATTAAAGCAAAACATGCACATTTCACACAAATTGTTATCACTAGCCAAGACATTTGAGAGAAATAGTGTGTTAAACATATTAAACATTTATCATTGTCATGTGACGTAAGTCGATGACGTATGTGCAGAGAATGTTCACCTTTGTGACATATGTCGTCGACGTATATACGCAGAACGTTCACCATTGCGGTTTACGACGGCCACGTATGTACACACAACTTTACCATGGTGATTTGCGATGTTGGCGTATGTACGCAGATGGTTCACCATTGTGAGTTACGGCTTCGACATATTTACACAGAACGTTCACCATTGAGATTTGCGATGTCGACGCATGTACGCAGAACGTTCACCATTGTGATATACGATGTCGACGTATGTACACAGAACGTTCACCATTGTGATTTACAACGCCGACGTATGTACACAGAACGTTCACCATTGTGATTTACGACGCCGACGTATGTACACTGAACGTTCACCATTATGATCTACAACGTCGACGTGTGTACACAGAACGTTCACCATTGTGATTTACGACGCCGACGTATGTGTACAAAACGTTCACCATTATGATCTACAACGTCGACGTATGTACACAGAACGTTCACCATTGTGATTTACGACGCCGACGTATGTACACAGAACGTTCACCATTGTGATTTACGACGCCGACGTATGTACACAGAACGTTCACCATTGTGATTTACGACGCCGATGTATGTACACAGAACGTTCACCATTATGATCTACAACGTCGACGTATGTACACAGAACGTTCACCATTACGATTTACAACGCCGACGTATGTACACAGAACGTTCACCATTGTGATTTACGACGCCGATGTATGTACACAGAACGTTCACCATTATGATCTACAACGTCGACGTATGTACACAGAACGTTCACCATTACGATTTACAACGCCGACGTATGTACACAGAACGTTCACCATTGTGATTTGCGATGTCGACACATGTACGCAGAAGGTTCACCATTGTGATTTACGACGTCGACGTATGTACACAGAACTTTCACCGTTGTGATTTACGACGCCGACGTATGTACACAGAAGGTTCACCATTATGATCTACAACGTCGACGTGTACGGAAATACTGACATGATATGCTGTGGTATTGGTAATAATGTTGAAACACCCATGGAGAGAAAAGACAACCGACACACTAACCAACATCACACTTCCTCCTGACGTGTATATTGCAGAAATAAATAGTTGGCGCAGGAGTGATAAATTGATATTTGTTGGTCTGAAGGAATTCAAGTGATATCATTTTGAAGAAATGATGACAGAATCCATGAATCAGCCTTCGGATGTGACTTGAATCTGACAATGGATATAAATCTGCTATTGCGAATCATGACATCTTCGCACGAAATTAACAGCATGTAAAACGATTTCTGAATAATATAGACTCGTGGGCTCTCGCGACACGTAGGCAATGAAATATACTGAGAACTGGTATTGGCATCCTTATCAGATCTTTGTTACAGGTCTATTTCTGGCTAAAGAGTCAGGGGGGTTGGAAAAGTACGACGAACATGTACTTGTGGATTTGGATAACGAACTGCCAGGGAAAGTGGGTATACACCAATGTTTGATAGTGGCTGTAAATGAAACCAGCAGGAAACGGTTATTGGATGATGATGTATTTGGGTAGCATTACGGGTAGCGTGCATTTTGGGCCTTTGGTGTATTTCGTTGCGGCGTATGCTTTGAGGTTAGAAACATAGTGATAACAAATGTTATTGTTTAGTTTTCTTGTATTTTGTTAATCTTCGAGCGAATTTCTTCATTCGCCCATCAGTAAAAGTGGGTTATCCGCTGGCATATGTCTGTGATAGGTGTCATACAGAACAAGAGAGTGAGTACGGTTTTACATCGCCTTTAGCAATATTCCGGCAATATCACGGCGCTATACACCAGAAATGGGCTTCACATACTGTACCCTTGTGGGGAATCGAATCCGGGTCTTCGGCGTGAAGAGCCAACCCCACCGCCCCACATAACAAGAGAGATGCTTCAATATTTAGGGTCATTGTAGGTTCCGTTTTCAATAACCATGGTCCCTAATCATGACTTATAGAACTCATCTGTTTGGATTCCATTTGTATGGTCGGGCGACGTATGACGGAGGCGAACAGATACGTGGGAAGTGCGTAGGTGGGAATGGCGCCCTAGAGGAATAACGGCGTTATTGTTCTGCAGAATTGAACGTGAATGTCAGCGTGACGAACAACTCCAACCCTCAGAGATCTGTTTATATTCTGCCTGACGTGCAATGAAGCTTTGACGAGCACAAGCACGCACGTACACACGCACGCACTCTCGATACCAGTGTTGGCTGCCAGCACGGACTGAAACCATTTCTGTCCAAGAGTCGTCTTGACGATGTTGAGCCTGTGCCGTTATAACCAGGTTCCATTGGTATTTAGACGTAAGAGCCCTGTAGAAATCCTGTCCGCTTTACCGAGTGCGGTTCCAGGCTCACATAGCGTGATAAAGGGTACGTCAGCTACACAAAACATATCTCAGCAGTTTAGGCTATTTACACCATTGAGTTTTTGATGACACGAACAGTTACACCACTGCTGGAGCTGGTCTTGGAGATGGCTAGTTGCAAATGGGCCGCACCTACCGTCATTAAGTCATTACGTGCAGGGCGTATTCAAACGTCAAGAACAACTGTTTCTTTACAATCACACGTTTTCAATGATAATTTACCATTATACATTAACTTGAAGTACAGTATATTCATCCAGACAATGCTCCTGTTTCATGTTTATCCTACGATACAAGGGTACATTGTACCACTTTCGTTGTCTGAATTCACTGATAATGCTATTTACAAAGCTAAAACCTGGGCCAGATTCAGGCAATATAGGTGTTATTGTGCTCATTGAATGAATCCATCACAGTAAACATTACCGTCTCTAACGCACAGAGGTTCCCGGTCTCACGACCAATAAATCCAGATGTAGAGCGACAGTCCATCACGCCGCCACAATGGTACACAGAATTCATCATCGACCCCTCAGCACCCTTCTGGGAACTACATTGGAATCAGGGCAATACAAATGTCGGAAGCCCTTATTCCAATGCCATTCATTCATTCCTGCAAGAAATATCTAGGATTGACCATTGACCGGAACTGTGAGCACATGTATTCCATGCTGTGGTCCTGTGTAATAAGGTTAAGGGTGGTGGATGAGAGCAGCCCGAGGGGTGATTTAGGCTGGAGGGGGTGGGGAGGAGCATTTACTGTGGTTCACGGTTTTCATTCACTATGCCCTATCAGATACTGCATTTGTTAGTGTGCGACCACCATAAACGATGAAAATTGCCTAGGATATGACTTGGCTCAAATTGGATTGGGAAACCTTGTTGAAATAAACCTGACATCGGAAATTCGTCCTTCGTTTCACGGAAACAATAACGATTGGCCAGGAATCGGAAGGATAATCTAATCAAAAAGAATGAGGCAGATGGGGCAATAACACTGCCACTGCAGGAATACATTGAGTATTGTACATGGCCACAGACACGTTTTATTTTTAAATGTTCTATAGACGCGAATTCTATTGGATGAAAGATGACTTAATACAAAACATTGATACCTAAACAAAAGCACAAACATTTTGAAGTCAATTTATTAAGTATGTAAATGCATTTATAAATCTTGAAAGTATTTAGGATGCCTATTTCAGAGACTTCCATTCTGTTTTTTCTCAGCATCTTGAGACAATGGTCCTCGGAATAAGATATTCGACAGGTTTTTTTTCAATTATAGATACGTTTCTCTTTCCAGTCGTGTTTAATGTAATGCATCTTGAGAAAGCAACAACTTTTGATATCAACACCGGATGTTAAATGATCTTAAAAAGCTATTATACAAGGAAACGTGCTGGTTCAGGCTGGCGCTTTTGTCCACAGATAAACACATCAGTAATGACACAAAGATTGGTCGTACCACACTGACACTGTTCTAGTTAATACACCCCGGAGCAGCCTGGTGACTGCACGGTGAGAGAGATGTTATTGATGTAAATCTACCTTGTCTGGCACTGGCAGTGAGAGATTTATGATGTTGTTTTGAAGGTAGACCGAGGCATTTTACTGAAATGCGCATAATATATACCAAATGACCTCAATCAAAACTTATTACAGGAAATGAATAAAGATCTTCCTTCGAGCAATGGTGGAAAGGACATAAGATGTTTTTCTCTTAAAGAAAAATACATTCGCGACAGAAAAACACAAAACTGTGTAAATCTCTAAAACGTTTTTGTATCTTCATTAAAGATTGTTGACATTAATTGTAAAATGTGAACATTGATAGAATTGTTAGACGTGTAAGAACGTACTACTCGGTAGTTTTAATAACAGCAGTCAAATACCGTTCTGTCCAAGCTTACGGTACCTAAGATGATACTAAGAGTTGTCCAAGGTTCGATGTAACTATGAAATGATGACTATATAGGCAGGGACAACACAAGGTTCGACAGTGCAACAGTGAAACACAAAAGCGATCGACTGCATTTGGGAAGATGAACAGAACAAATCCAGTCCATGGTAATGTTAATGTTGGTTAACGTCCTTTGTTCTCGAATAGGCTCTTTGAACAACTGTCCAGGCTACGCCAGTGTGGAGAGCTATGCTCTGACAACACCGGGTGTTCATGAGTAAGTGAGTGAGTTTAGTTTTACGCCGCCCTCAGCAAATTTCCAGCTATATGGCGGCGGTCTGTAAATAGTCCAATCTGGACCAGACAATCCAGTGATCAACATCATGAGCATCGATCTATCTACGCTGGGTGTTCATGAACAAGCCAGCTATGATACACATAACACGACGTACAGCGAGGTCATATAACCCCAGCAAACAAGCAAACGTGTATCCTGATAGGGCTTTGATAGACCACAGTGAATTACATGGACAGTCAAGACGTATGGTAGTCCCTGAGGTTAATTACAGCGCTAAGTAATGAACCACTGTTCAGATACGGCTTGTTGTTCTTCGCAGCCTAGTTAAAGTCTACTCTACGGCGGGAGTGTTGGGTCGGCACCAACAATGGATGCAGGTGCATATCGATTCCACACATGCATCTGGTCAGTATGTCTAGTGTCAGGATCATTAACAGTAGTTATGAATTATTGTTCATACAGTGACCACAGTTTTACCCAGCTATGTTTGACAAAAGGACAATCATAAATTTGAAAGCTTACTTTGTTTTCGGTATTGAAATCAGTTGTCATCATCTTTTTGTTGTGTGACATTGCGCATTACATACATTAATGACATTCAGGAAAATAATTCTACCGAATCAGCGTAGGCGCCAAGACGATCACTGCACTTAAGTTGGAACAGGTTTGCAGATGAATATGACAAAATCGGGATATTCATAGTAGCCGCAATAATGTTTAAACAAACCCAAACACTCAATTGTGTGTTGACGGTTAATTGCGTGGCCATACCCCGGCGGTGTGCGTCCAGAGTTAAGTGACGACGCATCATTGAGGTCTGACCCTCAGGGTCAGGTGACCCATTACCTGAGGTCATAATGACAAGAATGAACGCATATTCTTCAGAAATGGAAGCTTAATTGATTTGATTCCGGTCCCAACGACACAGCTATCTGCCGTGGGGCTTCATCCAGTCGTCTGTGTGAGTATCTATGGTCTATATCCAGGTGAATGAGCACAGAGACGCCAAGGTGAACATACTGTGACGATGTCAAGGGATATGCCATGTGCTGGTGTCGGTGTGATATGCAAACACGGTTCAAATACACACATTTCATCGACAGTCCCCATGCATCACAAATATATGATTGCCTCGTTTAAAATTGTCGCCAAAGCTTAGCAAACCTATAAAATATATTTTTACGGATTTGATTTAAAAAAGTACAACCATCATTCAGGTGTGTATTTTTTCGCGCAGGTGATACATCTGGTGGTATTCATTTCCATTAATCGGTCTCCGGGGATCAATAAAACAAGAGCTCGGCTTTCAAAGCGGACTCTGTGCTGCGAGGAAATTAAATTCTTATTTGATCACAACGGAGTGACCTTTCGGAATGATGCAATCCAACACACGGTAATAAAAGCTGCAGAGAAATTATTGATAGAAATCAACTTAATCTCTTTATACGTTTAATCCACTTCCTTATGTTTTATTTTTTAAGATATTTGATGCAAAAATTAGTCCGATTCTTTTATATGGAGCTAAAATATAGGGGAGTTGATAACTTTAAAGAAGTCGAAGTTGTACATATGTTTTGTTTTTAAGGGTTTTTAAATGTCAAACGGTCGACTTCGAACCATGTAGTTAGGGGAGAACGTGGCCGTTATCCAATGTATATATGTATATATACAAAAGTTATTAAATATTGGTGTAAAATATGCAAAATGCCCGATTCCAGATTGGTAAAGAAATGTTATAACATGTTAGACTCTGTAAATGGTAAAACAAACTCGGCATCAAAAATTAAGAATATTCTTTACTCTTTTGGATTTCGCTTTATGTGGGAACAGCAGCAAAATTTATGTAATGTCGATAAATTCATATCAGAATTTGTTTTTAGACCAAGAGCAAGTTATGAACAAGAATGGCACACATCGCTTGTAAATAGTCCTAAATTTTCACTTTATTCTTGTTTTAAAATCTCATTTAATGTTGAAGTTTACATGAAAGATTTATCAATTTCAAAATTCCGATCGGTCCTTGCTAAATTCAGATGTTCTTCACACCGCCTCCAAATTGAAACCAAGATCAACCAAGATCAAATAGATTATGTTTTGTATGTAAAGATAACTTTATTGAAAATGAATTTCATTTTAGTTTGGTATGTCAAAAAAATCAAAATCTGAGATATTTGTATTTACCACATAAGTTTTATTCGAATCCCACTATTCATAAGTTTAATATGCTCATGTCAACTGGCAATCCATATATTGTAAAAAGCCTAGCTTTTTATATACACAATGCAAAGAAACTTAGAGATTCACTTCTATGCCAATAATATCATATTTCCTTTTGTATACTTTGTAAATTAACTTATTGTCTTGTGAACTATATATGCACATATGTACCGCTCTGAAATCCTGAAGTGTAGCCTGGGTCTATGGCCTCCACTACAAAGAAAATAAAGACTGATAGAACTTCAGGATATCCTTTCATGTGTATACTTTAACAATTATCTAAATAACAAATCTCTCATAATAGATGTAAACGACTGCCGTTAAGATAACATACATTGAGAAGTTGTGTACACTGAATTGGTGTGAACCTTACCACAAAGGATTACAAAACACCCTAAACAATTTGTATACATTTAGTACCCAATCGTCTATATATAGGCCTTATACAGGTGAAATATGTAATCATTGGCCTCAAGCACGAAGTCCTCTTAGCGCTACGACGATCTAAACTCACACATTTTAACACAGACTTCCGCTTGTCGTAGCGCTAAGATCGCTTTGTGCAAGTGCCCCCTGGTGGGGCAGTTATACAGGTAGCAACATGTTCACAGTATTCGTTGTTAATGCAAGTGGACACATTGGCAAACATGCTGTCTCATACTGTACCTGTAGCGAAGTTCGAGGGGGAACAGCAGGAAAAGACATTACAAGGTCAGGCAGACATTCAACTACTACCATTTTGGAAATATTGACATAATACATAATATGATTATGATATGTTAATAATGACTCACTACGTTTCATATAGCCAATGCTGTGGATGTGCTTAGTGAGATGGTTGTTAACACGAGGAATGAACCGGGCATGAAAATGGTTTATGACAAGTCGGGTTCTAAGGCTTCTGAAGCTTCAGGTTCAACATCAGGAAACAATTAAAGATGAGCTACCGCCAATACGTTTCGTTTCGTTTCGTTTTCTATGCTGTTCCTACTTTTGTACAGACCATTCCCAGTTTTTGTATTAAATGTCCGGCCTCGCCGCGTCTGCATTGGAGCATTGGTGGTTTTGTTTACTGGCGTGGTGGCAGCGGTTTTCACCCACGTTGGAAGACATTTACTTGACAAACAAAGTAATCCACGACACCTTTCACCTCCGGTAAGCAGTGCGATCGAGTGCCATTACGTTCTTGTAGGCCCAAGCAAACTGCATCAATTAATAACATCGTGAACGCCATTCAGGAATATAATGGCTACAGCACGTGCACCCACGCAGTGGCAGTTAACTACTAATGAGACTATCAATTCTTTCGAGAATTGGAGACAAAATCTGATTTATATTTTGTCTTTGGACAATAACTTCGCACCCTTCTTAAACGATGGATTCACTTGGCATAAGAAAAGTGCTGCTAATCCCCACAGAGGCTTACAATCTGATGGTGATCCGTAACACAGGCACGACGTAAAACTGCTGCTCAGAAAAATGCTCAACTTGAACTCATGCTCGGACAAATCGCGAACTACTGCCCTGTTATCTCAAGAAATTCTATCATCAAGGGTTCGACCTCTCTCCCTGACATTTGGCAACACTACGGTTTCCAATCTACTGGTGCACACTTGTTAATATTACTCTCAAGCCAGCTGAAAAACCTGAGGACCTTTTCCAACGATTAACAGCCTTCTCTGAAGACAATCTGTTAACCACAGAGGGAAACATAACACATCATGGCGAGGAAATTCTAACTGATGAGGATCTTACCCCTACTCTCGAGTACACCATTGTGGTTCTTTGGCTTCAACTGATTCATCCTGGTTTGCCACAACTTGTGAAGAAGAAATATGGTTCAGAACTACGCAACTGATCTATTGCTGCCTTCAAACCGGAAATCTCGCAAGCCTTGGCGTCTCTCCTCGATGAACTTCACACGATAGAAGACACTAAGATACTCAGGAGTTCCACCTTCAACCCAGGCAGAAGGTTCAAGGCCCACCCTCAACACACAATGCGTCGCAAACAGCCTAAGAATTGCATCCTCTGCAAAACAGCTGGCCGTCAAACCTTCTCATCATATAACCTCGTTGACTGCAGATTCTTACCAGACTTTGACAAGAGAAACTTGAGCTTCTCCCGGATGATCATAGATGATGAGTATGATGATGAACAGGCCTACACTCAGCAAGATGATCCCACAACTAGTGATGGGCAATCCAACCCTGATCCTCTCGTCGACTCTCCAACAGTTTGCCGTGTGGATGTTATCCAGTCCCCAGTGCTGTATGCATACTACTTACAACACCCTGTGAAACTTACACTTGACACAGGTGCTACCACAAATATGGTAACTTATCCTTTTGCGAACGGCCTCGGACTGACGATCAAACCTACTTCTCAGTCAGCCCGCCAAGCTGATGGCATGACACCATTGGAGGTACTAGGCGAGATACACTGTAACCTGACAAGAGGTTCACACATCTTCAAAATCAATGCTCTTGTTGTCAAGCATCTTGACGTGGACATCATAGCTGGTATACCCTTCCAGTCATCCAACGACATTGCTACAAGTCCTTCCAAAAGCCAGATAGTAATCAAAGGCTCTGAGGTTGTACATTACGGCAGCCTTCCTCACAGGGACGCTTCCGTCAGGAGAACCCAAGCTTTCCTGCTTCGAGCACCTTCACACCGAACAGTGGTCTTACCTGGTGAATTTGTGGAACTAACTACACCAAGTGACTGTGATCCCGATACTCAATGGGGCCTGGAGCCAAGACTAGACAGTCCTTCTAACTCTGCCCACAAACAGCAAATAGCATGGCCTCCTCCACAAGTAATAAACTCTGTTGGCCTCTCTCTCAGAGTCACAGACAGTCTTGATGACCCTGTTGTACTAAAGCACAATGAACATCTCTGCCAGATCAGAGCCATAATAGCCTCTCCCACCAACATACCTAGATGTGCCAACATGCCTTCAACAACATGCCAGAGTACCGCCACCATATTCAGCAAATATCTCCCTAGACCCTGACAATTGCCTTTCCAACGATGTAAGGGACAAATTTCTTGATCTCCACAATCAATTTGAAGATGTTTTCAACCCTACTGTTGCCAAATATAATGGATTCAGTGGAAACATACAAGTAGTTGTGAATATGGGACCTACACTCCCTCCACAGAGGAAAGGAAGGCTCCCACATTACAACATGCTTGTTAAACTTCAACACAAGTTTGATGAGCTCGAGTCTGCAGGCGTGTTCTCTAAAGCAGAGCAAGTGAATGTCTCTGTCGAGTACCTCAATCTCTCCTTCATTGTTCGCAAGCCCAAAGGCGGAAGTCATCTTGTCACCTCATTTGGTGAAGTCGGCCAGTACAGCAAACCTCAGCCCTCGCTCATGCCTAATGTTGATAGCGTACTACGTGACATTGGCAAAAGGAGATTCATTATTGTGTCTGACTTACTCATAGCTTTCTACCAGATCCCTTTGGCTCATTCCTCGATGAAATATTGTGGAGTTGTCACTCCCTTCAAAGGCATAAGAGTGTACACCAGATGTGCTATGGGGATGCCAGGATCCGAGACTTGTCTGGAAGAACTCATGTGCAGAGTCCTTGGACACCTAATTGGGGAAGGATGCGTGGCAAAGATAGCTGACGACCTTTTCTGCTGTGGTGATTCCCCAGACGAGGTTCTACACCATTGGAGTCGTGTACTCAAAGCTCTGAAGGACAATAGCCTGAGGCTCACGGCATCGAAAACAGCCATCTGTCCACGTTCCACAACGATCCTTGGATGGGTCTGGTCACAAGGTACACTTAAAGCTAGCCCTCACAGAATTGCTGCACTTTCATCAGTTGATCTCCCCAACACTGTCCAAGGACTACGTTCCTTCACAGGTGCCTACAAAGTGTTGAGTCGTGTTCTACACGGATACGCACAGCTTCTGGATCCCCTTGACCAAGCTAGAGCGGGGAGACAATCACAAGAAAAGATTATCTGGACGGATGAACTAACTGAAACATTCAAAAGGGCTCAAGCTGCACTGTCCAATTGTAAATCCATCACCCTACCAAGACCAACTGACTGTTTATGGATAGTCACTGATGCCTCTGTCAAGGACAAAGGCCTCGCTGCTACCTTCTACGCTCTGAGAGATAACAAGCTCTTACTTGCTGGGCTCTTCAATGCAAAACTAAAGAAATATCAACTTGCCTGGCTACCATGTGAAGTAGAAGCTTTGGGCATCAGCACAGCTGTGAAACACTTTGCCCCTATATCATCCAGGCAAAACAGACTGTACAAGTCCTCACAGACAGTCGACCCTGTGTCCAAGCCTACCAAAAGCTCTGGCGAGGGGAGTTCTCAGCCAGCTCACGTGTCACAACTTTCCTGGCAACTGTCAGCAGATACATGGTTGAGATCAGACACATATCTGGTGTAGCTAACTTGCCTTCGGATTATGCCAGTAGACACCCCAGTGTGTGCTCAGACCAAAGCTGCCAGATATGCCAGTTCATCCACCAAACAGAGTGTTCAGTTATCCGCGGCCTCTCTATCAAAGATGTCACAGAAAATAGTGTCAGGATGCCATTCACTAGCCGAGCAGCATGGCTGGATACCCAACACGAATGCCCGGACCTCAGATGCACCCATTCTCACCTCACACAAGGATCAAAGAAGATGACGAACGTTCCCAATGCGAAATGCTACTTGCGAGAAGTTACCATAGCTCGGGATGGACTGCTAATGTCAAGGATTCCCAACCATTTCAACCGAGTCGTGAAAGAATCGTCGTACCATGTGAAGTTCTGGATTGTCTCCTCACTGCCATACACATACGGTTTGACCACCCAACACAATATCAGGTCAAGTCGCTGTTCAACAGATATTTCTTTGCTCTTGGAATAGACAAAGCTGCTACCCGAGTGACATTATCGTGCCACCATTGTATGTCACTGAAATCATTCCCCAAACAACTATACCCTCAGACGTCAGACCCTTCACCAACCTCCATCGGCGTGTCATACGCCGCTGATGTTATGCGTCGATACCGCCAGCTGATATTTGTCCCCCGTGAGATGGTTTCCTCCATGATTTTAACAACGTTGATTGACAACGAGCGACATGAAACTCTACGTGATGCCTTTCTCATTCTTTGTGCAGGCGCCCGCCCCATGAATGATGGTGGTATCACAGTTCGTGTTGACCCTGCACCTGGTTTCATCGCTTTAGCCAAAGACACCCTTCTCTCCCAGTATGGCATTAACCTCGCCATCGGCAATGCCAAGAACCCGAACAAGAATCCTGTGGCTGAAAGGGCCATCCAGGAACTTGGATTAGAATTACTTCATCACTCACCGGAGGATGGTCCGATATCAATTGTGACTCTAGCCCTCGTTACAGCGAGTCTAAATTCCAGAGTTCGGAACACCGGCCTTTCTGCTCGAGAGATTTGGACGCAACGTGACCAGTTGACTGGCGATCAATTACCAATTGCCGATGAAGACGTAATCTCTCTCCAGCGTGAAACTAGAAAAACTAACCACCATTTCAGTGCCAAATCCAAAGCTTGTGGTAAACAAATTAGCTCTCCTCCTGATCTCCGTGTAGGAGACTTGGTCTTCCTCAGAGGGGATCATGACAAGACGAAAGCAAGAGACAAATACATCATCACGCACATATCAGGGGAGAACTGCCAAGTCTGCAAGTTCTCGAGGTCTCAACTTCGTTCAAAAAGCTTCGACATGAAGATTAGAGCCTGTTACCCAATCATGACTACGATGGTTGCCACTCCATCACCTGGTCCAATCCGTGGCCTTGACGACCACGATATCAACTCTGAAGTCATAAACCCTCCATCCTATGTGTCTCACCCTGGGACAGGTCCTACTCCTAGAGTGCCAACACTCAACGACAAACCACCTCTTCCCCCGGATATTGTATTGCCTCCTGCTCCCAACACTCCGGCAACCACTTACATGCCCGACAACCACCATCAGCTCGAAGCTGCAACTGAGGCATGTGAATACCCAGTGACTACTTGACAGCCTGACAACCACCATCAGCTCGAAGCTGCAACTGAGGCATGTGAATACCCAGTGACTACTTGACAGCCTGACAACCAGCATCAGCTCGAAGCTGCAACTGAGGCATGTGAAAACCCAGTGACTACTAGACAGCCTGACAACCAGCATCAGCTCGAAGCTGCAACTGAGACATGTAAATACCCAGTGACTACTAGACAGCCTGACAACCAACAGCCATCTACACCACGCCGATCTTGCCGATCTCGACATCCTCCTCGCTGGCAGTAAACGGGAGAATGGGAAATGCCATGAATGAACATTTAATACTTGTGTTTTCTTGTTCATTCACAGTCTTACTTTAACATACCATTCCTGGGGAAAAGGGAATGGAGAGCCAACTGCGCCACTACGTTTCGTTTCGTTTCGTTTTTTATGCTGTTCCTACTTTTGTACGGGCCATTCCCTGTTTTCGTATTGAATGTCCGACCTCGCCGCGTCTGCATTGGAGCATTGGTGTTTTTGTTTACTGGCGTACGTGTAATCCTACGGTTGACGGGTTGACGTCTTTAGTGTCAGGAGCGACATCGCTGTACCAATCGTCGTGGGGCAAACGTTTTGGTTCGGATGAATCAAGGTTTAGTTTGGGTTTCCTTGTAAGGCGCAGCAGAGTGAGACGTACATGGAATGGGTGTTTTCATGCCATCAACGTTAGACAGAACGATCATTTAACGGGTGGCTGAGTGATGATGTAGGGTGCGATCACTGTGACTGTCCGAAAACCTTTATGTGTTATTTACGGACGTGTCACTGCGCAGTACTGCCGCGACAACATCCCGGAGGCACACCTGGTGCTATTTACACACTGACATGGATGTTGTTTTGCGTTTCAGGATGACAACTCTAGAGCACACTGGCTCGTATTGTTAGTGAGAGCCTCCAGCAGGAGGACAAAACCACCTTACCATCAGCACTCAGTCCACACCTGTCACCCATGGGACAAGTCAGGGCATCATGGACGGTGGCGCGCACCTGCAAATCTCTACGAACCTGGCGCTGCCCTGCAGGAACAATGGGCGTTTGATTAGGAGCATACGTCGTCGAATCAGAGATTGACGCGATATTAATGAATTTGACTTTTCATCATGTAAATCACGTGAGCTTATGCCAACCATCTAACAAACTGTATGGTCATTTGGCGTTCAAGATCTGAATCTCAGTCATATATCTCATTTACACAGTTAAACTCTTTATCTAATTACAATTTTATAAAATCAATAGTTATAACACCTTTTTATTGGACATCCCCTGCTTCTTTGATAGTATATAACTATGCTGCCAGTTAGACTTCATGACGCTCATATCAAATAACCCCGAAAACAGATCACACATTAAACAAGGAAAAGAGAATGATTATATCTAATGAAGAATGCCCTGTCATGGTGATTGATGGTAAAATGCTGTAATCTATTCCATTTTGAAACATGTTTACGGCTGTGGCAAGGTTGATGACGTCAAAACCAGCCTGGCTGTTTACCTGGAATCAGGGCCAATGGACGCTTGATTGGTGTACGTTACAGGTGTAATTAAATTGATGCTGTGACCAGTGCATATGACTTCCAGGTAATTTCCAGATATCTGCTAGTTACTGGCTTTAGAGACAGAATTGGATTATGTTTTCGTGTTGTTTTTGAACAAAGGGGAAATGAACGAGATTGGTTTTGAAATGGAATCACTCATCTCATTTGTAACGTGCTGCTGCATTTACTATTTTTTCAAACGTTTATGACGATGGCAATGTGTTACACTTTACGAAATATTGAGGAACAAGCAATAAATTATTCTCGTTCTTACTGTACATGCACTTGCAGGTAGTTATACATAATCTTCCCCTTTCTTTTCCATCTACCTTTTTTCTATAAAGGTTTTTAAAGTACTACATCATCAGAACTTCAAAGTACGAGTTCCATGCCATTTTAAATTGTTTTCATGAAGTGCCGAAATTGCTGTCAACGACTTTCGGGGACAACTACCTTGTTGTGTTTGAAGTAGTGGATGAAACTGTGCAGTGAGCTCAGGTCACAGATCAGTTGACGTTTAGGAACGTTGGTCGCGGAGGGTCTTGTATATGGGTCATCATGTCTGGCAGCTTGACTCCTGATAGTTTCTAGGACTACCAAGGCGCTGGCCCCGGGTGACGTATGCTTGCCGTATGCCTGCGTTGTCTGCACGCCAACTTACTAAGAGACCTGGAATCACTACTGGCAATATGCTGGAAACATTGACATGCACATGCATCGGCTGACTATTGTTGAATACAGTCTCAAACACGATCACAACATTGATACGACCAGAGAGCCGTATTATTTTCGCTGTTGCATACGTGTGTCATCGAAGTGATATATGAAACTTTGTTACATCCATGAGTCTATGCAGCCCACATGGAAGGTGTCGTGTACCCCTGTGATGGAGTTCACATCAGACGCTGAGGGATCGAGTGTGCTCTGTGTTCACGGGTGTCACCATGACACAGATGCAACCCTCATTATACAAGGTCAGGAAGTTGACCTACTTCAACTCTGACGTCTCTTCACATATAAGGAGTTACTAAGGGGACCCGCTAAAAGATTCTGTGGGAATTTTATTTTCAATGTTGATCCTCCATTATCACCATTGAAATTCTAATAATATACTACTTCAGAATGTTTGCCATCGCATCAACGTGTAAACCGGTCGTGTGTTTGCCGACAACGGCTTAATTGCCAGCGATTAACGATTTACGATGAAAATAGCAGACACTTCTTAGCATGATGAGAGTCTCGATGGGTTTTATCATGAAGGATACATTAATATATTTCACCATTATAGCCATGGTATTCTTTGTAACGGAATGTAAAACGGATTTAGATGGGTGGGTGACCGAGTTCGGCACTCCAACTACTGGCCTGGCTACGGAGAGTTTCTTGGGCTCCGGTCATGCTCCTCACAAAAGGAAAAGTGATTTTGAACGTCCATCAGTGAATGGGTACCCGGTCGGATGGGATAGTAAAGTGACCGTTAACCATCTAACGCTTCACAGGCATCCATGGTTGTATACTCACCAGAGAGAATGAAGCTAGGGAGAACGAGCAGCACACAGAAAGCCTTCAGTTTCACTTTTCAGGCTAGCCGACTTAATCCAGGTGAAAGACTATTCAGGGTTTCCCTCCTTCCCAACAGTATAATGTGTAAGATGTTGTACCAAAAGGCAAATAGAAGTGACAAACCTTTCCACATTCATAAGAATTCTCTGCCAAAAGCAGAGTCGATTGTACAATTACAGTATTACAGCTGTATTATGTTGTTTGTAAACAAATCGGGTCTGGACCAGACAATCCAGTGATTGTCACTATGCGATACGATGACAGAGCTTGTATTTATGAATCACTATGAAGTAGTGATGATACCATGCGAGCGAGGGTATTTTCTTTAGGCAAAATTGTAAAATTCTGTGGTGGTTGTCGAGTCTGAGCACCCTATACAGTCAAGCCGTACAACATGCATGGGCTTTATATGCATGCCTAGATTTCCGATACAAATCTGCTGGCAGAGCAAGAAACTGTGATTAAACACATGGTCGGACACACTACGGGATGAAACTCTTCAAATGGAATGACGATTGGCCCAACCGTACCCTCCAAAGGGTAAGAGAGTACCAAAAAGATGAACATTTACAGTCCTAGGTGCTTCAGTTGGGGCACATGTGTTCTCCCAAGAGAGGTAATAATTTATAGCCAATGTACTTTGAAATACGTTCATTCAGCAACGTCCACCATGTTTAGTACATCTGGACTAATCTGTGAAAGCTGTCCGGAAATAGAAGCTTTCATGATGGAATTGGCCGGAAGGCTACTTGGTCCTGTCAATGCGATTCGCCTTGCCGAAACACATGACATTATTTTTTTCACACATGAATAAAGACAGGCAATTCTAACAATACTGTCTGAATTGTTGATTACTTCGAAGAAGGGTCTTTCTTATCCTAATATTCTCTGTGCGCAGAATATCGTTTAAATGAAATTATGTACTTTTATCGCGTATATTTTCAGCGCCTAAGCAATAATGTTATTGTTAATGTCTCGGAGATCGTATTTGGGGCAGCTAAAACATGTACAGAATCCATTTTGCTTTATATGAACATCCTTTATGTAACCAAATGCACTGGTTTATGTTATTCAGTCAACTGACAGAAATAACGTTCATTATGGCGTTCCATATTCAGACTGTAGTACCAGATATAGTCTCACCACCAGGATGGTATGCATTTACACACTCAAAACCATTCCACTGCAATAATTGAGTCACAAGAAATGTGCATATTTCCATGTTTAGAATCCAAATGATGTTTGTCACAAAACTATAGCGACATATAAATGAGCATCGCCTACAGTCCCATGAAGTATGGGCGAAATGAGCATGCCTTCTTCATCATGTCGACTTCTTCATCATGTGTTTGTACTGGGAGGGATGCTTAAGGTTCATATTTGCTCTGTTTAGTATCTGTTGAATAACAAAGTATACACCGGATTCAAGTGAAAAGTGACGACGCAAAGTTGGGTCTGACGACGGGTATTCTTGAAGGATGTAGGCTTTGATGTGAGTGAGTGAGTATGGTTCTACGCCGCTTTTAGCAATATTCCAGCAATACCACGGACGCCAGAAATGGGCATCACACATTGTACCCATGTGGGGAATCGAACCCGGGTCTTCAGCATGACGAGCGGACGCTTTAACCACTAGGCTACCCCACCGTTCTCTTTGATTGGGAGTCCAGGACGTTGAATGTGGAGTAATTTCAGAATGCCTGGTTTGGTATATGAAGTCGATGGACTTGTTGTGACTTGTAGAGAAGTTTGGTCTGGCGTGAAGTGAATTACGTGTAACGTCGGGAAGTGGGTTTGATGTACTGTTAGGAATATTCATTCAGTCCAAACTGGACACTCGGTGTAAGGATACAGTGACGTTTCATGTGGGGTTTAAAGCGGAGTGGAATCACGAAAGTAACAAATAAGTGTATTGATTTATGAAATGAGATGTTTGAGATAAAAGCGACATAACACGTTCCATAGCAAGAACTATCAACATGCTGACTCTATTGTGCGCTTCAAATACCGTGAACGTGTTTATGAATCATTATAACAAAGACACGCGATAGGCTTTGGTGGTTAAAGACACAACATTAGACCACTAGGAAGTCAGTCGCATGTAGTACTCTTTAGTCGTTAGTCCACCAGGGACATTGGGAATTGTGCCATTATTGTACAGTTGCGCCAAAATAGCACAATGTACATAAGAATACCATGACAGCACATACAGTTTACAGAGAGAGCGTATAATGTTTTAAATTGGTAAATGTAACAGTATAACAACGCTACTCTCTAGAACCACCACGCATCCATGTGGCTACATCCGTGAACATCGAAATCCAATAGTGGACGTCAGCGTGACTGACCAGACAACAAACGATTTTTAGCAACGAGTTGTTGATTTAGGACCCTTGTAGCTCTCTCCGCCATATAAGGAGCCTGGAAGCGAGTCATTGGTATGCCTTACTAACGATCAGAATTTTGATCGGCAATATTTCATCATATATATTCACCTTCGCGTACTGGCTATTTTAGGGAAGTATTTTAGGGAATTGTTTAGTATTCTAACAAATATTTATCATGTCATTATTATCAATGATTCTATACTGGCCGTTCCAACGTTCCACCAGTTAATTTAAATACCCGGCTATTAGCAAAATGTCCACAGACGCAAGGTCGAGACTTCATATATTGTATATACCCATGTAGGGACCAGAATGTGGTGATACGCGTATCAAGCCACCTCTTACATTAAATAACCCTGTCACCTAGCTACCGTTTACATAGCGAAGTAAAGCAAACTCATAGGTTTGGTATTGACTAAGCTTTCAGGATGCCATCAAAGACAAATGGTATCATTAGGAGATGGCATGACTTCCGCTGCTCTCAGTTAGACATAATAAAACAATTACTTTCCACGACTGTCAAAGACCACCATCAAATATCTCCAAAAGACTCAGGAAATCGGCTGTCAGTATATCTTCATGGTCATCGGTAGAGCGAATGAACCTGTCATTTTGAGAGAAGCCAGCGTCCCCTCAGCGTCAACGTTGATCATGATCTGGATCGACATCCTTATATTGGCGACGACGACGACATGGGGTCGGAGACTGCTGAATATTGTGCTCTCCAGACCAAGTGCAGATGGTAAATCTTGGCCAGACACACTACTGGTATCTGGATAGCCTCTTCTAATTGATGGGAATCTGTCATTAGTAGATGACACAGGTAGTTGATCAAAACTTGCATTAAGTATGGGTATAGATTACCTAGTTAATAGACACCGCCAAACATTGTTATCGAATGCTGAGAACGTTGACATGAGGGTAAAAAAGACTGGGTGTTTCAGTTAAGATCAATTGTATGACAAACTGGGTTTTTATAATTACACAATGCCATTTAGAAAGTGGTCAAATGTTACATATGTTATATTTGGGATTACACTTTCTTAGTAAAGTACAAATTGTAGTACTTTTAGAGTTGAGCCCCATCCGAGCTTTCGAACTCACACCCTCAGAGTCAGGCACCTAATCGCCAGCACACCTACCCGCTCAGCTACCGCGACTTCTGAGGGTGTGAGTTCGAATCCCGGATGGGGCTCAACTCAAAAAGTACTAGAATTTGTACTTTACTAAGAAAGTGTAATCCCAAATATAACATATGTTACATGGGTTTTTATAGGTTTGGACTTTTTAAACCTTTGGCGATTTAAGTTGTTTTATGTTCTTATTCAAACAACGATGAAAGGGGTAGTAAATTACTAAACTCTCATTCTAATATACTACAATGATTGTCCAGCGTGTATATTCGTTTTATAATGAACCTGAGAGATACCTATCTCTCCTCAGCCATGAGTGAGTTAGGTTTTACGCCGCACTCGGCAATATTTCAGCAGTATGGTGGCGGTCTGTAAATAATCAGATCTGGACCAGAAAATCCAGTTATCAACAGCATGAGCATCGATCTACGCAACTGGGATGCGATGACATGTGTCAACCCAGTCAGCGAGCCTGACCACCCCATCCCGTTAGTCGCCTCTTACGACAAGCATGGGTTACTGAAGATTTATTCTAACGCGTATCCTCACGGGTCCTAAGACATGGAGGAGATCTCCTCACACCTATCTAGGTGTAAGTGTCGATGCTTATCGTATACCTTACACTATAATACTACTAAATAATAAACATATAGTTTATGGACAAGTGCAAACAATTTTCCATTTTCGTTTCCATTGTGTACCTTTTGATCCATCTGTAAAGTCCATTTTAAAATCAAAGCAAGAAGAACTCGCTTTATATTACAATGTTGAGTCAACCTTTCAGAAATTTATACACTTTCTAGCCACCTTTAAGGAAAAGTATCATAGGAATGTATCGATTTATATAGCGAGGAATTTAGTATGAATTTAATTACATAACCGTTAATACATGTGTACAGTACATGAATATACTGCATAACATGAACTCTGGGCCAGCTAGTCTGTTTTCAGGAACAACTTAATCTTCTTCAATAAGCAACGCGGGTGGATCTGTCAGGACGCTGCAGGTAACGCTGGTCTAGCATATCTCGGCAGGGGTATCTGGACCACCAACCAAAGCGATGACTGAAAGCATGAGTTACAACCCACCCACTCCGGCTATAATGACACGACTACAGCTACGTGACTGGGCCTGAGCACATTGGGTTAGGAAACGTCTTAGCGCCATGAAGTGTTCAGCGTCAGAGATATGCGTCATTGGAAGTTTTCCTTACACAATACGTTGGAACGATGCGAAATGCTCTTCAAACTGATGTGGAACTATAAACTAACCAATTTGGTGAAACCCCTGAAGAATGGTACTGAGCGACCACGGATTATAATGACTGCGATTAATGGGATTTAAAGTTGTTATCCCTGGTGCATTGTTACATGTCCTTAACATGTCAAGAATTCTTCTAACGAGAGTTTATCATCACAATATCTAAGGGCTTGATCCTGGTCAACGTGAACATGGACGAATAGACGCACGGAAAACGCCCCCATTGCTCAGGAGAAACAGCATAGCGTGGACCATTAATACGTACTTGTTGCGTTGTTGATTTATCCAGTATCATAAGGTCACCGTGACATTGAGAAGAGTCTTCCAACATCATTCAACACAGACCTGAAGGAGTCTAGATCTGAGAGTAGCTTTATTTCATCAACGCCATCAGATCCACCAGCTTCAACATCCAACTTAATTCATGCTCACTGTATCGTATTACACAGCATTGAAAGCTGCACCGGAGTGCGCATGGTTTGAATAACGAGCCTCAGTTTCAGAACCCTTTATACACGCTTGAGAGATATATACAACAGTGTTGAAGAAACGTTAATACGGCTTTGTAAAGAAAGACGTTCCCCGTACATTTGTCTCTATTACATGGAGGAAGTCGACTTTCTTTAAAACTGGCTACCAGATACATTTGTTTGTAACCTATCTGTTTGTTTACTTCACCAAAAAACACATACATCTGCTGTAATGAGACTCTCTACAAGCCATCATCTTGAAGCAGAATATATGTCTACAGCGGATTGTCGTACAAAGAGTTGGCATTGATGTGTTAATGATCTCTATTCACTACCAAGATAGACTTCAACTACCTCAATGTAAGACTAACAGATGGCGTCAGCATGTTACATGGATGAAGAAGTTTCGTTGGCGTTTAATGGAAAACACACTTTGAAGCGATTTCTATAAACATCGTTTCATCTTATCTCAGACATGGAACCTGCTCAAACAGTCTAAATGATCTTTTATTAGGAACTCAGTTGGAAAAAGACAGTTTCAAAGGTATCAGATTTCTAACATTCAATTAAAATATAGTGTAAAGGGATTACCCAATTATTGTGAACACACTAGACTGCAAGTGAAGGTAAGCATTTGGAAACTTACTTAGTCTGAGAGGTATGTTGATTTCAACTTAAGATATTTCTACTTTTCTTTTTTTCGTCCTACTCAACTCTCTCTCTCATACACACATACAGTCTGTAACATAACTATTGCATGGATGAATTGTAAGCTCATGAGTCCATGTCAACCGATGCTGGGAAAGGACACCTGTATATATTCAGTTAGTTCACTCAGCTGTCTACAGCAGTGATAGGTAGCGACTGATAACATAATGGTGGTATGTGGTCCTGTGGTGGCGTGTGGTCCTGTGGTGGCGTGTGGTCCTGTGGTGGCGTGTGGTCCTGTGATGGCGTGTGGTCCTGTGATGGCGTGTGGTCCTGTGGTGGCGTGTGGTCCTGTGATGGCGTGTGGTCCTGTGATGGCGTGTGGTCCTGTGATGGCGTGTGGTCCTGTGATGGCGTGTGGTCCTGTGGTGGCGTGTGGTCCTGTGGTGGCGTGTGGTCCTGTGGTAGCGTGTGGTCCTGTGGTAGCGTGTGGTCCTGTGGTGGCGTGTGGTCCTGTGATGGCGTGTGGTCCTGTGGTGGCGTGTGGTCCTGTGGTGGCGTGTGGTCCTGTGCATAGAGCTCAGGTCACAAATCAGTCGAAGTTAAGCAACGTTGAGCACGGAGAGTTCTTGGATGGGTGAAATTGTTTGGCAGCTTGACTCCTGAGGGTTTCAGTGATACATGTGGTCTCACCTTAGGCAAGTGAGTTTGTTCAAAATTGCTTCTGTTCATCCAGCAGAAAATGGGTACCCGGTGGGATACTTCATGTGATTAGTATCCTTCTAGCGCCTCAAAGGCAGCTTGGGTTGTCCGGGGTAATAATGTCAGTTGTACTGTTGTTAGCGCTATGAGCTTTCACCCAGTGAATGGAAAGAGAAATATCACCAGTCTTACGAAAGTCACAAGACTAATGCTCAAGGGTTATTTGATCAAAATTGATCACACCAGATAATAACTGTAAATGTTTTCAAAATGTTTCAGGGTGGACATAAAGAGGACATTTCCAAAGCTCTTGCATCAGTAACGAAACCGATGTCCGGTGCATTTCCCTATTACGACCTAGGTAATATGGTCCAGTATTTTTCATTGAACGATTGTCATGGCTTTGCACGTATTTGCGACGAGCGACACCAGTGGGACAGGCTAAGCTAAGCTTTTTGCGAACACCAGTTATCATAACCATTTGATAGTGATTCATAAACACATGATCTTGATATAATTGGAATCTTACGATGAATTCTACTTTAACTGGAGATTTCTATCGACTTCATGAAATTGTCACGGCTAGTTTGTTCTTGAAAGTAAATGGTATCTGTGTCTGGGCATAATCAAGCTATTCTCTAGTCATGACGTTTCAAATGTGTTGATTATAGTAGGAATGGTTTCATTGATTGTTCATATCAATTAGAATATCCGATATATAGGTAAGAATCGATCTGCACAACACTGTGATTCTGGAAAGAAACTACCAAACTGGGGATCGGATGATAATAATGTCTGACCTTGGTCATTGTGTGTCTTCTAACCCGAATGGTGCGGGATCTGCTCATCATTTCAACCACCTGTTCTAGGCTTTCTAAATGTAAGGATTTTTGTGGCCTTAAATAACACTCGAGTATACACTGATGTAGTGGCGAAATCCCACAGTTGCGACAAGGACGCCTCCGCGAAGTTATCAATGTTATCGTGTTGTTGCTTGTTATCGTGTTGACAAAGAAATGTCTCCATAATTCATGAACTATTTAACTGACAAAACTACATTATTTGGCTGGAAGTAATTAAATGAGAGGAGGAAACAGTTCTACAATGCTCTGCTCAACTTGCTAAGAAATGGATGTTGATCGTAATTGTCCCAAAATCCATTTACTGACAGATGTATTATCTCACTGTGATTTGACCGGTAGCGGCTAATTTGATAGACAAACGTGGGCAATATAACTGTAATTGGAGACTGTATAGCGTTGTGAACACCTATTACAGTTGGGCTACACACAACCTTCCTGTTTTGTAGTCACTATACCATGATGTTAATAATTGTATTCCGCAGATGCGCCGATGAGTATAATAGCATATAGCCATTATTGATGGTACTTAGAGGCTCAATTTGGATGTATTGGCTGAATACGTCAGTGACATGTGTTGAACTTTCTATGGGGCATAAGCGATTGCCTGTATAAATCATCAGTGAGTTTATTTTGTCACATGTGAAACCTTACGATACACGTGCTTCTGTTAACTGATAAGGTGACGTAGAGATGAATCAATACGTTCCACAGCAGTGTTAACTCTGTAGTTACGAACAACTGTGCATCCAATTTGTCAGATAGAACACACTTCCACAAGAATTGTCCAGGAGCCTTGGAGGAACGACTGCCGAATGCCATAGTCCGCGTTGCAACTGTCCTGACTTGAATCAGTTTGTGATTTGTTCACAAGCAAAGACTGACGACGATTGAAACCTTTGTAAAGTTTGGTATCGTCCCCATAGAGATGAAATTGTAGATTGTGTGATCGGATTATTTCTACAAACGTTGATGTATAAACAGTAAAGAGTAACGGTCCTAAGAGTGAAACTTGTGGAACTCCATAAGGAAGGTCAACTTTGCTGGACGTTATCCCATTGTAGGATTCGATCCCATTTGCAAGTAGTGACGGCTGTCGACCTGATAGGTAGGGTTCAATCCACTGTAGACCACTACTAGTCCCTCCTATTCTTGGTTCTAGTTTGCGAAGTTGAACCTTGTGGTCAGCCTTGTCAAATGCGGTAGACAGATCAAGTAGAACAAGAATAGCTTCATCATCTGTGTCAATAGTACATGTGATGAACCTGCTGGTTTGAACATGAGGTAGTGTCTTACCATGATTTGATATTGAATTGTAATTAGGTTCAACGTTTAGGATAAATCCATGTACGGCGGATTAGGTCCCAGGAAACCTCATGATTGCACAAAGACCAAGCAACAGAGGACCGGGATGTCAGGCTGTGTCTCTTGGCTGTGAATATGGCCATCATACTGACTTGTAATTACCTCACCACCAAGGAGACCACCACCAGGTTGATATCTTTAGCTGTAGTAAATGAAAGTGGTACAAATGACTTGATGATGATTTGTGGCCGTCATGACGAACACTCTCCTGTGAGTATGAGGTATCATGTCGAGTTTACTGATAATTCAAACACGTCAGTACCATATCTCCTGGGGGATGTTGTATTCGTGGTACAAAGGCACCACCCCATTGTCCTAGGACGAAATCATAAACAAATCACGTCATTGTTGCTATGACTTTATGTTGTTGCCACATATTACACGATTAATATATTGTTTGATACCCTTCGAAGTCCTTTTCTAAGGACCAGTGTGTTGATGAGTGACACGCCTGATATGGTGGATGATCGTTTTTTACACTATGTATTCGTTCAGGCCAAAGAACCTGATAGATTTATACGCATCATTTATACTTGAACATCTCCTTAAAACCAATACAACCACAGGGTATATTGATAAACATATTCCGACATCCAATACGACCACAGGGTATATTGATAAACATATTCCGACATCCAATACGACCACAGGGTATATTGATAAACATATTCCGACATCCAATATGACCACAGGGTATATTGATAAGCTTACTCCGTGATCACAATGAGGTAATGTTTTTCTTTGTCATAACAGGCGATCAATGGATTCAGCAGTAGTTTGCACTGAAGCACGGGATTCCCAAACAGAGCAGACCCCGTGTGTGGCTGTCGGATCTTGGGGTATTGTACCCTGGATGGTCATTGTCTCTGGACTTTACTTATATTTCGTGTGAAGTTCGATTATTTACAGATAACTGCTGTCTTGCTTGACGACCGCGGTGCCGAACAACATTCAATCACCTACCGGAATAATTAATCCCGAGACTAATGACGGGTCAAACTGGACCTACACTGCTCCATTGTACAAAGCGATCGTACAGCTTCGACTTCCGTAAGTGAAACGGCGCTCTAGATGATGTTATTGAAATACGTGCAATCACCAAAGATGCCCATCAAACGTCAAGAGGAGATTTGATTTCGGTACATATTCATAGAGAGTTCGTAGCAGAACCTGATCATCCTGAAAGGTGCCATTTTGGGCACCGTCGGTCAGTTCTGTGACGACATTTTAGACCACAAGTGGGTACTTGGAAGATAAGATGACGTCTGGTCTATTGATGCTATTTGTGTAAGAATAAGCTTTAGTGTCAGTAATAACGCGCCCAGTCGTGTCCACATACTGCCCTGATTCCTTTTTATAATAGACAAGGTTAAAAAGGAAGACATTGTTGACCACAGCTGTCCTCGTGTGGCTTCATCAGAAATGTTTGACGAAGAATGGTGTTTGCAAAATACTACTACATGTATCTGTGATGCTATTATTACTGAAAATACCACCTACACCACCCTCCTTATTCTGAACTCTCTGGGAGGTATACAACTCATGCTACGCTGAAAGGTTCTTACATCCACCTCAAATGAAACGTCTGGGCCTGCGTCACTTTAGATTTTGAATCGTCCATAGGTGACGGTCCTTCAGGTTCATCTTCAGAAAGTATCCTATCTGAACCAACATCACAACGATTCTCCAACATGAGAGGCCCGCGTGATTGATTACATAACGCGTAATGACAATTCAGCCAAACTACAGGAACAGGATGAATAACGATCGACCTAAACACCAAAGAAAGTGGAATACGTGTAGTTTTTGTCAATCAGTGATTTAGTACTTTCCTGACATGATTGGAAAACCGTTTAAAGATGTGTGTTAGCCCTGAAGGAATCACGGGCTTTTGTGGGCTGTTTGTTTCTTTCATGTTGCAGTACTCGGAAATGACAAAACACTATCTCTCTCAGATATTCTTTGATGAATGATTCATGAAATGAACATCATCTTAATAAAATCGATATGATCCCAACATGCGGAAGATGGTCTAGTGTTTTTTTTCCCAATTGGACGTGCTTTAGAATGTCTAACATGGCAAACAGAAAACATCACATGTGCTCCTAATTATTAATACAGACCTCAGGTTTAGTCGGGTCGACAACAAACTTGGGATGTATATCACAATGAAGTTTGTGGTATTTTGTTAACAGTTCAACTACATTTCTAACTATACCTGTTTAATTACTAACATTGGTACTTACACCCAATTCTGTTTCTAAATACCGTTATTTGTAAGAGAAACCCCATAAAACACATCCATTTATTTCCCTTTTTCATCGTATTGTGATATTAAATCATTTCTGTTTCAGAGTAACATAATCTATGAGAAGACGTATGTACGCTCCTTCTTTGTCAAAACATCGAAAGGCTCTCTGCAAATACGTCCCAGATTGTTTCCGCTGTTCTCTCGTTACATCCTGACTCCCCCGGGACAATGAACTGCAGCCCCTAATGGCGGAGGAGAGGTGACATGAGTAAAGTCCCTACCTGGCAACACAGGTGTTTAGCTACCTAATTGCTGGCAACTGTGTGTCAGTGTTTACCTAAACCATGCCGTGGATGTAGATTTAATACCAGAGAACCAATCCAACCTGGTAATGATAGGAAGAATGTGGGACAAAGCTGGTCATTTGAAGCTAGCTGGCGGCTTGTCTGAGCATTTAAGTCACCATCAAGGACCAAACTCACCCCACAGAGAGGTACATTAGCACCGCGGCTGTTGTAGCCCGTCATCAGTGTTTCGGACTCGTAACGTCAATGTTGACGTTATTACTTTATTGGATGTTAAAGGTGTACTGAAGCATAAAGCTATTCTAAGAATACGCAGCTCCACTTATAGGGAAGTGCATACAGGCGTATAGGTGAGACAGTTGTACGTGGTTGTACAAAAATATCGTTTTATTAATTCCACTGTTGGTAAAGTATACAGAACACCTACTAGCGTCAGTTGAAACCATGTATGCGAGTTGAAGGCACCAAGAAGTGAAGAAAACAAACTAATGTCTGTTTTCAGACTACCTCAACATGTGAGCCTGACAGACGTCGTCAGATTGTTACATGGATGAAGAGGTCGCGTTGGCGTTCAATGATAAGAAAACACACTTTGATGCGATTTCTTATCTCAGACATAAAACCTGCTCAAACCGTCTAAATGATCTTTTGATAAGAACTCAGATGCAAAAGACAGTTTCAAAGCTATCAGGTTTCTAAATTCAATAAAACTATAGTGTAAAGGGGTTAACCAATTTGTGAACACACTAGACTTCACGTGGGAGTAAGCATTTGAAAACGTACGCAAATTAGTCTGAGAAGTACGTTGATTTCAACTTAAGATATTTCGACTATTCTTTTTCACATTTCTCTTAATCCCTCTTCGTCGTTCTAAACTCACCCTCGCACACAAACAGAGTCTGTGACATAACTATTGCATGTATGCATCATAAGCACATGAGTCCATGTCAACTGATGCTGGAAAGGACATGAAGGACATGAAGGTAATCATCGCAGCTGTCTATATTCTCAATACATCGTACAGATAGATTAATGAAGAGAAATATGACGTAACCCATGTCCGGTGCATTTCCTATGTTGACTAAGGCCATATGATCCGGAGTTTTTTCATTGAATGATTGGCATGGCTTTGCATGTAGTTGCGACGAGCGACACCGGTGGGACAGGATACGCTCAGCTTTTCGCGAATAGTTATGATAAACTATTCGATAGTGATTACTAAACACATTAACTTGATATAATTGAAATCTTACAAGGGATTCTGTTTAAATTAGTATTTTCTACTGACTTCATGACATTTGCACAGCTGTTTTGTGCTTGAACCAATTGGAATCTGTATCGGTGGATAATCAAGCTATTATTATGAAGTTTCAAATGTGTTGATTATTGTAGGAATGGTTTCCATTGATTGTTCATATTAAGTAGAATATCCGATATGTAGGTTAGAATCGGTCTTCACGACACTGTGATTCTGGAAAGAAACTACCAAACTGGGGATCGGATGATAATAATGTCTGACCTTGGTCATTGTGTGTCTTCTAACCCGAATGGTGCGGGATCTGCTCATCATTTCAACCACTAGTTCTAGGCTTTCTAGATGTAAGGATTTTTGTGGCCTTAAATAACACTCGAATGTACACTGCTATAATGGAGACATGGACGTTCAGTGACATCAGGACACACACACAACCCCACAGTGGGGACATGGACGCCCTAGCTAGGTCAACAATGTTATCGTGACGAGGGCACATTGCTTGTTATCGTGTTGACAAAGAAATGTCTCCATAATTTATGAACTATTTAACTGACAAAACTACATTATTTGGCTGGAAGTAATTAAATGAGAGGAGGAAACAGTTCTTATTTTCTATAATGCTCTGCTCAACTTGCTGAGAACTGGATGTTGATCGTAATTGTCCCAAAATCCATTTACTGACAGATGTATTATCTCACTGTGATTTGACCGATAGCGGCTAATTTGATAGACAAACGTGGGCAATATAACTGTAATTGGAGGCTCCACGAATCAATACAAGTGCAGCGACTGTATAGCGTTGTGAAGAGCTATTACAGTTGGGCTATACACAACCTTCTTGTTTTGTATTCACTATTCCATGATGTTAATAATTGTATTCCGCAGATGCGCCGATGAGTATAATAGCATATAGCCATTATTGATGGTACTTAGAGGCTCAATTTGGATGTATTGGCTGAATACGTCGGTGACATGTGTTGAACTTTCTACGGGGCATAACCGATTGCCTGTATAAATCATCAGTGAGTTAATTTTTTTGTCACATGTGAAACCTTACGATACACGTACTTCTGTTAACTGATAAGGTGACGTAGAGATAAATCAATAAGTTCCACAGCAGTGTTAACTCTGTAGTTACGAACGACAGTGCATCCAATTTGTCAGACAGAACAAACTTCCACAAGAATGGTCCAGGAGCCTTGGAGGACCGACTGCCGAATGTTATGATCCGTGTTGTAACTGTCCTGACCTGAAGCAGTTGTGATTTGTTCACAAGCAGAGACTAACGACGATTGAAGCCTATGGAATTTGGTATCGTCCCCATAGAGATGAAATTGTAGATTGTGTGATCGGATTATTTCTACAAACGTTGATGTATAGACAATAGAGAGTATAGGGCCTAAGACTGAACCTTGCGGAACTCCATAAGGAAGGTCAACTTTGTTGGACGCTATCCCATTATATGATTCGATCCCATCTGCAAGTAATGACGGCTGTCGACCTGATAGGTAGGATTCAATCTCATCTGTATGTACAGATTGTTGTCGGCCTGATTCAATCCCATCTGTATGTACAGACTGTTGTCGGCCTGATTCAATCCCATCTGTATGTACAGATTGTTGTCGGCCTGAATCAATCCCATCTGTATGTACAGACTGTTGTCGGCCTGATTCAATCTCATCTGTATGTACAGATTGTTGTCGGCCTGAATCAATCCCATCTGTATGTACAGACTGTTGTCGGCCTGATTCAATCTCATCTGTATGTACAGACTGTTGTCGGCCTGATTCAATCCCATCTGTATGTACAGACTGTTGTCGGCCTGATTCAATCCCATCTGTATGTACAGACTGTTGTCGGCCTGATTCAATCTCATCTGTATGTACAGACTGTTGTCGGCCTGATTCAATCTCATCTGTATGTACAGACTGTTGTCGGCCTGATTCAATCCCATATGTATGTACAGACTGTTGTCGGCCTGATTCAATCCCATCTGTATGTACAGACTGTTGTCGGCCTGATTCAATCTCATCTGTATGTACAGACTGTTGTCAGTCTGATTCAATCCCATCTGTATGTACAGACTGTTGTCAGTCTGATTCAATCCCATCTGTATGTACAGATTGTTGTCGGCCTGATTCAATCCCATCTGTATGTACAGACTGTTGTCGGCCTGATTCAATCTCATCTGTATGTACAGACTGTTGTCGGCCTGATTCAATCCCATCTGTATGTACAGACTGTTGTCGGTCTGATTCAATCTCATCTGTATGTACAGACTGTTGTCGGCCTGATTCAATCCCATCTGTATGTACAGACTGTTGTCGGCCTGATTCAATCTCATCTGTATGTACAGATTGTTGTCGGCCTGATTCAATCCCATCTGTATGTACAGACTGTTGTCGGCCTGATTCAATCTCATCAGTATGTACAGACTGTTGTCGGCCTGATTCAATCCATCTGTATGTACAGATTGTTGTCGGCCTGATTCAATCTCATCTGTATGTACAGACTGTTGTCGGCCTGATTCAATCCCATCTGTATGTACAGACTGTTGTCGGCCTGATTCAATCTTATCTGTATGTACAGACTGTTGTCGGCCTGATTCAATCCCATCTGTATGTACAGACTGTTGTCGGCCTGATTCAATCCCATCTGTATGTACAGACTGTTGTCGGCCTGATTCAATCCCATCTGTATGTACAGACTGTTGTCGGCCTGATTCAATCCCATCTGTATGTACAGACTGTTGTCGGCCTGATTCAATCTCATCAGTATGTACAGACTGTTGTCGGCCTGATTCAATCTCATCTGTATGTACAGACTGTTGTCGGCCTGATTCAATCTCATCTGTATGTACAGACTGTTGTCGGCCTGATTCAATCCCATCTGTATGTACAGATTGTTGTCGGCCTGATTCAATCTCATCTGTATGTACAGATTGTTGTCGGCCTGATTCAATCCCATCTGTATGTACAGACTGTTGTCGGCCTGATTCAATCCCATCTGTATGTACAGACTGTTGTCGGCCTGATTCAATCTCATCTGTATGTACAGACTGTTGTCGGCCTGATTCAATCCCATCTGTATGTACAGACTGTTGTCGGCCTGATTCAATCTTATCTGTATGTACAGATTGTTGTCGGTCTGATTCAATCTCATCCGTATGTACAGACTGTTGTCGGCCTGATTCAATCCCATCGGTATGTACAGACTGTTGTCGGCCTGATTCAATCCCATCTGTATGTACAGATTGTTGTCGGTCTGATTCAATCTCATCTGTATGTACAGATTGTTGTCGGCCTGATTCAATCCCATCTGTATGTACAGACTGTTGTCGGCCTGATTCAATCCCATCTGTATGTACAGACTGTTGTCGGCCTGATTCAATCCCATCTGTATGTACAGACTGTTGTCGGCCTGATTCAATCTTATCTGTATGTACAGATTGTTGTCGGTCTGATTCAATCTCATCTGTATGTACAGACTGTTGTCGGCCTGATTCAATCCCATCTGTATGTACAGACTGTTGTCGGCCTGATTCAATCCATCTGTATGTACAGACTGTTGTCGGCCTGATTCAATCTCATCTGTATGTACAGACTGTTGTCGGCCTGATTCAATCTCATCTGTATGTACAGACTGTTGTCGGCCTGATTCAATCTCATCTGTATGTACTGACTGTTGTCGGCCTGATTCAATCCCATCTGTATGTACAGACTGTTGTCGGCCTGATTCAATCTCATCTGTATGTACAGATTGTTGTCGGCCTGATTCAATCCCATCTGTATGTACAGACTGTTGTCGGCCTGATTCAATCCCATCTGTATGTACAGACTGTTGTCGGCCTGATTCAATCTCATCTGTATGTACAGACTGTTGTCGGCCTGATTCAATCCCATCTGTATGTACAGACTGTTGTCGGCCTGATTCAATCTTATCTGTATGTACAGATTGTTGTCGGTCTGATTCAATCTCATCTGTATGTACAGACTGTTGTCGGCCTGATTCAATCCCATCTGTATGTACAGACTGTTGTCGGCCTGATTCAATCCCATCTGTATGTACAGATTGTTGTCGGTCTGATTCAATCTCATCTGTATGTACAGATTGTTGTCGGCCTGATTCAAGCCCATCTGTATGTACAGACTGTTGTCGGCCTGATTCAATCCCATCTGTATGTACAGATTGTTGTCGGCCTGATTCAATCTCATCTGTATGTACAGATTGTTGTCGGCCTGATTCAATCCCATCTGTATGTACAGACTGTTGTCGGCCTGATTCAATCTCATCAGTATGTACAGACTGTTGTCGGCCTGATTCAATCCCATCTGTATGTACAGATTGTTGTCGGCCTGATTCAATCTCATCTGTATGTACAGACTGTTGTCGGCCTGATTCAATCCCATCTGTATGTACAGACTGTTGTCGGCCTGATTCAATCTCATCTGTATGTACAGACTGTTGTCGGCCTGATTCAATCCCATCTGTATGTACAGACTGTTGTCGGCCTGATTCAATCCCATCTGTATGTACAGACTGTTGTCGGCCTGATTCAATCCCATCTGTATGTACAGACTGTTGTCGGCCTGATTCAATCTCATCAGTATGTACAGACTGTTGTCGGCCTGATTCAATCTCATCTGTATGTACAGACTGTTGTCGGCCTGATTCAATCTCATCTGTATGTACAGACTGTTGTCGGCCTGATTCAATCCCATCTGTATGTACAGATTGTTGTCGGCCTGTTTCGATCTCATCTATATGTACAGATTGTTGTCGGCCTGATTCAATCCCATCTGTATGTACAGACTGTTGTCGGCCTGATTCAATCCCATCTGTATGTACAGACTGTTGTCGGCCTGATTCAATCCCATCTGTATGTACAGACTGTTGTCGGCCTGATTCAATCCCATCTGTATGTACAGACTGTTGTCGGCCTGATTCAATCTTATCTGTATGTACAGATTGTTGTCGGTCTGATTCAATCTCATCTGTATGTACAGACTGTTGTCGGCCTGATTCAATCTCATCAGTATGTACAGACTGTTGTCGGCCTGATTCAATCTCATCTGTATGTACAGACTGTTGTCGGCCTGATTCAATCTCATCTGTATGTACAGATTGTTGTCGGCCTGATTCAATCTCATCTGTATGTACAGATTGTTGTCGGCCTGATTCAATCCCATCTGTATGTACAGACTGTTGTCGGCCTGATTCAATCCCATCTGTATGTACAGACTGTTGTCGGCCTGATTCAATCCCATCTGTATGTACAGACTGTTGTCGGCCTGATTCAATCCCATCTGTATGTACAGACTGTTGTCGGCCTGATTGCACAAAGACCAAGCAACAGAGGACCGGGATGTCAGGTTGTGTCTCTTGGCTATGAATATGGCCATCATACTGACTTGTAATTACCTCACCATCAAGGAGACCACCACCAGGTGTATATCTTTAGCTGTAGTAAATGAAAGTGGTACAAATGACTTGATGATTTGAGGCCATCATGGCGAACACTGTCCTGCGAGTATGAGGTATCATGTCGAGTTTACTGATAATTCAAACGCACCATTAGCATATCCCTTGGGGGATGTTGTCGTATTCATGATGGACAGGCATCACCCCATTGTCCTATGACGTCAGTTCCCAGGACGTTATCATATGCAAATGACGTCATCGTTGCTGTGACGTTATGTTGATGCCACATACCACACGTTGAATATATTATTCGACACCTTCGACGTCCTTTTCTAAGGACCAATGTGTTGTGACTGACACGCCCTATGGTAGTTGGTCCTTTTTCACTATGTAATCGTTTACGCCAAAGAACCTGAAGGATTTGGTAAACATCATTTACACTTAAGTATCTCGGCTGTGCTACGACTGTGTAATATAAGCATATTGATTTTCATAACAATTGTAGAAAGTATTGATACTAAAAACAGACAATTATTACGCGCTCAAAAATAACATTGGTATCTTTAATTCCTGACGTCCAAATACGGCCACAGGGTATATTGATAAACATATTCCGACATCCAATACGACCACAGGGTATATTGATAAACATATTCCGACATCCAATACGACCACAGGGTATATTGATAAACATATTCCGACATCAATACGACCACAGGGTATATTGATAAACATATTCCGACATCCAATACGACCACAGGGTATATTGATAAACATATTCCGACATCCAATACAACCACAGGGTATATTGATAAACGTACTCCGTGATCACCACGAGGTAGTTTTCTTTTTTGTCATAACAGGTTATCAATGGATTCAGCAGTAGTTTGCATTGAATTACTCCTTGAGGATTCCCAAACAGAGCAGACAGACCATGTGCTGTAAGACTACAGTTTGTGGCCATCGTGAATCGGGCTATTGTACCCTGGATTTTTCGGTCATTGTCTCTGGGCCCCACTTATGTTTCGTCTGAAGTTCGATTATTTACAGATAGCTTCTGTCTTGCTGGACGAACGCGGTTCCAAACAACATTCAATCACCTACCGGAATAATTATTATCGAGACTAATGACGGGTCAAACTGGACCATTGTACAAAGCGATCGTACAGCTTCGACTTCCGTAAGTGAAACGGCGCCCAAGATGATGTTATTGAAATACGTGCAATCACTTAAAGATGCCCATCAAACGTCACGAGGAGATTTGATTTCAATAGATATTCATAGAGAGTTCGTAGCAGAACCTGATCATCCTGAGAGGTGCCATTTTGGGCACCGTCGGTCAGTTCTATGACGACATTTAGACCACAAGTGGGTACTTGGAAGATAAGATGACGGCTGGTCTATTGATGCTATTTGTGTAAGAATAAGCTTTAGTGTCAGTAATAACGCGCCCAATCGTGTCCACATGCTGCTCTGATTCTTTCTTATAATAGACAAGGTTAAAAAGGGAAGACATAGTTGACCACAGCTGTCCTCGTGTGGCTTCATCAGAAATGTTTGGCGATCCTCAGTAGAATGGTGTTTACAACTACTACTGCTACTATTTGTGATGCTATTCAGGGGCGGATCCCCCTAACCTTTGGACTTCATGATTTATGTGCACCACCCTTCTCCAAAATCCTGGATCCGCCCTACTGTTACTACTTTAAATACTACCTTCACCACCTCTTATCATTCTGAACTCCCTGGGAGATATACAACTCATGCTACTCTGAAAGGTCTTTACATCCACCTCACGTGAAACGTCTGGACCTGCGTCACCTTAGAGTTTGACTTTGAATCGTCACAACGATTCTCCAACATGAGGAGCCCGCGTGATTGGTTACATAACGCACAATGACAAATCAGCCAAACTACAGGAACAGGATGAATAACGATCGACCTAAACATTAAAGAAAGTGGAATACGTGTAGTTTTTGTCAATCAGTGATTTAGTACTTTCCTGACATGATTGGAAAACCGTTTTAAGATGCGTGTTAACCCTGAAGGAATCACGGGCTTTTGTGGGCTGTTTGTTTCTTTCAAGTTGCAGTACTCGAAGATGATGAAACACTTTTTCTCTCAGATATTCTTTGATGAATGATTCATGAAATGAACATTATCTTAATAAAATAGATATGATCCCAACATGAGGGAGATGGTCTAGTTTGTTTTGTTTTTCCAATTGGACGTGCTTTAGAATGTCTAACATGGCAAACAGAATACATCACAAATGCTCCTAATTATTAATACAGACCTCAGGTTTAGTCGGGTCGACAACAAACTCGAAGCTCGTTGTCCGTTTTTTAACTACATTTCCAACTATACCTGCCTCCTGCCTTAATGACTGAACCAATTTAATACATACTGACATGCAACCATCATCTATCAATGGGGTAGGTTGCATAGCATATAATATCAGGAAATCAGAAAGTGGTACAATAATTATATTGCTGGTTTATTATTTTCGTAAGGAAGGCTGTCACGGTGTAAAGAGTAAAATATAGTAGCATTGATCGAATAGGTTGATGAGAGACTCCTTCGGGTTGCGTGTGTGGTAAAGCTTTCACAACGTGACACCGGGCACATTCCAAAGACAAATAATCAATTGTGTTGATTACCGAAGGTTAACGCAGAAACCGGTACGTTTAAAACTAATTTGGGAAAAACAGTAAATAACTATCTAAGATCAATGAAAGATCACCAAATGATATTGACATTCACGGACATACTACGTTCACTACAATAGAAGGTAATACACTGTGTCAACACATATGGCACCAGTGATATACAGGTCTGTTAGTCCTTAATTCAGTGCACTAAAAATGTCCAATGTTTGTCTCAGACTCCAATAAAGCACTTGCTATACTGGTATATTCTGATCCCGTCCAATAAGATATTACGCAAGGATCAGGTCGTAATTTCCAGACAACCGTACATAGGTTTGCTCCTCACGCCTGAACTCTCGATACAGGTAGATTGATAAAGATAACAGGCTGTGGGGTGGTTAATACCACCGACAAATTCAAGGGAGGCCACTCTGTATCGAGGTCAATACCACAAAAGAACATTATACGAGCGCCTCAAAGAATTTGCTGTCACAATAATCACCAGAAATAGTCACATAGATACTAGTTACAATAAGAAAACAACAGGCAGCTTTATTCAGTTTTAAGGCTCCTACCGAAAATACATATATAAAATCATGACCATGCATTGGCATTCTATACCAGATTTACGCTGGTCTTGGATGGTCCTTTCTTATATTTTCCTGTTATAGGAATAGCAAGACACTGATGACATCAATAAATGCGTTTAACATGTGTGTGACTGGAAATCAAACACAAATTGAATAAGCTTGCTAGATTCTCTCAATAACTGCGTATTGCCCTCGGATAGTCTGACAATTAAGCGTAATATTTCCTCTGTGTAAGTTGAAATGATGACTGGGCGAGAGTGTTGAACGCATGTCTTATCTTGAGTTACTATCCGCCTACAAGATTTCAGAAATCTGAACAAGGGATATCTAGTTCCGTTGGTTTAGGAACCCATCTTGTGGAGAGCAGTTCCAATGATTGTACCGACCAGATACCCGTACCACACCCTGTCAGCGACATGTTCCATTGTAACAATGAGTGATCCCTATGTTGACTCATACTGCATGTTCCATTGTAACAATGTGTGTTCCCTATGTTGATTCATACTGCACGTTCTATTGTAACAATGTGTGATCCCTATGTTGTTTCACACTGCATGTTCCATTGTAACAATGTGTGATCCCTATGTTGACTCATACTGCATGTTCCATTGTAACAATGTGTGTTGATCTCTATACTGTTGATTGTAACATACTGCACGCATGTTCTATTGTAACAATGTGTGATCCCTATGTTGTTTCACACTGCATGTTCCATTGTAACAATGTGTGATCCCTATGTTGACTCATACTGCATGTTCCATTGTAACAATGTGTGATCCCTATGTTGATTCATACTGCATGTTCCATTGTAACAATGTGTGATCCCTATGTTGACTCATACTGCATGTTCCATTGTAACAATGTGTGATCCCTATGTTGATTCATACTGAACGAGTGACTTGCCTTTGCACGTGTTTGTGACGGGTGTCACTGGTGGGGCAGGATACACTCGCCTTCTGCGAACACCTGGTGTTATGATGATTTGATAGAGATTCATTAACACGTGCCCATGGTAAAGTCGAGTTTTAGCAGAGGTTGATAATGGTTATGGATGGTATCATGTTAACTTTATTAAAAATAATTTCATTTTGAAACTTTCTTTTCTCAAACCTGTCTTTGGGACACACAAACAAGAAAACCCACACTGGAATCCTGACTAAAATATCAACTGAAATTATCCATTATTTGTCAGTGAGATCTGTCAGATGTGTCGTTGTCAGTGATTCACCACAGACACAGCTGTGTAGATGATCTGTAATCAATCTATTTCCATGACATATTAATTACACTGTACACTATCAACATATGTGACTAATTACACCGCCGTTGCTATAGAAACCAAAAATATCATACATGACTAATATAGATATTTGTTTGTGTTCCTTTCCAGTATGCAGCTTGAGCATATGTTTAATTACATTTAACGCCTTCTGTCGAATAGTGTTATAATTACACTTTGTATTGTGATAAATATGATTGTAATTTTAGTTTACGGTCACTGTCGTTATTATTTAGATGTGATGTGATCATCGTGGATTCAAACCTATGTCAGCCCTCAGTTGTGACATATGCTAGTGGGCTACAATTCAGCAAGCGGTAAAACTTCTACAACCACGGCTTGTGTGAGAACCATGACGCTGATCTGTTCAAATCTCCCCTCCCCCCAACACATCACCATCACCACGAACCAGATACGTCATATACTATTCAAAAAAGGAAACGTATAAACCACACAACAGTCTCGTTCCTGCTGACTGGGTTCCGTCTTATTGCGCAACTTAGTACATTAACCAGTCCAGAATTTTGAGACCAATTCATTCAACTGGATACATAAATATTAATCAGTATTATTTGATACATCTAACCACTTGTATATTGCAACACTACGCTCCTTCTAATCCTTGCAAACACGTCGTGCAGCTCTGTCATCGTGCTCTGACAAACGGAAATCTGGAAATCGTGGTAATCTCAAAACGAGGCTCTGCGGCTAGAAAAGTTTGGCGATCTGGTACGGACTTGATATTATATCAATCACATTGTGCGTTACCAAACTACACTGAATAAGCGCAAAAAACACATAACAGGTGTAACCATTGAGCCAGATGAATTCTGAATCATTTTACGACCTTATCGAACAGGGGCAGTCTGTGGCGTCTTAGTTAAGGTCATGCTGCCTACACCTCGCCATAAAATATAGAAATACGATGTTAGTAAATTTTGAAATTAAAATGTACTTGTAAATACCATTTTCTTTTGAAACACGAAATTGGAATTCAATGTAACCATAGTTGTTTGTGGTGTCTCTTTTCACTTTCACACGAGACAATTCGGATCGGCTGAAAAGTAGGTCATTGTCTGAATAGGTTAATGAGACTCATGTTTCGGTTTGCCTTTTTAATCCTTGTAAGAAATTTCATCAAAATCAAAATTTTCAGGTAAAGTCTTTTTTTTACTTTTGCAATTGTGTAAAATCATGTTATCAAAATTTTTGTTACATATTTTGACGATATTTTTTAACACAATAGGTAATTGATAGATTTTAAAAAATACGAAACGCCTGTGCGTTTCTTTTTGTATAGTATATTTTGTATTTCAACCATCACTCACTAATCAATATACAACACTATTGTATACAACTATTAACACAGTATAATGTATCAGTTATACCTACTGCAGATGTCAATGCACCAGATGGTACACATTTGTCACAGTCCATACACGTATATACTGGCACACCTAGATACATTAGTCAGGGTGTCGGGCCTGCGGGCTCCCAAGAGACCAAAGGTCCTACATTTTACTAGCACCGTTGCGTCACTCTGTCTGCCAGGATCCGCTAGTCGTGGGTTTGATTCCCGGTCTATCTACACCATGCTCTTACCGTGAATGCCCCCTCACAGTAAACATGAGATTCGTCTCACGTCGGGTCTTCCATCTACCCTGAGCTGACACGGCGTAAGATAACCCAGATACTGTTGAAAGTTTCGTTAAACTCACTCAATAAGACCTTTTAATAATTTAGTTGCTGCTGCCATTCAGTCAGTCGATAACAGACAAGACGATAAAATGACAGTCATATATATGAACATTTATGCAGAACGGGCTGGAAATCGTATACGCATTACCAACACTTCTGAAACTTGTATGGGTACATTAAAAGACAGCAGATTATAAAGTTACTGTGTAGTAGACAAGCCTTTTTAATTAAATCTCGTCATGTAGACAGTAGAGAAGAAATGCTTTTTCCCAAACCTCCAGATACGAATACAGACAACGTTACACTATCACAGCCTGTAACTGAGATGAAGTTTCCTGGTTTCCAGGAACTCGCTGCACCGACAGCCCGGACCATGAACGGCTCAACACCAAACTTGAAAATAGATCCTTAGTCCTCTATCTGATGTTTAATTCTCAAAAATATGTCACTCCCTAATTGACCAATGTGAATATTCACAACAATCATAAATTCGGTAACACCTAAAGATGATTATAAAGAAAATTCCAACTAGTAAAAGCTAACGTGTCTGTAATACACCAGATAGCCTTGAGATGAACGGATAACTGGGAACGCACCTGCAACATGTGTCACTATATTCTGGTACTCACCATGGATGTAAGACCCTTCAGTCTGGGAGTATGCAGTCCCCACTGTCACGGTTGCCTGTGTATCCGACCGACTGAAGCCGGGAGAGAGGCGAGCACAGTATCAGGCGGGGTGGTTGTCGGCAACAGATCGATGGTGAGATTAACAGCCAGCTGGAGAAGGAAAATAGGTGTAGTTAATAAAGGTGGGCTAGTTTAGACAATTGACAAATAGAGGCGGTGAGTGAGGGGTGGGGAGTGTGGGGGTCAGGTGGTGAGCACACCTACCCCAATACACATGGTGGACAATCACGTGTAGGAGGTGGGTGGATCGGGTGGAAATATTACAGGTTGGGAAAAACTGTCAGGTTCGAGTCCGGGAAAGTTGGGTTTGAGGTAACGAGGGACAACAAATGTATGCATTCTGTAACAGACATTAGACCAACGTGGGAATGTTAAAATATCTATTCCTGTTGACCGACAATTGTGTCTTCGGTGCCTGTGTGTGTGCATGCCAGTGTTAATGTCATGAATCTTATGAGTTGTGCCTGTATCTGTGTATGTGTTTTGTCTCTCTTTGCGTATGTGAAGAGAGTTGATGTGTGCGTGTGTTATGTGCGTAGGCATATGTGTGTGTTGATGTATGTGTGTGTTGTGTGTGTGTAGGCATATGTGTGTGTTGATGTATGTGTGTGTGGATGTTATGTGTGTAGGCATATGTGTGTATGTGTTGATGTATGTGTGTGTGTTGTGTGTGTGTGTGTGTGCTTATATCTGTGTATGTATATACGAGTTTACATATATATGGATGTTATATGATTCAGGAAATAACACCAATAACGACGTGACTGCGTGTGCGATGCTTGGATTTCCATCTACATGTACGTGACACATGTTTTCGTATTCCATGACAGCAAACATAGGCACCACCACAAAGTTTGTGCCGCCGAATGAACAACCATCACGGCGCCTACCCTGCACATCCACCTCGATCTTGCCCTCACAGTCAGATGTATGTAACCTTTATATGACAGCAAAACAGATCACTGTTCTAAAGGGACGTATCACAATTTCCTTTTCGACCAATCTAAATACATAAATCTAAATAAAACGTCGACGCAGACGAGACGTGTGCCAATCTCAAATTCTTTTGGGAATAAACGGTAAACCGGTGTTGGAAATTATGTGATTGAAGCACTGGAAATCGGTGTTGATACCAGGTTTTCACATTTAAACCGATTAGGCTTAATCTCTGACATTAAATTGCCGTACTGTCATGTCAGAATGACGAGATCTGATAAGACTACGTTACATTAACTATGTACTATGCCTCTCTCCAAGAAAATCTAAATCCCTTTACCCCGCCATGAAGGTAAACGCCACACTGTGTACGGATACAATGGGAGATCACGTGGTGTATATATGGTGTTATGTCCTGGAGGGGGATATATATGCCATTTGGAAATCTTTTGTGAAGGAGAATGCGATGGTTTGAATCGCAGTCAGTCAGCGATATTTCATCAATATCAAATCAGCCAGTAAAGTGAGTGAGTTTATTTTTAAGCCGTTTTAGCAATATTCCAGCAATATCACGGCGGGGGACACCAGGAATGGGCTTCACACATTGTACCCATGTGGGGAATCGAACCTAGGCCTGCGGTGTTACGAGCCACCGCTTTAACCACAAGGCTATCCGACCAGCCCCGGCCAGTAAAGAATGAATAGACAAACCAGTGATTCACGATATCGGAGAAGGATCACCCACAATCAACATGTAGCACAGTTTGTCAAACGATTCCAGGGAATCTAGCACCATGAGGACACCATCAATGGAATTGGACATGTTGTACCCATTTAGGAATATACTTCGTATTTGGGCGTAACGATCGACAGCTCTTACTTCCAGACTACCCAACAGCACCCTTTGATGAAGACGTGTAAGGAGTACATTTGTGCTACAGGAGCAGCATGCCGCCCACGGGGTACTCATGTCGAGGGTTGGGTGGAATGCAAAGACGCCCAAGGGGAGATAGTTGAACATATGCTGATGCATATAATCTGTTATTTTATGTGCGAAGGTTGGGACTAGGGGTTGATTGACTTGGGGCTAGATGTAGAATGAGTGGATGAGAGCCTTGAGTTGATGATGTCGCTATGGTACCGGTTGTGGACGATGTTGACGAGGTATGAGATGCAGGTGACGTCGTAACAATAACCGTTATGACCGGGGGAGATGGAAAAGCTGCGGTTGGCAACAGATCGCATACTAACATAGTGTTGATTAAGTCGGTGATTGGTTTCAATGGGTCAGTTCCTGTCGAGGAGACAAACGGTTTTACTTCAAGACGCACAATAATTATTTTCTGAAAAATATTTATCATTAGTTTTTCTAAACCTCAGGCAAAATATTATTCTCCAGAATTTTTTGGACCATTTCCGAACACTCTCAGGAACAACCCCCACTGACAAGTAACTTGCTGGGGTTGTTAACCTCAGGGAAGGTCATGCCTATACTTTTCGCGAGCACCTGGTGTCGTCATTCGTTTTCAGATGTCCATTTATATAATGTCCACTTCTACTTTGGCTGTTCGCCCTGGGAAACAGCGGATAAAAGGGGCTGTTTTTGTCTCAAGCGATAATGCTTTATATTTACAAATGTTCCATTAGTTATAGGATGAGATAGAAAAATGTCCCAGATATGACTGATACGGCCGAGCAATCCGGTACAAAGTGACCCACATTACTCCCTATGCGTGCTTCCTCCATGATAGCAGACTCCGATCTAATCTCACATGAGACTTATAACGAGACCTGCCGTGGAACTCACTTGTCAAGTATGACTACACATGAGCACGAACGCATATATGTAATGAAAATAATATTCTGAGTGGCAGGGCATCCATTTGTAAAAAGATGGAGATCAGAGTGATGGAATAACGCGACTGTAGAGATAGGGGATTGTGGCTGGGCCCGAGCACTCACAGACTTTATTACAACTTACAGGAGTTAACAGGCCAGACTTGACAAGCCGTACATTCATAAGACACAGTATATGGACTCTGTGCATTCATAAAGCACAGGAAAGGAAGTGTGTAGACTCTAGGCTAGATTTGACGTGAGTGCCCTGTGAAGATCCGGGTTACAAGCCTTCTTCAGCAACCCACGCTTATCTAAAGAGGCGACTAAGAATTGGGAATGGGTGGTAAGGCTCGCTGACTTCATTGATGCTTACGATATTGTTGGATTGCCTGGTCTAGACTCTATTACTTATTGACCACAGTCATATGGCTGGAATATTGCTGTGTGTGGCGTTTGACAATCGACAAAGCAAATCATGTTAGGTGTAACTGCATGGAAGGATACACAACCTGACAATTACAAGTAGGCCTATCTATTGCCAACCTGTTGACAATTACAAGTAGGCCTAGCTATTACCAACCTGTTGACAATTACAAGTAGGCCTAGCTATTGCCAACCTGTTGACAATTACAAGTAGGCCTAGCTATTGCCAACCTGTTGACAATTACAAGTAGGCCTATCTATTGCCAACCTGTTGACAATTACAAGTAGGCCTAGCTATTGCCAATTGTTGACAACATGTTGACAATTACAACATGTTGACAATAGGTCTAGCTATTGCCAACATGTTGACAATTACAAGTTGTACTAGCTATTGCCAACATGTTGACAATTACAAGTAGGCTTTAGCGATTGCCAACATGTTGACAATTACAAGTGACAATTACAAGTAGCTATTGCCAACATGTTGACAATTACAAGTAGGCCTAGCTATTGCCAACATGCTGCAACAGTACAGTCTCAATACGGACGTGTCTACATCAATGTAATGTTTCCGAACAATAAACCTTACCAACGAAACATGCAGCTTTACCAATCGATAGATGTACTGTTCCGACAATGTGCCCTGTGATGGCATTATATACTAATAATCTAAGTGTGATATCGCACTCAAATAGCCCGTTACTGTTTGAAAACATCTTGAAGCTTCTTTTAGAAAAAAGCGACAACAACCATAAGAAGTCGCTTCTAAAACCAGAGTCCGTTGCACGATTCCGATCATAAGCATGTTACTCACTGCTCAGTCAGGAGGTACATACGTTTAAAACCTCGCGAGAAGAAATTCTCGCCAGTGTTTTCACGATGTGTATAATGGGGCTGGAAGTGCAGGTATGAAGATAGGATGGCGAGGACCAACGTCTCTGGTGTTCCGTCGTATGGCTCATGAATATTGGTCAGTAGGCTACACAGACAATACAAACAGTACAGACGCTACCACCAGCGCCTCGGAGAACGTCGAGTCATGTAATAGAGATCTGTAGGCATGACCGTTAGAGACACCAAACCTGATAGATCCATACATATGTTATAGCACTGACGGTTGCCTGGCCGTGATTGTTCCACATCACTGAAAACTGTGAAGTCTCAGACTACAAGAACAATGATGTCAATTTATGATTCGTGCGATTTTACAAAAGTATGATTTTTTATGAATATTCCACGCACAACACTGAAGGATATTAGTGGTGTTTGGAAACAGTAACCAGTCACAATCAAACACTTTTGTACGTCAGTCTGTTATTCGTATCAAGAACCAGCAATATGCATGTCGTCTGTTTAAAGTTGGCATTTCCTTTTGATCGAATACAGTAAAATGTAGACTAACGCTTGGTCCCTGAAAATGTACAATTTTGATTTTAACAAGTAAACCCATTTAAATTGAAAAGGAGCCCCAGTGAGTTGGGAGAATCCTGGGAAATCTAGATTTGCTTTATGTAGGGTTTAGGCATTGCAGGGAGGGTTAACGTTAGACATTAAGGAAAATAAGGTGGTTCAGGGACTGCGAGACAGACTAGGTAAAATGATATGGACACAGTTAATTTTCGAAAAAACTGATTTTAAAAGTAAATTGTACTGCATATTTATAAACGACTTCTTCTTGATTGCCAAATGGCATGGACTTGAAGTGTGTCGACCATATATATGTTGGGTGTTGGTGTTCCAGTACTCGCACGATGGAGCAAGATTTAAGCATGTTATAATACATGTTCATCCCGATGGGTCAAGTAACGGTCAAGAGACTGACCAATGGTTCTACTCGTGGAAATGTCATTGAGAGGAGAAGACATGGACTCACACGAGAGTTCTTGAGTCTGTTCACATTCAGCTTATATAGAAGACAGTGTACTGTATAGGATGATTAAGTAGGATTACACGACACCCCTCTGCAGGGACTGGTATAAGGTCATCTGATGTCAGGATGTATTTATTTGGGGATGTGTTCACTGGGGAGTTGTTGAGATCATATTCATGCATTACCAGTTTATGTTTATGTAAATACTACTTATGCAATTATTACAGATGGCTGTTTGAGGTGACGGCGCTAGTTTGTACATGGAACGTGCAGCGTTCATTGTGTTCAGCTCCTTCGACCATCCGAGTGTGCTGTGGATCTGCCCGAGAATCAGCTGGAGTACAGTACTTCGTGCGATATATCTAGGAAATCAGAATATCGACATGTATAAAACATCGAACGGTTTGAGAATAGGCGAATGGCCCAAATTATATAGAAGAGATATTCATGGCAAAATACATAAGTAAATTATGAAATACCGCATTATATATTCCACGTGAATGTAACACCTCTAAAAATGTGAAACACACTTCGTGCTGGAACTACTTCCCCCTGGCAGGGTGTTTTCAAACTTGTAAGATCACTACCTAATATACACAACAATTGGGCGCTTATGTCAAATAGTGTTTTTCTAATCTCGTGAACTGAAAAACATGACATATTCTCTAGTGTTTTCCCAAATTAATTTCCATCTTTTTCAAGTCACGCGTCGAGATAAACATCCTCTCTAACAAGAATGGCGTGGAATAATCCACATTACCCTCATATAGCTGTCCCAGGATCAGCTTGCTGCTCACATGTCGTGTAGATAATCCCGCTTTATTATGCTCTCTATATAATCATGTTCATTTCCTAACCCGGAAGTACACAAATCAATATCTTCTTTCTTTATGGCCCTAATGCGATTATAAGAAGCATAGGGTCGGTGGCATCCAGCTGGTTGTGACGGGATCGAAATCGGATGAAGTATTCTCAGTTCCAAGTTTTTGCATTTAGAAGTAGCATGACGGGGATAATTATGTAATAAAGTACCGTCATGTCGTGTATAAAGATGTTGACGTTCATTGATGACCACTGGAAGACATCTTGACATTCGGTGCTGCGTGATCCCGTGGGCGGAGTGGCAGAGACAAGAAGGGGTAGCCAGGGTTAGCCTCATTTGATCATATACATGTATATTGGTTCAAGTCACAATTCATACCACACGTGTTTGTGACGGGTACCATCGTTTGGGCAGGGCGTGGTCACCGTTTCGCGAACACCTGGTGTCACTAATCTTTGAAACTGACCATAAGCATATGCTGATACATTTGGAATCATGAAATGAGATTTTTTTCAGTTTACGGAAATTAGTTTTGGCGCTTCTTATTTGTATCCAATCTAACAGATGAACACGTGGTTTATAAGCACACGTGGTAAAACCTGAATCCAGCGAGAATACAATAATCATTTCCCACCACCTGCAGAGCCTCAGTGATGTAAGAAGTGATAATTACCTGGATTCAGAGTGATATTACCTGCGGAGGAGGAAGAAGCGTCCGTTGCTCATCCGGTTCAGGGATGAAGTCATCAATAATGTTGATCAAGTTGGTGTTGATGTTAAATATATCGGAGGGGAACCTCCCGCATTCAAAAGCTTATCTAGCATCAGACTCTGCGTCTGATCTTTGAGCAATTCAGTCCTACACAGCTATCCTGCTACCGAGTGTCATGAAATCATTGAATGCCAAGTGAGGTTTAATGTGTACTAGCATGAAGTTGTGTCCATTGGTGTAATTTGTATTATCACTTAATACAGAGATATTTTCTCATATGACGGCCTCGGTCAGATATGGGTGTCTCGGGATCATATGGGCAAGATATGAAAAATGAAGTGTAATAATATCTACTTATGACACTCGTGCCTAAATATCGGTATATCCCTCGCTCTCGCTCGGGAAATACCAACATTTAGGCACTCGTGTCGTGAACATAGTATGACATGGGCACTCATATAATATCCTCTATTTACTGAAAGGTTCCTCAGTTACGGCAGGGGCTGCACATGGCACTTGGGAACCTACTATCTTGTACTTTATACTAGCGATATATTGCAATCTGTGGAGTTCACTGATAGTTATCTATTCTGCAGGGTCTACTGTTTCTTGAACAGAAGGACATCACACAATCCATTGTTTGGTGACGTCTTCCATTGTTAATTGGACGATGTCATTGCTTCTTATTGGACAACGTTATTGTTCCTGAATGATTTTAACCAATGTCCAATGAGTCCCCAACACTGCAAGGCATAGAGTAGGACATACAGAATACTACACGACATAAAGTGAGTGAGTGAGTAAGGTAAAATTTAAATCGGCAGTATTTTAGCCATATCCTGACTATGAGTGTTGTATATAAAAATAACCTCATGCAATATAAAAATTTGTGAACGAAGGACAGTACGATATCTAGAATATCACAGATGTAAACATAAACTAGCATGTAATCATGAAACAATATTTCTACAGAACAATACAATATATAAATGGGCTTTAGATCGCCAACAACTCTAGATCCCCATACTGGGGACTCACGACACAAAGAATACTACACGAGTTCTCATTACAACATTTACTTCCGCTCGATCAGATGGCACAGGACGTTCACTCGTTTCATGAATTTGGCATCTACGAGTATGGTATTTCATTTATCACCCACGTTTTAGATAATTTACTGCTGTTTTGATTAAGTTTTAACGTTTTGTATTTCTGAACCTAAACCGGTTTAAGAGCGCGGCTGCGGAGTAAATGATTTAACGAAGCAAATGATTCTTTGCATTTCAGTGTAAGCGCATTAGCATGAAGTTGTTAATTTGGCGTAGAGAGAAAGACTGTGGAATCAGTGGGTCAAATTTCAATGAGACGAAATATACTCTCCCAAAAAAGAAACGCATCATGAAAATAGCAATTTCATTTAGCAATGAATTAAAACGTGATTCATTTTACAAAAGGTTTTGCTCTGTTTATGAGTCCTATGGTGTTTATGTTTTGAAACATCACAACAAAACGCACTATCCGTAAAATACCCGTATTTAACAGCATGATTTTCAATTTCGGCGTGTAGTGTCACAGAATACACAATTCACATGCAATGCACGTGAAAGTTGGGGATCAGATAGTCTCAATGATGGGTATAAAAGGTTGATCGCTGTCTGTCGATTATTCACTGTATTTGGAATATTGTTGACGAACGCAAAATGCCATGTCTAAGTGAAGCCAACCGTCATATCACCATTGGTTTGCTTGAAGCTGGCCAGTCTCAACGTGCAGTTGCCCGACGCATAAATGTTCACCAAAGCACCATTTCACGGCTCTGGGAGAGATATCGCCGGCAGAATTCGGTAGCAGATGCCCCTCGTAGTGGGCGACCTTGAGCGACCACTGCGGCGCAGGATCGCTACATCCGGGTACATCACCTGCGTCATCGAACAGCTACGGCGACCAGTACCGCTCGACAAATACCCGGATTGAGGAGGCTTTCTGCACAGACTGTCAGGAACAGGTTGAGAGAGGCTGGTTTACGTGCCAGAAGACCTTATTTTTGCCCTGTGCTTCGACAGCAACATCGTCGACATCGAGTTCAATGGTACACCAACGTTCAGGCCTGGAACCTACCGAATTGGCGTAGAATCTGGTTCAGTGATGAATAACGATTTCTATTGGAACGACGCTATGAAAGAATGCGGGTGTACAGATTCGGCCGGGGCAGTGTTATGATGTGGGGAACGATCACCTGCCGTAGGAGAAGTGATCTGGTGATGATCCAGGGCAACCTGACAGCTCAACGGTACTGTGACGAAATCCTACGCCCACACCTCCTTCCAATCATTGATCGCCAGAGGGAGTTGTTTCAACAGGACAATGCCAGGCCCCACACAGCACGTCACACTAGAGACTTCCTCCAGAACCACAACATCAATGTGCTCCCCTGGCCCTCAAGATCACCGGACTTAAACCCGATCGAACATCTGTGGGATGCCCTGGACAGACGGGTGCGACCACAGACACCCACTGCGGGTCAGAAAATCGACAAACTAAGCCCTGGTTTACTATCCAGCCCCCCTACTATATAACATGTAAAGGTTCATCACAGAAATACGGTGACATGATCGAAAACCGGACAATTACGCACACATCAACCGATATATCGTATTTTAAAGGTCTCACAAGTATCAAAAACTCTTGTCCATATCTCCAATGTGTGTAGGGGGCATATACATGGGCTTTCCGTGGGGATGCATTTGATGGTTTTTATTAAATCGCCAAAGACCGAGTTGCTGTGCCGGAAGTATACAAAAATAGGTCGTTTTTGGGGAGAGTATATAACGTCAGGTTTGAGCTATGAGAAAGACTTTAACTGTCAGTATTCCCAGACTGTCAATCCAACAAGACAAACTGGGTGTAAGAGCAGAGGTTTTGACTTTACGTACAGAGGCTATGGCTTCAACATCACCAGGCTCCCTATCCAGAAAACGTTCGTAACGTTACCACCTTTCGTAACTCTATATTTTATCATATGCCGACGAATGTCGTAGCGCTACGAACGCTTTGTGAATCGGGACCTAGGTATTGTAAAAATGAAAAATTCGCGTGATTGTTATGAATAAAAAAGTTGACCCTGACCATCATTATCCAATCTAGTCACGTGATTCGGGGGTTAACCCCAGGTCAGCCTAGTGCGTCGCACGCATGATGTGAAGTACGAGTTTCGTATCCTACCATGTGTTGGTTCACCACATAGGTAATAATTCAGTTGACTGTATTTAGATCAGTGTCACATGTAAACGTCTCTTCTGTAATTGAATATTTTCTCAGTGTTAAAATTTTCAGTCGCTTTGTGAAACCGCGCCACTCAAATCATTCGGAATTTTTTTCCTTAATTCATCGTGTCTGCGTATCAATTTTTACGTGGTTCATCGATAATATTTACAAATACATTATGCAAGTAGACTGGATAATCAAATTTAAATATTCTGACAATGGATAACATACAAAAGATCCATTCAGCACTAGCCACTGACACTAACGAGCCTCTCAACATTAGGGAAGTTCGTGAGACTTACGTAAAGCTTAATGGACCATCATGATTGATGAAGAATCTGTTCTACCTGAAAGTGAGTGAGTGAGTGAGTATGGTTTTACGCCGCTTTTAGCAATATTCCAGCAATATCACGGCGGGGGACACCAGAAATGAGCTTCACACAATGTGCCCATGTGGGGAATCGAACTCGGGTCTTCTGCGTGATCTACCTGAATCTACCTTCAATAGTATCAGTATGTCCTGGGATTATTTGCCTAATGAAGTACAGTTAGCGGAAGATTCGTGAATTACAGAACTGGCGCATAATCAAGCAAATCATCTGTCGACCGTCGTCACTGAAACTGAAACAAGTGCCGCTATGTCTTATAAAGAACAGAAACAAGTGCCGCTATGTCTTATAGAGAACTGAAACAAGTGCCGCTATGTCTTATAGAGAACTGAAACAAGTGCCGTTATGTCTTATAGAGAACTGAAACAAGTGCCGCTATGTCTTATAGAGAACTGAAACAAGTGCCGCTATGTCTTATAGAGAACTGAAACAAGTGCCGCTATGTCTTATAGAGAACTGAAACAAGTGCCGCTATGTCTTATAGAGAACTGAAACAAGTGCCGCTATGTCTTATAGAGAACTGAAACAAGTGCCGCTTTGTCTTATAGGGAACTGAAACAAGTTCCGCTATGTCTTATAGAGAACTGAAACAAGTGCCGCTATGTCTTATAGGGAACAGAAACAAATGCCGCTATGTCTTATAGGGAACAGAAACAAGTGCCGCTATGTCTTATAGGGAACAGAAACAAGTGCCGCTATGTCTTATAGGGAACAGAAACAAGTGCCGCTATGTCTTATAGTGAAACAAGTGCCGCTATGTCTTATAGCAGAAACAAGCTATGTCTTATAGGGAACAGAGTGCCGCTAGAAACAGAAACAAGTGCCGCTATGTCTTATAGGAACAGAAACAAGTGCCGCTATGTCTTATAGGGAACAGAAACAAGTGCCGCTATGTCTTATAGGGAACAGAAACAAGTGCCGCTTATGAACAGAAACAAGTGCCGCTATGTCTTATATAGGAACAGAAACAAGTGCCGCTATGTCTTATAGGGGAACAGAAACAAGGAACAGAAACAAGTGCCGCTATGTCTTATAGGGAACAGAAACAAGTGCCGCTATGTCTTTATAGGGAACAGAAACAAGTGCCGCTATGTCTTATAGGGAACAGAAACAAGTGCCGCTATGTCTTATAGGGAACAGAAACAAGTGCCGCTATGTCTTATAGGGAACAGAAACAAGTGCCGCTATGTCTTATAGGGAACAGAAACAAGTGCCGCTATGTCTTATAGGGAACAGAAACAAGTGCCGCTATGTCTTATAGGGAACTGAAACAAGTGCCGCTATGTCTTATAGGGAACAGAAACAAGTGCCGCTATGTCTTATAGGGAACACATAGGAAACAGATATGTAAACTACCGAACAAGAGAAAAAATATGAAACTACCGAACAAGAGAAAAAATATGAAAAAAACAAGAATATTAATTTCGATGGTGATTTTTTAAATATGGGCATTGGTTTGATCCAAAGCCATATTGTAATTCCGCTATTGTTTTTCGCTTGCAACGTAGTAACGTTTGTACAGCTTTTGGTCAAATTGTTAAACTATGCTTACTTTTCCCCGGAAGTATGTTTAAACAAAACAAAAGCAACAAAAAACACCAAAACAAAAACAAGCACTGAAACAAACAAACAAACCAACAACAACAGCAAACAAAACCCCCAGAAAGATACACTAATACAAGTATATGATGAACAAAAATGTAAAATAATTCTGTGTTCCTTGAGATATTTCATGATCAAGGCAGGTGCCCTTATGCTGTGTAATACCTACAAGATCAAGCAATGCCTGTCACGTGTTGTGTTGAGTTGGCAATGCCAACAGTGGTGCATTCCAAGACGGTTCCCACTACTGTAAAATCCTCGTGTTTCACTGACAACCAGGTTTTTTAAGTCATATTCATTAGAAATAACAAGCCGCAGTCAGTTGATCCAGGCCAAGACAGACTGCCCAGCGTGGACTGCTTACAGTCACTGTAGTTTTGTGGCTTACCAGTTCCGTATTATTTTCTAGTGATCACCTTGCGTTAATTAACTGAGAATGGGAGCATGTTATTTCGATCCTCTTTCTCTTTGTATTGTCATGCTGCCCGCAGGGTGAACATATATACCCTGTTGTTGTAGCACATCTTGGCCAATTATGTCACTTCACAGGAGACAGGTGCGTAGTTCCGTCCTATTTCACTCCCCCGAATCTGTCAAAGTTGACATCGATGACACTGCTGGCCGCTCTGATGTCGGTGTACCTGCGTCATGCCGTCACACACGCCCACGACAGACACGTACAGATACCTTCTAAATGATGGAAATAGATAGAGATCACGTGCAAAGAACGACCCTTTGTCTGGACAATTGCAGCACGTTGTTCCGTGTGGGTGGTGGAACAGAAGTAAAGCGGCATCCGGGATGCAGTTGTGGCGCAAGGGTTATCTACCCTGACGTCGGGGGACACCGGCTATGGGCCTATGTTGGGAATCGAACCCCGGTCTTTGGCTTGGTGCCCGAACACTTTAACCACTAGGCTAACCCACCGTCACTTCCGTTAACTCTATGATGATATTAGGTGACTAGTGGCACGTTTTATGGACACACACAAAGTCAGGTCAGTTGTTCACCGAACAACAAGGGAACATAGTGTACAAATAATGTACACATATGACGTCTAATTCAATAGCGTTACCATCCCGTGAAGACCCGAGTTAGAATTGGTCTTCAGCAACCCATGCTTGTTGTAAGAGGCTCGCTGACTTGGCTGAGACATGTCATCGCATCCCAGCTGCGTAGATCGATGCTCATGCTGTTGATCACTGGATTGTCTGGTCCAAACTCGATTATTTATAGACAGCCGCCATATACCTGGAATATTGCTGAGTGCGGCGTTAAACATTTCTCCGTGAAATGTTTTTGCTGAGACCCTGAATGTTGTACGGTTGATCAAATAACTTTTGAGCAAGCACAAACACGAATTAAAAAACGAAACCAGTGTTGATTTTGAATCAATAGATTCACTTGGGACAGACACGTTAATTGTCTTCTTTCATCCCCCACCGTCCTGCAGAAAACCTAACGTCTGTATTGTGCATCTTGGTGTATGGAAATTCTGTGAACGCGTCTTCCGGAATTATAACCTTGCTTAATTGAATATAAATAAAACACCAAGTATTCTCATTAGTTTCATTTGGGGCAGAACATTCTTTTATTCGAATCTTTTCAGCAGAACACAAAAACTGAATGGTACGATTTGCCGTGTGTGGGTTATGTAATATGACTTGCTCTGGGGCTGTTTAGTTTATTTATGACGTCTGCCTGGCAACACACCGACTTGAAATGAAACCAGTCACAATAGAGTATACACATTATACAGTGGAAATCGACGGGGGCATCTCCTTGAATACATTTCTTCATGTCGTGCATGCTGCTGGGAGGCAATCAAACTAGCATGACATGTTGCCACGTCGTGTCTGTGAGCCAGTGTTAAAGGTTCACCTAGCATGTCATGTTGTCATGTCGTGTCTCCTGATGTGAGGCAGTGTTAAAGGTTCACCTAGCATGTCATGTTGACATGTCGTGTCTCCTGCTGTGAGCCAGTGTTAAAGGTTCACCTGGCATGTCATGTTGTCACGTCGTGTCTCCTGCTGTGAGCCAGTGTTAAAGGTTCACCTAGCATGTCATGTTGTCACGTCGTGTCTGTGAGCCAGTGTTAAAGGTTCACCTAGCATGTCATGATGTCACGTCGTGTCTGTGAGCCAGTGTTAAAGGTTCACCTAGCATCATCATGTTGTCAGCATCATGTTGTCTCCTGCTATGAGCCAGTGTTAAAGGTTCACCTAGAATGTCATGTTGTCACGTCGTGTCTCCTGCTATGAGCCAGTGTTAAAGGTTCACCTAGCATGTCATGTTGTCATGTCGTGTCTCCTGCTATGAGCCAGTGTTAAAGGTTCACCTAGCATGTCATGTTGTCATGTCGTCTCTCCTGCTGTGAGCCAGTATTAAAGGTTCACCTGACGTTTCATGTTGTCACGTCGTGTCCCCTGCTATGAGCCAGTGTTAAAGGTTCACCTAGCATGTCATGTTGTCATGTCGTGTCTCCTGCTATGAGCCAGTGTTAAAGGTTCACCTAGCATGTCATGTTGTCACGTCGTGTCTCCTGCTGTGAGGCAGTGTTAAAGGTTCACCTAGAATGTAATGTTGTCACGTCGTGTCTCCTGCTATGAGGCAATGTTAAAGGTTCACCTAGCATGTCATGTTGTCACGTCGTGTCTCCTGCTATGAGCCAGTGTTAAAGGTTCACCTAGCATGTCATGTTGTAACGTCGTGTCTCCTGCTGTGAGGCAATGTTAAAGGTTCACCTAGCATGTAATGTTGTCACGTCGTGTCTCCTGCTATGAGGCAATGTTAAAGGTTCACCTAGCATATCATGTTGTCATGTCGTGTCTCCTGCTATGAGCCAGTGTTAAAGGTTCACCTAGCATGTCATGTTGTCATGTCGTCTCTCCTGCTGTGAGCCAGTGTTAAAGGTTCACCTAGCATGTTATGTTGTCATGTCGTGTCTCCTGCTATGAGTCAGTGTTAAAGGTTCACCTGGCATGTTATTATGTCACGTCGTGTCTCCTGCTATGAGTCAGTGTTAAAGGTTCACCTAGCATGTAATGTTGTCACGTCGTGTCTCCTGCTATGAGCCAGTGTTAAAGGTTCACCTAGCATGTTATGTTGTCATGTCGTGTCTCCTGCTGTGAGCCAGTGTTAAAGGTTCACCTGGCATTTCATGTTGTCACGTCGTGTCTCCTTCTGTGAGCCAGTGTTAAAGGTTCACCTAGCATGTAATGTTGTCATGTCGTGTCTCCTGCTATGAGCCAGTGTTAAAGGTTCACCTGGCATGTAATGTTGTCACGTCGTGTCTCCTGCTGTGAGCCAGTGTTAAAGGTTCACCTAGCATGTCATGTTGTCACGTCGTGTCTCCTGCTATGAGCCAGTGTTAAAGGTTCACCTAGCATGTCATGTTGTCATGTCGTGTCTCCTGCTATGAGCCAGTATTAAAGGTTCACCTGACGTTTCATGTTGTCACGTCGTGTCCCCTGCTATGAGCCAGTGTTAAAGGTTCACCTAGCATGTCATGTTGTCATGTCGTGTCTCCTGCTGTGAGCCAGTGTTAAAGGTTCACCTAGAATGTCATGTTGTCATGTCGTGTCTCCTGCTGTGAGCCAGTGTTAAAGGTTCACCTAGCATGTCATGTTGTCATGTCGTGTCTCCTGCTATGAGCCAGTGTTAAAGGTTCACCTAGCATGTCATGTTGTCATGTCGTGTCTCCTGCTATGAGCCAGTGTTAAAGGTTCACCTAGCATGTCATGTTGTCATGTCGTCTCTCCTGCTGTGAGCCAGTATTAAAGGTTCACCTGACGTTTCATGTTGTCACGTCGTGTCCCCTGCTATGAGCCAGTGTTAAAGGTTCACCTAGCATGTCATGTTGTCACGTCGTGTCTCCTGCTATGAGCCAGTGTTAAAGGTTCACCTAGCATGTCATGATGTCACGTCGTGTCTCCTGCTGTGAGCCAGTGTTAAAGGTTCACCTAGCATGTCATGTTGTCACGTCGTGTCTCCTGCTGTGAGCCAGTGTTAAAGGTTCACCTGCCAGGACAGATGGTTTAACATCTGGTCAGTAATAAATATTCACATTATCGTTTCTATAATGGTCATCCCAAACTCATCTGAACCTGGTTGTTGAAATAGATATTTTAGTTTGCTGTTGTGTGCTCATCCATATTATACAGCGGAAGCGTCAATCTTAGATGTCTTTGTGGAAGGACATGTTTCTGAACCTCCAAAGTTACAAATGAAAACACCACTAAATATGTCTGATAGACCTTCGCGCCTTCTTCAACCACTATCATCTCAACCTAGTTGCCAGAAACACAAGACTGAGAACAGTCCGACTTGCAATTCCGCCAAAGATGAATCGTCAAAACCAGAGAATAACCAGTCTCGAATATCAGTTGACAAGGATGACATTGAACTGTCAGTGGATATTATATGAATAGATCAACCTAACTCAGCGATGACACCAGGTGTTCACCCTTTCTGATATGCGGCACTGGCAGCAGCACACACACCTCCGGTACAGGCCGTCAGACATACATGCTTCACAGTTTGATGCCTTGTTGATTATACAGTCATATCGTTTGAAGTAGCCGAGTCTTCCGACTTAATCCGTCTCAACTCGGTAATAACATATTGTTCGGCTCTCGGACTGTTTAATAGTCCCGTCGCTGGGATATCAGGAGAGGTGATTACCTAAGGCAATAGCCCTGAACCAGATATGACATCCTTTGATTGTTTCTCCTATTTTCGAGAGATATGGTTCTTTAACATATACGCTCACATGTCATCTGTATTCAGAACATGATAGGTCGTCTCGCCAACAAGTATACCAGCGACTGGTGGGTGTAGATCCACAGTATGTAAACATCTCCTGGTGACTTTGACGTCACCAAGTAGCGCAGTATATTGTTTTTATATGTGTCTAATAACTGGGGGATTTAAAATCAACATTTCAAAAGCCAGACGGTAGTCACCAGTTGGCAAGTCCAATGCCTGTGATAAATCTATTATTCATGTTGTCGAAGTACGATAACAAAATTCAATTGGCGCTCGAGAACATGCCTAACATACCAACGTCTGAACATGAGAACCTTGAATGTTGGCAGTCGGTTATTGAAATGTTGCTGCCAAGCTAAGAACACTTTGAGAAGCAGATGTTTTTTATGTATTTTACTTTTACAAACTATGAAATATGTGAGTGAATATGGTGAGTGCGAAGCAATGTGAGTGAGCGAGTGAATTTAGTTTTACGCCGCCTTTAGCAATATTCCAGCAACATCACAGGACACCAGAAATGGGCTTCACACATTGTACCCATGTGGGGAATCAAACCCGATCTTTGACGTGACGAGCTTATGCTTTAGCCACTAGGCTACCCCTCCGCCCCCGTCGCATCTAGATATTGTCACTGTCTGGCTGTTTCAAAATTCAAAACAGGGTGTCAGTATATTCAAACGAAGAGACAGATATCGGTGTAATTGACAACATATTTACAATGACATAGGAAAGACCAAGTATTTAATGTATGAAATCTTTTCTGAAAAGAGTGTTTACTAATCTATGCCAAAATATAGTATACATCTTTGATGGTGTTAGGGTCAGTATTGGTTTTGATCGACTTTAGTCTAAAATATGTAGACATTTGTACTTGAACCACTTTTGCATGATTATCTGGAGTAAACCTGTACACGATATTGTCATAAGCTTGTGTTTATGGAACAATATTCATTAGTGTTGCTAGAAGTGACAAAGAACATATCTAGTGTTTGACGAATCCCATCTCGTGATGCTGTACTGAATGCGCATGTCCAGTGAAAGGACGTATTGTAAGGCCTATTCATGAATGTACGTCGGGATTTGTGGAGTGAACTCTAATGTTAACAAAGATTTCCTATGAGTATTCGAAGCGTTTTTTTGTTTAGATTTTCAGGGTTTTTTGTTGGACGACTCAGTGATCAGCTATGCTAGATTACCTCCCATTGTATCCACGATCTAGTGGACTAGCTGGATCCCAGAGTTGTACTGTCACTACAAATCCTGGTCTGTCGATCCCATATCGCTTCTATGACGTCACGAGTAGTAGACAAGGCTTTACATCCACACTGGGAGTAATTAATTTGTCATTAAACGTCTTTACTATCGTACCCATACTGCTCTCCCCGTGTGTTGTAGTGCACCATTGTTTCATAATTTATTTGTGTATTTTTGTTTAATGCTGTGCTCATCACCATTCCATGTATTTGATGACGACCTATACATGACCGAGTGTTGAACACCCAGTGATGGATATTATGAACAACGACCCAGCCCTTCTCGGTAAGATGACACGCAATCAACCAATACACCGAGTCTGACCACCAGTTTGGTTGCCTCTTACAATCATGTTACAGGGATCTAATGTGACCAACTCCCCAAACTTCTTCGCCATGTAATACCACAATCTATCGTACAGTCCATGTTATCAGAAACACTAGCAATATCCACGAAAACAACCTCTTGTAAAAATCATTGCGAGTTAGCACATATATCTATTCAGTGTGTAGACATTTCACATCAACGTCAACAGGCCTGATACAAAGATACTTCCTGTTTTGGGTCAGAGCGTATGGTTCGCTCAGTAATCAGGGAAACCTTAATTGACCGCTGTACCATTGGTCACACACCACTCAGTGTCTACCGTCTAGACACTGCATCTGGGGAAGCTGTACGACGGTAGACGGGAACCTCATACGATTAACTTCATGGACGATATAACTGACATATTAAACTGTAGAAGGAAACCACTTTACTATTAATAGCGGACCAGTTGTGTGTCTGTCATGACAAGTCTGCTATATAATAGTTAACAATATGTTGACAAAGTGTCATTTGTTAATTCTAATGGAAAACCTATTTAAAATATAGTTATAACGTCATGAAAATGGATAATTTGCTGTTGAACATCATGACTGAGCTGCTCTCCGTCATGAGTGGCCCATTATTCTTCAAGGACGCAGTTAAGCAAATCACTCAGCTGAGTTGCGTCATTCGAAACCTATGGTCGTGGGTTTTAATCCCGGTTCGCCCCGATCGTGTGTCAAGGTTTGTCAACACCAGACCCGTGGTCGTGACCCGTGAAGATCCGGGTTAGAATTGATCTTCAGTAACCAATGCTTGTCTTTAGAGGCGACTATCGGGATCGGGTGGTCAGGTTCACGGACTAGGTTGACACAAGTTATCGTCATATAGCTGGACTATCTGCCGAGTACAGCGTTAAACAACCAACCAACCAACCCATGCTCGTGGGCTTGACTAAAATGGTGAATGTCTGAGACCTGGGTTCACCATTTCAGGTTAACTCAGAACAACAAACAGATGGAACATACTGACATTCAAAATCTACAAGTGTGGTTTTGTATCCCTCGGCTCTAATCTAATTCTAATTATTTGGATCTGCCAGACTCCCATCGCTTCCAAAACATGACAAGTCTGCTATATAATAGTTAACAATATGTTGACAAAGTGTCATTTGTTAATTCTAATGGAAAACCTATTTAAAATATAGTTATAACGTCATGAAAATGGATAATTTGCTGTTGAACATCATGACTGAGCTGCTCTCCGTCATGAGTGGCCCATTATTCTTCAAGGACGCAGTTAAGCAAATCACTCAGCTGAGTTGCGTCATTCGAAACCTATGGTCGTGGGTTTTAATCCCGGTTCGCCCCGATCGTGTGTCAAGGTTTGTCAACACCAGACCCGTGGTCGTGACCCGTGAAGATCCGGGTTAGAATTGATCTTCAGTAACCAATGCTTGTCTTTAGAGGCGACTATCGGGATCGGGTGGTCAGGTTCATTGACTTGGTTGACACAAGTTATCGTCATATAGCTGGACTAACTGCCGAGTACAGCGTTAAACAACCAACCAACCAACCCATGCTCGTGGGCTTGACTAAAATGGTGAATGTCTGAGACCTGGGTTCACCATTTCAGGTTAACTCAGAACAACAAACAGATGGAACATACTGACATTCAAAATCTACAAGTGTGGTTTTGTATCCCTCGGCTCTAATCTAATTCTAATTATTTGGATCTGCCAGACTCCCATCGCTTCCAAAACATGACCAACGCTGCGACTCAAACCATGACGTTATAGTGCGCTTGAAGGCATTTTGGACAACCAAGGACTTTTATAAAGTTTTGATAACATACCTCCAGCTTCTTTGTCAATGTGAAAGGGGACTGAAAACCAAATAATGTAGATATATTTTGGTCAAGTCTTCCCATGTTAGACTCAGAACTCCCACCACTCCCCCGACATAGTCACTGCTATTGTCAAGTAAAGTCACAGAGCAACACACGAATGGTCGTATTATACATGCAGACATTAAGCATCTATTCGGGCAGTCATATCCAACACATAGTTATACATACAAAATAACGATTGATTAGAAAGGACGTTTCACCTGTCCACCTAATGAATACATATTTAACAACTTCCATCGAACACCGAGCCCTGTGAGACCCCACTGTGACCTGAAGTCAATGTAAGCGGATCTTCTACTTTCTCTTGCATCTTCAGAGCATATATCAATAAAAGATAAGATGATTTACGGTTCTTTGGGAATTGGAGACAGCAGTGCAGATACTGTTATTGGAGTAGGCATTTGTTTTCTGACGGTCGGCCTTCGCTCTTTACATTTATCCCCTGAGAAACATGTGAGCGGTTAAATCTATAATTTATGTGTCTGGTTCCAGCTAAATGCGAACATGTGATTACATCTGGTCATGCACACACGAAATGGAGACAGATGTTTCTAAATGATCTTAAACAGTCAGTAAATCATGGTGGTCTCTTAAGCCACAGGGTAGCCTAGTGGTTAATGCTTTCGCTCGTCACGCCGAAGAGCCGGGTTCGATTTCCGGGTACAATGTTTGCAGCCCATTTCTGGTGTAGCCCGCTTTGAAAATACTGGACTATTGCTAAAAGCGGCGTAAAACCCATCTCACTCACACTCGCTCACTTAATTAAGCCACTGTACTGATTAGGCTAATAAATCTTACATGCATAAATTCTGACACCAACTTTTTGGAAATGGTATCATATATATTCAGTGGGGGTTGTCAAAAGATTCACTCGTAAGAAAGCACATAGTTTAAAAGTGAAATATAGTATGAATTAATAAATTACTGATTACAGAGGCAAGTAGTTTTATCTGGTATTTAAGTTTAAACTAAAGAGGGAAAATAACCCAGTGCCCTTCATTACAATGCGACCCGTATCAAGCAAGCATTGTATCAGAATACTGTACGGCCATAGAGCAACACTGATGAGTGGCAAGTGCTTGTGAGGGACTATTCTATAGTTCGCTATAGTTCAATCCTTTCTTAACAACACAACGTCGTCGATACACACCCACAAACTTACGAAGTATGGACGTTACATTGGTAGATTTACATTTTTTGAATATTTGGATTCATAAAAATACAGTTCTATAGTGTTTTTGTTTACACTCAACTTCCTTTTAATTCAAGTTACGTGTTAGACATAATCTGTTATTTGCCAGTTATTATATAACATCCAGGTACATGTGGCACGGAGAGCCATACTGCGTCTCTCCATCTCTGTCTGACACTAATCATACAAGTGACGACATGTACAGAGTTAAAACTGCCAGTAGGAAAGCCTTCAAAGACATGTATGAACGCCAGCAACATAAATTCGATATCTATCAGTCACGACAGAAGTCACTTATCATTAAGGAGAGTATTACGAACGACCGAGTAAGAAATTCACGTCATCTTTCTTTACTGCAGTTATGAGATAGAAAGTTCTCACAACAAACGGAAATCGCATCAGAAACAGACCGAACCGCGCTGCTCGACTACACCTCCCCCGACTGTCATCAACATGAGCGAGTAATATCATTGTGCTAGGTGCTGCTTAGAACGCTTGCCAGTTGTATCTCTTCAGCTACATGTAGACTATAGAACTTCAGAATACCCAGTCTTGTCTATCCTCCGAAACAAATTCCGTTTGGTATAAAAGAAAAATACCAGTGAAAAGTACAGGAATGGATCACTGAAAACTAGTGATGACAGCAGGTGTCCCAATCTTCCGAACCATATGTTTTCTCCCTACAGTCAGCACATGTAAGAGACAATGTGCAAGTATGTCTACCGTGCCGAACCTTTGACATCAGAAGCACCAAAGAGGATTTAACCTGTAACCGCTAAAAGAGACATTGCAGTAACCTCTCTTATTGATTTTGGAGCTCTTCCAAATGGAAACAAATAGTTGGGTGTATTTATTAAAAGTTTTCCAGGTGGAATCGCAAATCCCTTGATCTGTCATTACTGATACAATCTCAACTTCAGTGATGTCAACAAACAATTGATCTCAGTCTCTGAAAAATCCTTTGCTCCTGTTAAGAGACCGAAACCTGACCTCAACAATCCATCGAATAGCCAGTAATTTGATCGATTGCTGATTTTTTTGTTAATTCTATGAGTAAAGAATCTGGACGCAATCATTAGATATTTCTTACCTCAACTGCTGTGTCATGGATACCCTTTGGGTTATGTTTGAGAGGTGTCTTGTCAAGAGTCACAAAGAATTCGACTGATTTGAATGGTCCTTGTTCATCACCACTGTGTGGTTGTTTTTGTTTTAGGGGTTTCGCAATCCACGTTGAGGGTTTAAAGTTTCGTCATTCGAGCTCCCCATTCTCCATGGAGTGTAATAAAGACAATGCTAAGAAGAAGTGGATGTCTGACTTTCAGAACAAAGAGTACTCTGCCAGCAGAAAAAGTAAAATACTGTTTTTTTACATAGCGTCCTTGCTCAAAACAGTGTACTCGTGTTCAGCTTTTGAATGATGAGGCTTCTAGAATCCAAGGCTTTGTAAAAAAAACATGGTAGCTATTTTGAGGACATTTCCACTTTCCGTGCCAAGTTTGTTTTCAGGTGTTGTGTCCCACTGGTGGGGCAGGATACAGTCTCCGTATCCCGAGATCATGGTGTTGTCGAGTCTTGCGTTGTGACGTTAAACATTACCTTGAACCATAGCATCAGATGACCCATATGTGAGGACGTACATTTCAAAATGTCAGCATGGAAGATTAATAGCTGATATTTTCTCATGATTATGGAAATGGTTTTGTCGGGCTAATTTCTCTGACGCAAGTTGATTTCCTTCCTGTGAGATAACAGTCTTGTTTCACTCTGAACCATTTCCGCATTATAATGGGGTTATCATTTCAATACCGTCATTAATTCTGCCACACTCATTCATCACTTTCTGCTTGGTGGGTAGCTAAATGATTTTTATACATCACAGCACAATCTAATAGTGACTTTCCTTTTTCCATTATTCCAATACCCTCTGAAAAAGCTGAGACCATGGATGATAAATGTTAACTAAATAGTTTGTGTCAAACAAAATCATTTCAGGAAGCCCGTGGATAGTTATACAGACTGTGCCTTAAGGGATATGATGTTTTTTGTGAGTGATTTCGTGTAATGGTTTATGTCCTGTTCCTGCCCAGAACAACACATGTTTATGCACATTTAAATCTGAACCTGCCGGTAAACCTATTTCTGGTACCCTCTATAGGAGCATGTTGTGTTATTTTCGTGCTTCTAATCGCCAAAGCCGTCGCGCGGGTCCACACAGAAGCGTACACGTAACGATTACTTCTCAATGTTGGTCTTCAGATAATGAATACATAAAACAAATATAGGGATTTCCTCGAGTCGTTCTGTGCATCTGATTGTCTGTTTGCTGTATCAATATCTTCCTGGAATCATGTTCTCTCTGTGATTTCTTCTGGAGGCTTAGAAAATATTTCAAACGAAATGGTGCCATGATAAATGTTACTGGATCGTCGGTTACAATATGCGCGTTGACTTGAGTGTGTCCTGTTTGACTGGTGATCGTCTACTGTACATATATAAAATTGTATGTTCTCCGAAGTCAAGAAAGTATTCATTGTATGTTTTTGGTACTTCATGCAAATACATCAAGCATATTGACAAGAATTATTATTTTACTTTCGAAATAAGTTTGGTACTGTAATCGGTTTTCGTGATGAACTATTTAGATTTGTTCGCAGTCGAATGACTTTTGCGTTTTCGATTTTTGCACAAGGTATCGTCTTGGGATTTCTATTAAAAATGTCATTTGGTTTATTCAAAACGCTACAACCATATACAACCTACCAAAAGCGTTGATTGATACTGATACTATAGCAATAGATGGGTGAGTTGTGGGGAGGTACTCAAAGACAAATTACTTTAATTTCATAAGTTAAATCAGAACATAGGATTCCTGAGATTTGCTGTTTCTATATTCAAATTTTGAAATCGATTTTCTATCCTTGAGCTGAACTAAAATACTATCAAAATAAATGTTTGACATTTGCTATGTAATACACATTCGTATGTATAAAACTCTAGTCGTCAATTCGAGCCAAACGGAGATAATTCCTTGATATTTCTCTGTTAGAGGCAGAGGCGGAGTTCAGTTAGGGTGCGCGCGGTGGGCGAGTTGTCTAAGGCGCCAGGCTAGTGATCCAGCGAGCTTGAGGTGTCCGGATCGAGCCCAGCTGTGACCGGTTGTAAAAACCTTGGAGTCAACTTTGTGTGCAAATTCTTTCAGTGTCACAACCCCTAGTGTACAGTACATAACCCTCTGCACTTAAAAGAAACCACGAATCCGTTGGTATATGACCAGATGGTGGCTACATGAATACGTGCAAACACCTAGTTGCAGGTACAGCAACGTGCAGTAAACAAAGTACTGTGACTTTGTGTTCCAGTCCACCCAGCTGTGAATGGGTACCTCGTAAGGTGCACCTAGTGGCTGAAAGAGTTGTATGGTCCCCGGGGAGTTGAGGTTGATAATACGATGTGCTGTTGAGATTGACATCCAATGACCGAGGGGAAAAATACCAGTGCCTTGAATTGTACTAGTTGCGTGGATATGTGCGCTATATAAATATCCAATACTAAATACTAATACTAAAGATATAAGACGTCAACACCACAGAATAACTAGTACCGGGTATCCACGTAAACAGGTTACATTAGGCGTGAAATCACCAAGGGGTTGTAGAACAGGGTCGGCGTGTCCTGCCCTAACGGTAAGACCCGACATTCACAAAGGTATGTAAACAAGCGCATGTAATTCAGCAGTAACACCGAGAAGAATGCACCTGAACGTGACGTGGGGTGACGAGGAACAACGTTGACACCCTGTGCCTTGCGTGGTGGATGCTACCGCTAGAGCAGGATATACTGACCTTTGTACGAAAACCTGATGTCATCACTGAATACACCTTCCACAAAGTGATCGTAATGTTAAAACGGCAGTACCTTCCGCACTTTAACACGGACTAAAACAGTCGTGGCGTTACGACCATTTTGAAGAATCGGCCCAAGACGAAAACACGTGAGGCCTGGCCATAATGCAACTGCCGGAAGACACCAGGAACTGAAACTTCAAATTAACTGTACATGAACAAGTCAAAGTATTTCATCTTCAAGTACCATAGTGACATCTTAAATAAAACAATGATTTCCAACAGTTAATGTATAATCAATTCATTGTGGTCTGGGATAGACTCGGGCGTGTGTTTCTGTCTGCCACTGCGGGTTCCCTGCAAGGTGTTAGTAACGATTATTGAACCTCTCAGAGTAAGACTAGTCAACGAGAAAATTCCAGTTTTCAGTTCCTTGCCTTGTAATGAAATGGAATTTATTTCCGACTCCGTCGGGCTTTACTTATAGACTAGCAAGACATATTGCCGCCAGGTCTATCCAGCTCCAGCACACACAGTTTCCTGATCGAAGCTGTTCTACAGCGTTCTCTGGTTGTTCACCGTAAGCTGTTTACCAACTGTTTCTGGTATGTGTTGTTGTACACTCCGGCAATGGGTCGCTTTGCTTTGAAAGAATTTCGCACTGCTCCCTGGCATGCAGATATTACCTGCCGCAATAATGTTACCTGTAATGATGTTTACAGAACAGTCTTCATCGATCGACTGGTTAAACAACCTCCAGTGTTGTGTTGTCTTGTGCGTAATTAGTTTGTATTGTTGTATTTGTTTGTAGACAGTTTTACATGTATGTACACTTATGTTATGTTGAACAGGTGACATGAAGTGGGAATGTATAATTTGGTATACAATTAAGATGTTCTCGTAATAATGGGACCAATTTTTAATCCTAAACTTACATAATTTCGATACATGTGTTTGCCAAATGAGTCGATGTGCTGTGATGCATATTCGCAAATGGAATGCAAGCGGAAACTATTTTCCAGAATTATAAGAGACAATGCCATTGGACGATTTCGTCCTCCCATGCACCGTCACAAACACACGCAAAGGCACCTCACTGGAAGGCATTTCATTTGGAGAAATATAGATCGTAGGTACTATGGCTATTATCCTTATATACCGGTATATACTGGTATGGTGAAGAGCGGTGGGCTAGCCTAGTGGTTAACATGATATACCGTGTTAATGCCAATGCCTGGTGCACATTCCGGGATATTACTGGAACATTGTTACAAGCAGCGTAAAACAATACCCACTCACTGGCATAACTACTCGTACACCTAAGTAATCCGACGTTACTAAAGGGAGGGGTTTTAGAAGAAACCTTCGATACCAGGAAGCCATTGAACTCCCGTGTGTTTATAGGCATATAGGAATAGTCGCATGTGTGAAATGTAGGAAGACTTTAATCTTGTAGATGAATAATTTAGAAACTATCCAAGACATTAAATCTTTTAACGGCCTGATCAAAGAGTTTCTCAGATGTAAAATCTGTTTCAGTAGGTTCAATACGTTTACACGTAGAAGACCACACATTCTTACACGCCAACAGCAACGGTGGTAGATAGACCCCCTCTGTTGTTGTGGCAGTGGACTCACTAACCAAACCATTACTCACGTTACACAAGACTATGTGATGCTGCCATTATTTGTTCTATTGTCTGTGAGAGCAGTCAGTGGTAAGTATGAAGTGACACTGCCTGAAAAGTGCTTTGAGTCAGTAGTACGTTGACTTCAGTCTGACATTACCTTCTGATTACTTTGTGTGACTGGCAGTGATGTGAATACGGAACATTACTTCATGTGGATATGAGCTGTGGAAATACACACTGTAAAAATAGAACACTGAGTGTTCTTTATGAAGCGGGTTAGAAGATAAGACACATATTCAAATTACAAAACTAAATACAGTTTATGATTAAAAGGGAGCAGTGTTTCCATCATTACAAACTTAACCCGCTGTTGCTCCTCTTGTAATCCCCGTTACTACTGACATAAATCGTTCTGGGTAATTTGCCGAAACGATGGCATACCGCTAATTATTACTGATGGAGAGTATTTGAATGGTTAACTGAAGAAATACTTATGACGCCAAGTGTTTGCAAAATGAATAAGAATGGCCTGCTCTACCTGTAGTTCCCGTCACTCATTTTCAGTGAGAAAGGTCCGTGTGTGCTCCTTGCAATGCTATTGCGATATGACGGTGACCACTTTCAGTGAGAAAGGTACGTGTGTGCTCCTTGCAATGCTATTGCGATATGACGGTGGCCACTTTCAATGTGTAATTTTGCTTCTGGGTAGGCTTCAAATAATCGAGGAGTGAACCAACAAAATCCACACTTTCTGTTTACGATGAAATAAAAAGCGAATGGGGACACCCATTCCTAGCTGTGTAGGGCCCTAGGTCAAGCGTGATGTGCTGGGAACATTGTCTAACTCCCATCAAATCCCAAACAAACACGACACATAATGATTCCATGAAGTTCAATCATTGATCTCTGTGCAAAGAAGAACTCTTTCTGTTTGGATCTTTTCCTCATACATAACCGTTTCTTTACGTTGAAAGTATTTTTTTCAGTAATCAATAGCAGTATGTAATAAATGTTTACATTGTCTAATTTCTGACATACGATACAGAGTATTTCGCTCAATGATTGCCATCACAGACGAAAAAAAAGTAACATTAGCAAAAAATATCAAAGTTTCAAACTGTCATTTTGGTCATAATTAGATATAATAGATACAATTTACTCTATGTTTAAGGGTTGCCTAGAGTCATATACCATTCATAACAGTGACGATTTGAACACCATCCTTTCCAGAATATTAGTAGGATTACACAGATAATTCAACTGGAATGGTTCATCAACGTATCACTGCAAATAGTGTATTTTAAGATCTGGTGGATTCTGAGTTTCGCATGGAAACGATTTTGTCGGTATATGGCCCATTTTAACATATCAGTCATTATGGTAAGTAGATACATGTCACGCGAGCATAATGCATCTGGCCATTAACACTGGAGATGTCACGACCAGATGACCTGCTAGTAGACGCGACAGGATCTCGGTCAGAATTGGCCTTTCGCAAAACATGCTTGCCACCAGAGGCGTTCATTGCAATATTACAGATAGGATGTAAGTGTTAATTCACTCACTCATAAGAGGCGACTAACGGGGTCGGGTGGTCAGTTTCCCAGTTGCGTAGACCGATGCTTATTGTGTCAATCACTGGATTGTCTGGTTCAGACAGAAGCTTTACAGACCGCCGTTAAATAGCTCAGTGCAATAAACAACATTGTGGTATTCATATTCCCGGAACCCACTAGCTCAGGAATGGCACTTGCCTCCCACACCAAGCAATTTTACAGCTACGTCGTTCCCCGTATACTGCATAAGCTTAAACATGTCGTTAAGCATATACAACTATCGTACAGAGTCACGCGAGAGTGACATTTGTGACAAAAGAACTCAATAAAATAGTTTCTATTTATTAAGCAGAGAAAGTAAATGGTGCTGTTAAAATGTAGAACTAGCGCATTACACTGATGGAAAGCTGTGAGCCTTCAAACAAGTGCGGATAGTTTACACTACAAAATTGAATTATTTCAAATTATGTATATAGGGATAACTGTCATACGATCTAGCCACTTCAAAGAATCAATTCTTGATATTTGAGTTTGAGTGACAGTGTTTGCAATGATACAAAGAAGCTGGCCAGTCGCCACAAAATATACATGCTTTCACATAATTCATTTGTGCAAAAGAAATCCATGTCCTTTTGGAAAACTTCTCATTCCTATTTCGCATGGGTTATAACTATGCAAGCAAGCGCGTCAATGCCACAACGATGGTTAGGTTTTTAGGGGTGCTTTGTTCATTATCAGTTCCTCGCTGACAGGATTAGCACAGCAGCTTACAAAGGGATGCCACCTTCTATGCCTGTAAAGTTTCAGAGTGTCTAAGAGTTGCCACCATGTTCTAAAAGTGTGAAATTGATAGCATAATTGGCACAAAATCCATTCGAGAGATAATGTAATGTAATAGCCGACATGTTCTGCCTCACGGTTATGGGTCTATAAAACACAACAAACACAAACGTGAGAAAGTGTAAGAAAAACATGATCATCAAACATCAAGATTATAAACACAGCCCTGTGTTGAATATTAAACATAGCTTGGCTTTTCATACACTATATTTTATGGAAAGGTGCAAAATTGGAAATTGATTGGTTAATCATGCAATGATGGCAAACTTCTTACGTGGATTTCTACTTCTTATACGTGCACCTGCCACAGCTGGAGTGCTGTTGTTCGTCATATTGTATCCACTAGGCTCAGTAGAACCGCCAGAACTACAATGATGACTGCTGGTAATAGGGCGTGATGTGTGGAGGGATGGACCGCGGTTGTCAAAGATGTGTGGAAGGATGGACCGCGGTTGTCAGAGATGTGTGAAAGGATGGACTGCGGTTGTCAGAGATGTGTGGAAGGATAGACCGCGGTTGTCAGAGATGTGTGGAAGGATGGACCGCGGTTGTCAGAGATGTGTGGAAGGATAGACCGCGGTTGTCAGAGATGTGTGGAAGGATGGACCGCGGTTGTCAGAGATGTGTGGAAGGATGGACCGCGGTTGTCAGAGATGTGTGGAAGGATAGACCGCAGTTGTCAGAGATGTTGTAAGTACACTAAAATACGAACTAATATTACTTCTTCCTATCAACTTCTTGCAAGTAATATTATTGTACAAATTTGTTTGAGCATGTTCAATTTAGAGGAGTAAGTGAATATTAAAATCCCTGACAGCTGTCAGTTGGAAATCTACATGTATACGGTTTGTGGTTTACCTCAGACTGGGCTATTTACAGGTCCACGGGACACATACCTAAAACATGACTCCCACCATGGCCAATATTCATTCATATTCATATTCATTCATGGTCCGATCCGATCCGTCATTACTCGTATTCCCTTGAGTGCCAGTACGGCGTATGACTAACTCAACAGTGTCGGACACATTTCTGTAAACAGCACTAAAGAGATGTCTCTCTGGACATTTTTCACACCCGAAGTATAACCTAAGTGTTCCCCACTCCTACGCAATAATACTTAAACTTGACACCTTGTCTTCAGGTGTGAAATGTCTCAATCTTGCTAAATCTCTCGCAACCTTTTATCGTTCACGTCAATCATACATTGGTCCTTGGGGCTCTATGTCGTCAGTTTACTGTGCACTGCTGCTACTTGCTCTTCATGTATGGAAGGCCAGAATGTTAACAGAGGAACACATCTACCAAAACCATGCACCAGTACTATCAGTTCTATCATCTCTTGACTTGACCCTAAACCGGGAGACACGGTCCATTCCCTTTTGTACTAGACTCTAAAGCTTCATATAATCCATGCTGAAAGATTTACCAATAATACTTTAGTTACCAATTCGTAATTAACATAAACTAACGTAACGTAAACTATTAGTGAGTTAGCATTACCCCCAGTAAATGACACTGATTCAACATAAATGCCTATACTTCCCTCAATGCCAGTACTATTGTTGACGGTTTCCGTGCTTCTGACAAACTAAGTGAAACCAGTTCACAAACCCGGTTTATAGTGTGGTGGAACATTAACCTATAGATCTACTGGGAGTAAGCCTGCACGGAGCAACATTACTGCAAACCTCCCTTGCGTATGACATTCGTCTTTAAGGCTGCAGACGAGGCGACATTCTATGCCACGAGGCATTAACCATTTTTGTGACCTGCCAGTTTCAGGATTTCACAATATTCGACCCCAGCATGTGAAAGAAAAGTGACAGTTATGACCCTGACATAGTGGTTCGTGAATGGTTTACTTAATTGTGCGTGTTCTGAAATCTCCGAGTATCGCCCGAGGGATTGTCATTTGTTGTGATCTGTCAGTTTCATGATTTCACAATAATCGACGCCCGCACGTGGAAGAAAAGTGACAGTTATGTCAGTAAGGCAATCCGGATGTCACAGATTTGTAATAGCATGTAACTATATAGCACGTGTATTCATGAAAACACATATACAAACGGAACAAAGTTATGAAGGAAAGTAGGGACCGAGGGTACCTACATACTTTCCCAGCAGGATGTTATACAATCCCTATAAAAGCCGGTGATAGTACTGATAAGGTGTAGCCGGACATCATGCAAAGACAAAATGAAAAGTGTTGGTAGACACAGAAATATTTTGAATGATGTGGGTTCATTGATGTCCTCTCAAGGGGATGATAATGTTGCACAATTTCAATGTCCATCAAGGGCACAGCTACGAATTTTTAAATTTCAGTTAATAATCATGATATCCTCCCAATTTATCAAACGCCTAACAGTTTTAAAATGATTAAATGAGAAAATATCGTATGAGAACACATTTATTGATGAAAGTTTGAAATAGCTATCCTATGTAATGGACATATCAACACACTTAGGCAGGTCGTTATCAGAGATATCCGCCTATATCGTGTTCAAAACGTTAGTATTTGTAAAACTCCAGAGCGGTTCTGGCCAATTAGATCGCCAATGATAACGCAGGGTTTAGGGAGCTGATCATAGAGATTTTGAATGTCGCACTGTTGAAGAACCGAAGAGTCTGTGGAATATATATACTGAGCATGGAGTAAAAGCAACGTGCAGATTCATTCGTGCTACAGCGGCTGGGGCATTGATTATACATGTAACGGTGCTTCAGTTAATATCCCTCAAAACATCTGGTCCCGCAGCGGCCCTGTGGCGAGGAGGAGACAACTACTGCTGAACAACTGACGTGTGCTATCTGACTGTGTTGGATAACTCTTGTAGACAGAATGCTAACAGTTTAATATTTGGTTTAGTTTGGAATTGTCGAGGTATCTGAGATTAGGATTCTTCCTGTGTTCCAGCTGAATCCTGATCACAAGTTGACTCTGGATGAACTTGTGTTGCGACTGGAAGGGAATATAAGGTTTAGTGGACATTTCAGATGAATAACTTTATAAGTCTGTCTGACAGGTATTTGTACTACGTTGTTATTGACAATATATTATATTTAGTGGCGATCATAGTTGCTTAGTGTATTTTATGTTTAACGCCAATCAATATTCCAGCTATATTATGTCTGTCTGAAAATATTTTAGTCTAGACCAGGCCATCCAGTGATTGACACCATGAACATCGATCTATGAAATGGGGATACGATGACATGCATCAAACAAGTTAGCTAACCTGACCACCAGATCCCATTAGTCCTAAATATATTTCAGTTATCCATTTAAATAATTTCCATCAGTAATAAGCGGCTTGTAATCGTTTCGGCAAATAATCCACAGCAATTATTCTCTAGCGTTGACGGACAGATGTCAGTAGTAACGGGGATTTCCAGGAGGAATAGCGAGTTAAATTTATAATGATAGAAACACTGCTTCCTTTTAGTCATTACTGTATTTAGTTTTGTAATGTGAATATGTGTCTTATCTTCTAGCCGACTTCACAAAGAGCACTCGGTGTTCTGTTCATTACAGTGTGTATTTCCACAGCTCATATCCACATGAAGTAATGTTCCACATTCACATCACTGCCAGTCACACAAAGTAATCAGAAGGTAATGTCAGACTGAAGTCAACTTATTACTGATTCAAAGAACTTTTCGGGGAGTGTCACTTCACACTTGCCACTGACTGCTCTCACAGACAATAAAACAAATAATGGCAGCACTACATAAACTTTTGTAATGTGAGTAATGGTTAAGTTAGCGGGACAGTCCGCCGCCACAGAAACAGAGGGGGCTATTTACCACCGTTGCTGTTGATTTGTAAGAAAATGTGGACTCCCACGTTGGAACGTATTGAACCTACTGAAACAGATATTACATCTGAGAAACTCTTTGATCAGGTCGTTAAAAGAGAAAATGTCTTGGATAGTTACGAAATCACTCAACTGAAAGATTAAAGTCTTCCTACATTTCACACATGCGGCTATTCCTATATGCCTATAAACACACGGGAGTTGAATGGCTTATGTCCAAGCCCCAATTCTTGACAATGTTTTAGTCCATTGTAAAGTGCAGAAGGTACGATCGTTTTAGCGTTACGATCACTTTGTGGAAGTCACGACAGGTTGAATTCGTGGAACACTGGTGTTAATTGCTGTGTTACATTCGCTTTTTGATTAAGAATGTCGGGTGGTAGCATTATGGTAGGACATGCTTGAATATTTCTGCAAACCCCTGGTGATATGGACGATTTCCAGCGATCCATTTATATAACCTTTCACGCCTAACTGAATCTGTTTGCGTGGATTCTGTGCTGTGGACGTGTTATATCTTTGTATCTTTGTGCATGTGTTGTTCCTAACAACAGACTACAACGAGTTTTATACATACGAATGTTTATAAGGTACGTGTATGCTACTCTGTGGACCCGAGTGATGGTTTCGGCGATTAGAAGGTTCAGACGTAAATGTGCATTACAATGTGTTGTTCTGTGCAGGAACAGGACATAAACCATTACACGAAATCTTTAACAAAAAAACATCATATCCCTTAAGGCACAGTCTGTATAACTATCCATTGGTTTCCTGAAATGATTTTGTTAGACCCAAACTATTTAATTAACATTTATCATCCATGGACTCAGCTTTTTCAGAGGGTATTGGAATAATGAAAAAAGGAAAGTCACTATTAGATTGTGCTGTGATGTATAAAAATCACTCAGCTACCCACCAAGCAGAAAGTGATGAATGAGTGTGGCAGAATTAATGACGGTATTGAAATGATAACCCCATTATAATGCGGAAATGGTTCAGAGTGAAACAAGACTGTTATCTCACAGGAAGGAAATCAACTTGCGTCAGAGAAATTAGCCCGACAAAACCATTTCCATAATCATCAGAAAATATCAGCTATTAATCTTCCATGCTGACATTTTGAAATGTACGTCCTCACATATGGGGTCATCTCTTGCTAAGAGTCAAGGTTATGTTTAACGTCACAACACAACGTTACCCATCCGCCGAATTCAGTAAGACTCGACATGATACCAACATACGGTGACTGTATCCTGCCCCCCCTGTGGAACACAGACCTAAACAAAAACTTTCACGGAACATTTGCTAAATGGCAAATGTAGTGAAATAAACATTTCCATAATCGTACAAAAAATATCAGCCAAAAAGCCATAAATCATTACAAGGCCAAGCATTCTAGAACCCCATCATTCAATAGTCGAGCATGAACACACTGTTTTGAGCAAGGACGCTGTGTAGAAAGCAACAGTGTGTTACTTCTTCTGCTGGCTGAGTACTTTTTGTTCTGAAAGTCAGACATCCACTTGTTTTTAGCATTGTCTTTATGATACTCCATTGAATGAGTGAGTGAGTTAACATTTAACATCACATCGGCAGTATTTCAGCCATGCAGTGACGCGAAAAAATTGGTTTAACTGATACGACATAGAGAATGGGGGGCTCGGATGACGAAACTTGCGAAACCCCTAAACAAAACAACTGCACGTCGTCTTGACAATGGTGATGAACAAGAACCATTAAAATCAATCGAATTCTTTGTGATCCTTGACTAGACACCTCTCAAACATAACCCAAAGGGTATCCATGACATAGCAGGTGAGGTAACAAATATCCAATGATTGCGTTCAGATTCTTTACTCATAGAATGAACGAAAAACAGCAATCGATCAAATTGCCGTCTATTAGGTGAATTGTTTGAGGTCAGGTTTCGGTCTCTTAACAGGAGCAAAGGAATTGTCAGAGACTGAGATCGACTGTTTGTTGACATCGCCGAATTTGAGATTGTATTAGTAATGACAGATCAAGGGGTTTACGATTCACAATCTGTAAAACGTTTCATTAAAACACTCAACTATTCGTTTCCATTTGGAAGAGCTCCAAAATCAATAAAGGCAGGTTACTGCAATGTCTCTTTTAGCGGTTACAGGTTAAATCCTCTTTGGTGCTTCTGATGTCAAAGGTTCGGCACGGTAGACATACTTGCACATTGTCTCTTACATGTACTGACTGTAGGGAGAAAGCACATGGTTCTGAAGATTGGGACTATACACATGCACCAGCCACTGAGTAAGTCACTCATCATTCTTCAAAGACTGTCCTGTTTGGGAACAGCATATGGACATATACAAATAACGTTCACCAGAAACATTCGTTATGCTGATGTTATCACGCGTCGATTCCCATTTTGATACAGAAATTTCACCCAAAATCTGTCCTGAACAGAATGAGGTAAGAAACCAACAAACAACAAAGGCATGTAAATTCCAGAATTAAACATATTTTATCCCCCGCCTCGCGTTTAGCGCGAAGCGGGGAATATAGTAGTAGTCTCCGTGCGTCCGTCCTTACGCACGAACCGTTGACTGGATTCTTTTCATATTTGGGAGCTAGATTCATCACAGTTAGCGTAAGGTCCCAGTCAGATTTGGTTACCTTGATCTTCATTTAAAGGTCACAAGAGGACTTTAAATTTTTACCCTTGTCAGCGAAATATCTCAAGAACTGTAAACTGGATTTTCTTCATATTCGACACCAAACTTCTTCTAGGGAAGGCGTAGGGCCAAATTGATTTTGGTGACCTTCACGTAATTTACAAGGTCATGGCGACACTTTGAAGATTTCAGCATGTTAACCTGCATGTTAAGATTGTCAGCAAGATCAGGAACAGTTCACTGGAGTTTCTACATAGACTTTCAAGACTTCTCGTGAAAGTTTATTGATAAGCAATTTCTTCATTTACTATTTGTGCATATTTCATACACCATGACATTCATGTCAAGGTCAAAGTGAGTCTTGAAAATATTTGTGCGTCATACCAAAGGACGTTAAAATATGGTACTTGTTGGTCCCTGCCTGGCGCTCGGCATTAATGGGTACAACAAGGACTGGTCGGCTCGGAGTCAGTATAATGTGTCTGAGTGGGGTATTTTCATGCTTCACTGCGGCATGGTATCTCAGAGGGCTAGCACTATAAAACCAGCTTCAGTCTGGGCTAGTACAAGCAGCCGCACATACACATACACACGCATGCACGTCGTCATATGAGCGAAATATTCTCAAGTACGACGTTAAACCCAATTTCACTCACTCACTCATGCCTGTCTGATAGGTGACTAAAGGCATCGGATGCCCAGGCTGGCCAATTTGGTTGGTGCATGTCATCGTATCCAAATTTATTGATGCCCATTATGTCGAAATAATGCTGAGCTAACTAACTATGCTTCATCGCGATTGCCACTATATATACTATATCGCCAATAACTACGTAGTCAAAAAACTAAACCTTAATATTCTTTTCCAGACTCAACACACGTTGATCTAGAGTCGACTTGTGTAATCAGGATTCAGCTGTAACACAGGAAGAATCCTAATCTCAGTTAGCTCGACAAAACCAAACTGAAACAAATGTTAAACTGTTAGCATTCTGTCTACAAGAGTTATCCAACTCATGCAGATAACAGTTCAATGTATATAATCATTTCTCTCCTCCTAGTCACAGGGCCGCTGTGGGATCTTCAGATGTTGTGAGGCATGATATTAAACAAAGCACTGTTACATTGTACCATTACTCCAGTTGTTGCAGCACGACTTCTTCTGCATGTTGATTCTTACGTGCACTACATGTTTCACAATTTTCCTGCTCAAGAGCAGACTGACATTCAAGATCTCTGTGATCAGCTTCCCAAACCCGACATTATCACGAGCGATCTAAATGGACAAAACCGCTGTGGGATTTTACAAACACTAACGTGCAGAGTACTATTATAGGAGGATATCTCGAATAACGACCTGCCTAACTGTGCTGATACGTCCATTAAATGGGATAGCTATTTTGAAGTTTCACCTATAAATAACCTTTTTAATCAGATAATTATAATCATTTTATACTGTTACGTGTTTGATAAATTGGGTGGATAATGGAAATTGAAATAGTGTAACATTATCATCTCCTTGAGAGGACATGTAAGCCCACATCATTCAAAGTATTTTATGTCCACGCGATTGTTTTTTAATATCGAAGAACATTTTGTTTTTTAATGATATTCCGCTACATCTTATCAGTAGTAGCTATTATAGGGATGGTATAATATCCAGCTGAGGACGTATGTAAGTCCCCTCGGTCTTTATTGTCCTTGGTAACATTGTGCCGTTTGACTAATGTGTCATGAATAGTCATGCTTTATAGCTACATGCTATTACAAATCTGTGATACCCGAATTGCCTTACTGTCCTTTGTCAACAGGTTGTTATGTAGACTTAATGCAATTACTATGAATGTGTTAAATTGTTTACGTTACGAATTAGCGGAAACACTGCAGACAGGGCGTTAACCTTAAATTCACTCCCTGTAGCTTTGGCGAAGAGGTAATTTCCTCACTGAATTAAAGAGAAGACTATAAAGTCTTTTATTCATGACATATCTTAAGCAAAATGTTTGTAATCATTATTCATCATCGTCTTAAATTCACCATGTTAATCATCGACCTTAGGATTTGGGAGTTTATGATCGATCGGAAACACTGCTTCCGGAAGGTAGCACGACCAAATCCCAAACAAATATCCGGCATCACTGAAGTCACAGCACAGGCTTATCAAACATGATGAAAACCATTTCAGAACACACACAATTAATCCAAACATACACCACTTCTTTTAGGGCCATCACTGTCACTTTTCGTCCACATACTCAGGCCAAATATTGTAATATCATGACACTGACAAGTCACAAAAATGGGGAATCCCTCGGGTGATACTGTGATATTTTCGAAACACGCACAACTAAGCAAAACATACACGAACCACTATCTCAGGGTCATAACTGTCACTTTTCTTTCACATGCTGGGGTCGAATATTGTGAAATCCTGAAACTGGCAGGTCACAAAAATGGTTAATAACTCGTGGCATAGAATGTCGGCTCGTCTGCAGCCTTGAAGACGAGTGTCATAAGCAAGGGAGGTTTGCAATGATATTGCTCATTTCAGGCTCACTCCCAGTAAATCTATAGGTTAATAGTACACCACACAATAAACAGGGTTTGTGAACTGGTTTCACTTAGTTTGTCAGAAGCACTGAGACTGTCAACAACAGTACTGGCATTGAGGGAAGTGACCAATAACCCGGATGAAGGACAACATTGAGATGGATAGACAATGGTAGTTAAAGTATTATTGAAGAAATAAAATCTTTAATCGTGGATTTTTTTTCAAGCTTTGGAAACAAGGACGAAAGGGGAATGGACATGTCTTCTGGTTCAGGGTCAAGTCAAGAGCTGATAGTACTGATGCATTGCTTTGTTAGATGTGTTCCTCTGTTAACATTCTGGCCTTCCATACATGAAGAGCATGGAGCAGCAGTACACAGTAAACTGACGACAGAGCATCAAGGAACAATGTATGACTGACGTGAACGATAAAAGGTTGCGAGGGATTTAGCAAGATTGAGACATTTCACACCTGAAGACAAGGTGTCAAGTTTACGCATTATTGCGTAGGGGTTGGGAACACTTAGCTTGTACTTCCAGAGTGAATAATGTCCAGTGAGACATCTCTTTAGTGCTGTTTACAGAAATGTGTCAGACACTGTTGAGTTAGTCATACGTCGTGCTGACCCTCCAGAGAATACGAGTAATGACGGATCGGATCGGACCAGTCAGTGAATAATGGTAGAAGTCATGTTTAGGTATGTGTCCCGTGGACCTGTAAATAGCCCAGTCTGAGGTAAACCACAAACCGTATGTAGATTTCCAAGTGACAGCTTTCAGGGATATTAATATTCACTTACTCCTCTGAACTGAACATGCTCAAACTATTACGTATAAGATTATTATTAATAGGAAGAAGTAATATAACTTCGTATTTTATTGTACTTACAGAAAAGAACACTGTGTAAGGAAGGAAAGCATGAACTTTATTCACAAATCAATTATTATATTGAATAGATGCTGATGTTCTACTAATAGACGGACACTGAAAATGGTGTAAAGTTGGGATAGAAAAAGATACATTGTCTACTGTTAATACAGTTTACTGTTCTTATATTAAAGTCACTGTTCACCTGTTAATACAGTTAACTGTCCTAATATAAAGTCACTGTTCACCTGTTAATACAGTTTACTGTCCTTATATAAAGTCACTGTTTACCTGTTAATACAGTTTACAGTCCTCATATAAAGTCCCTGTTCACCTGTTAATACAGTTTACTGTCCTTATATAATGTCACTGTTCACCTGTTAATACAGTTTACTGTCCTAATATAAAGTCACTGTTCACCTGTTAATACAGTTTACTGTCCTTATATAAAGTCACTGTTTACCTGTTAATACAGTTTACAGTCCTCATATAAAGTCCCTGTTCACCTGTTAATACAGTTTACTGTCCTTATATAAAGTCACTGTTCACCTGTTAATACAGTTTACTGTCCTTATATAAAGTCACTGTTCACCTGTTAATACAGTTTACAGTCCTTATATAAAGTCACTGTTCACCTGTTAATACAGTTTACTGTCCTTATATAAAGTCACTGTTCACCTGTTAATACAGTTTACTGTCCTTATATAAAGTCACTGTTCACCTGTTAATACAGTTTACTGTCCTTATATAAAGTCACTGTTCACCTGTTAATACAGTTCACTGTCCTTATATAAAGTCCCTGTTTACCTGTTAATACAGTTTACTGTCCTTATATAAAGTCACTGTTCACCTGTTAATACAGTTTACTGTCCTTATATAAAGTCACTGTTCACCTGTTAATACAGTTTACTGTCCTTATATAAAGTCACTGTTCACCTGTTAATACAGTTTACTGTCCTTATATAAAGTCACTGTTCACCTGTTAATACAGTTTACTGTCCTTATATAAAGTCACTGTTCACCTGTTAATACAGTTTACTGTCCTTATATAAAGTCCCTGTTTACCTGTTAATACAGTTTACTGTCCTTATATAAAGTCACTGTTCACCTGTTAATACAGTTTACTGTCCTTATATAAAGTCACTGTTCACCTGTTAATACAGTTTACTGTCCTTATATAAAGTCACTGTTCACCTGTTAATACAGTTTACTGTCCTTATATAAAGTCACTGTTCACCTGTTAATACAGTTTACTGTCCTTATATAAAGTCACTGTTCACCTGTTAATACAGTTTACTGTCCTTATATAAAGTCACTGTTCACCTGTTAATACAGTTTACTGTCCTTATATAAAGTCACTGTTCACCTGTTAATACAGTTTACTGTCCTTATATAAAGTCACTGTTCACCTGTTAATACAGTTTACTGTCCTTATATAAAGTCACTGTTCACCTGTTAATACAGTTTACTGTCCTTATATAAAGTCCCTGTTTACCTGTTAATACAGTTTACTGTCCTTATATAAAGTCACTGTTCACCTGTTAATACAGTTTACTGTCCTTATATAAAGTCCCTGTTTACCTGTTAATACAGTTGACTGTCCTTATATAAAGTCCCTGTTCACCTGTTAATACAGTTTACTGTCCTTATATAAAGTCACTGTTCACCTGTTAATACAGTTTACTGTCCTTATATAAAGTCACTGTTCACCTGTTAATACAGTTTACTGTCCTTATATAAAGTCACTGTTCACCTGTTAATACAGTTTACTGTCCTTATATAAAGTCACTGTTCACCTGTTAATACAGTTTACTGTCCTTATATAAAGTCACTGTTCACCTGTTAATACAGTTTACTGTCCTTATATAAAGTCACTGTTCACCTGTTAATACAGTTTACTGTCCTTATATAAAGTCACTGTTCACCTGTTAATACAGTTTACTGTCCTTATATAAAGTCACTGTTCACCTGTTAATACAGTTTACTGTCCTTATATAAAGTCCCTGTTTACCTGTTAATACAGTTTACTGTCCTTATATAAAGTCACTGTTCACCTGTTAATACAGTTTACTGTCCTTATATAAAATCACTCTTCACCTGTTAATACAGTTTACTGTCCTTATATAAAGTCACTGTTCACCTGTTAATACAGTTCACTGTCGTTATATAAAGTCCCTGTTTACCTGTTAATACAGTTTACTGTCCTTATATAAAGTCACTGTTCACCTGTTAATACAGTTTACTGTCCTTATATAAAGTCACTGTTCACCTGTTAATACAGTTTACTGTCCTTATATAAAGTCACTGTTCACCTGTTAATACAGTTTACTGTCCTTATATAAAGTCACTGTTCACCTGTTAATACAGTTTACTGTCCTCATATAAAGTCACTGTTCACCTGTTAATACAGTTTACTGTCCTTATATAAAGTCACTGTTCACCTGTTAATACAGTTTACTGTCCTTATATAAAATCACTCTTCACCTGTTAATACAGTTTACTGTCCTTATATAAAGTCACTGTTCACCTGTTAATACAGTTCACTGTCGTTATATAAAGTCCCTGTTTACCTGTTAATACAGTTTACTGTCCTTATATAAAGTCACTGTTCACCTGTTAATACAGTTTACTGTCCTTATATAAAGTCACTGTTCACCTGTTAATACAGTTTACTGTCCTTATATAAAGTCACTGTTCACCTGTTAATACAGTTTACTGTCCTTATATAAAGTCACTGTTCAACTGTTAATACAGTTTACTGTCCTTATATAAAGTCACTGTTCACCTGTTAGTACAGTTTACTGTCCTTATATAAAGTCACTGTTCACCTGTTAATACAGTTTACTGTCCTTATATAAAGTCACTGTTCACCTGTTAATACAGTTTACAGTCCTTATATAAAGTCACTGTTCACCTGTTAATACAGTTCACTGTCCTTATATATAGTCACTGTTCACCTGTTAATACAGTTCACTGTCCTTATATAAAGTCACTGTTCACCTGTTAATACAGTTTACTGTCCTTATATAAAGCCACTGTTCACCTGTTAATACAGTTTACTGTCCTTATATAAAGTCCCTGTTCACCTGTTAATACAGTTTACTGTCCTTATATAAAGTCACTGTTCACCTGTTAATACAGTTCACTGTCCTTATATATAGTCACTGTTCACCTGTTAATACAGTTTACTGTCCTTATATAAAGTCACTGTTCACCTGTTAATACAGTTTACTGTCCTTATATAAAGTCACTGTTCACCTGTTAATACAGTTTACTGTCCTTATAAGAAAGTCACTGTTCACCTGTTAATACAGTTCACTGTCCTTATATAAAGTCACTGTTCACCTGTTAATACAGTTTACTGTCCTTATATAAAGTCACTGTTCACCTGTTAATACAGTTTACTGTCCTCATATAAAGTCACTGATTCACCTGTTAATACAGTTTACTGTCCTTATATAAAGTCACTGTTCACCTGTTAATACAGTTTACTGTCCTGGTATATAGTCACTGTTCACCTGTTAATACAGTTCACTGTCCTTATATAAAGTAACCGTTCACCTGTTAATACAGTTTACAGTCCTTATATAAAGTCACTGTTCACCTGTTAATACAATTTACTGTCCTTATATAAAGTCACTGTTCACCTGTTAATACAGTTTACTGTCCTTATATAAAGTCACTCTTCATCTGTAGCCCAATACACGGATCACTGACAACCGCGGTCCATCCTTCCACACATGTCTTCCTATTACCGGTCGTCATCGTTGTAGTTCTGACGGTTCTACTGAGCTTCGTGGATACAATATGACGAAAAACACCATTTCAGCTGTGGCAGGTGCACGTGTAAGAAGTAGATATCCTTGAATGGAGTACGTTACAATTGCATGATTAGATACGCAATTTCCATTTTTTTCCGTTTTTTCTTAAAATTTCCTGTATGAATAGCTATGCCACCTTATATATTCAACACAGAGGTTTGTTTATAATCGTGAAGATCATGTTTTACATTTCTCACGTTAACCGTTAGATGGAACATTACATTACATCATCTCTGCTTCCTGGGAGTGATTGTGTGTCAATTATGCTATTAAGTTCACATTTACAGAACATGGTGACACCTCTCAGAAATTTACAGGCATAGAACGTGGCATCCCTTTGTAAACTGGCGTGGTAATCCTGTCAAAGAGGAATTGTGAAAGAAAAGAACCAGAAAAAACTCAGCTGTCATCGATACAGAGGGGTTCATTTACCGTCGTTGCTGTAGACGTGTAAGAAGGTGTGGACTCCCGTGGGTAAACGTATTGGAAACACTGAGAGAGGTATTTCATCTCAGAAACCCTTTGATCAGGTCGTTAAAAAGACAGAAAAATGTCTTGGATAGTTACTAAATCACTCAGCTAAAAGAACAAAGTCTTTCTGCATTACAATCCTGCGACTATCACTCTTTACTATACACATGGGAGTTCTATGGTTTAATGGTATCGATGATTTCTTCTACAACCTCTCCCTTTAGTAACGTTGGATTACTTAAGTGAACATGTATCCATGCCAGTGAGTGAGCATTGTTTTACACCGCTTTCACAAATATTCCAGCAACATCACGGCGTGGGGCCAGAAATTGGCTTCACACATTGTACACATGTGACGAGCGAACGCTTTATCTACTAGGCTAGCCCACCTCTCTGACCATGCCAGTGACAATATATAGGGATATAAGTCGCTTTCGATACCATATCACCAAATGGGATGTATTACTTGTCGCGATAAACTTGCATTATATATATTCGTTAGTGAATACCAAACACGTTTGTGTCTGTAATGTTGTGGATAGAACGCAACTTGAGAACGGAATGTCAGTAGTTCGGTTCTCCACAGGCAAACTGTAGCTTAAATAGGACTGCGCAACAGAAAGAAAAATTACCAGTATTTCCATATGCGAGCGAATCGAGCAAAGGTTGGCAACGTACTTCCCTCGCTTCAGTTCGAAAAATATTTGTAATATCAAAATAAAATACCGCCACTGTCAAAGGTAGACACCCATTTTCTCACAGGGTTCACGTCTCAGATTTCCAACCTCATATTTAATAATTACTCACGTACAAATTATTTAATTCAACATTTCAAGCGCCACTCGTGGCATATCACATCGTTCTTCGTCTCCATTACTCCTGCCGGCTTATTGTTCATCAAGCAGGGCAGGCCATGCTGAGCCTTTTCTACCACCCCTCTGGTGTTATCGATGATTTTCAGCAATCCACATAACTTTCACGCCTAATGGAACCTGTTTGCGTGACAACCCGATTCTAGTTTTTCTATGGTGTTGACGTATCTTTGTCCATGTGTTGTTCCTGACAACAGACTAGAACGTCGTTTCTTATCCTATTGTGACTGAAACATAACTCCGCTTCTGGCTCTAACACGGAAATATCACTGAATTTCGTTGTGGTATCAGTGTAAATCAAAGCCATTGGGAAGCGTGAGTGAGTTTGGATTTACGTCGCTTTTAGCAATATTCCAGCAATATCACGGCGGGGGGACACCAGAACGATATTGACACAGCATACACACTGTCAAATGCACATAACGCCTCGAAGAAATTCCTACATCTGTTTTATGTATTAGTTATCTGAATGCCAATATGCAGAGGTACAGCTTATTCGTTACGTGTACGCTTCTGTGTGGACCCGCGCGACGTCTTTGGCGATTAGAACCACGAAAATAACACTACATGCTCCTATAGAGGGTACCAGAAATAGGTTTACCGCCAGGTTCAGATCTAAATGTGCATTTACATGTGTTGTTCTGGGCAGGAACAGGTCACAGAACATCCATGGTCTCATTTTTTTCAGAGGGTATTGGAATAATGAAAAAAGGAAATTACTATTGAATAATGCCGCGATGTATAACAATCATTTAGCTATCTACCTAGCAGAATGTGATAAATGAGTATGGCAGACTTAATAAAGGTATTGAAATGATAACCCTATTTTCATGCGGAAGTGGTTCAGAATGAAACAAAGTTCTTATCCTAAAGTTACAGTATCAACTTGCGTCGCCCAACAAAACCATTTCCATAATCATGAGAAGTACTCACAAAATTATGGGGCCATGTCGTGCTAGCATATGTGCAGTAAAACACACACCAGTGGTTCACTTTTTCTGCTGGACCAAATACTCCGAGTACTCTTTGTTCTGAAAGTCGGACATCCACCTGTTCTTAGCATTGTCTTTATGTTACTCCATGGAGAAAGGGGAGCTCAAATGACGAAACTTAGCACACAAAAAACAAACCAAGAAAACAAAAAACAATTAAACGTATTCTTAACAATGATGATGAGCAACGACCATTCAAGTCAATCGAATACTGGCCACGTTTCTTTGTGACTGAGGTTCCTGACAAGACACCCCTAAAACGCAACTCATTAGCCGCCTCAAAGGGTATACATGGCATAGCATGTGAAGTTACAAATATCTAATGATTTCATTCAGATTCTTTACTCATAGAATAAACGAAAAAAACAACAACCGCAATCGATCAACTTGTGTATAAGTTGAGTTGTTGAGGTCAGACTTTGGTCTCTGAAAAGGAGCAAGGAGATCGAATAACTGAATATGATAATGTATCAGAAATGATAGATCAAGGGTTTCCGATTCACAGCCCGTAATTTTTTATAATAAGAAACATGTTTTGTTGTTTCCATTTACAATTGTACCAAAATCTATAAATGTTGATGCATGTCATCGTATCCCAATGGTGTGGATCGATGCTTATTATCTCAAACACTGGATTGTCTAGTCCAATATCGATTATTTTCAGACAGCTGGTACATGTATATAGCTGAACATGTCCTTAAGCATCACAAAAAACTAAGTAACTACGCTTCATTGCCACTGAATATATTATATCACTTAAAACCATGTAGTCAAAAAACTGTAAAACAGATTTGGAAAAGGGTTCATCTGAAATGTCCACTAATGCTTAGCATTCCCTCCTAGTCACAACACACGTTCACCCAGAGTCAACTTGTGATCAAGATTCAGCTGTAACACAGTAAGAATCATAATATCAGAGAGCTCGACAATACCAAACTGAAAGGGTTATCCACTGCAGGCAAATAACATAAGTCCATTCAATAAATATCATTATGTTTCTTATCCTAGCCACAGGGCCGCTGGGAGATGTTTAAATAATGTGAGGCATGATATTAACTGAAGCACCGTTACTTTACTAAGCAATGGCCCAGCCTTACAGCACGACCTACAGTGCACGTTGCTGTTCATGTTCACTACATATTTCACATTTGGTTCGGCTCTTGAGCAGTCTGACATTCAAGATCTGTATGATCATCTCCCCAAACTCTATATCACCATAAGCGAACTAAACAGACAAAACAGCTCTGGGTTTTTAAAAAATCTAACGCTGAGGGTACGATATAAGTGGATATTACTAATAACGACCTGCCTAACCGTGCTGATATGGCGATACATACATGGGATAGCTATTTCAAAATTTCATCATTAAAGGAGTTTTTATCAGATATGTTCTCATTTAATCATTTTAAATCTATTACATATTTGATAAATTGGGGGGATGTGATTATTAACAGAAACTATTCGTAGCTGTGCCCTTTAATGAGATTGAAATCGTGTAACATTATCATCTCCTTGAGAGGACATGTGAGCCCACATCATTCAAAGTATTTTTATGTCTGCCAGACTTGTTTAAATGAAAGAATATTTGTTTATTTTTTTAAAAATATCCGGCAACACCTATCACAGTATCACCGGCTATAACAGGGACGTTATACCATCCTGCTGGGAAACTATGTAGGTACCCTCGGTCTCTATGGTCCTTACTACCTTTGTCCCGTTTGTATAATGCGTCGTCATGAATAGTCATACTTTATAGTGACATGCTATTGCAAATCTATTATATCCGAATGGCCTTACTGTCCTTTGTCAACAGGCTGTTACTTAGACCTAATGTACGTGTTAATGTGTTAAATTGTTCCCGTTACGAAAAAGCTGAAACTTTTTTGACAGGACATTAACCTTAAATTCACTCCTTGTAGTTTTGGCGGAGAGGTAATTCCCTCACTGAATATATGTGAAAAAAACCCAACAGAACATACAGTCCTTTTTTATGACACATTCACCATGTCAGCCATCGACTTTAGGATGATGGTCGAGCAGAAACACTGCTCCCTGAAGGTAGCACGACACAATCACAAACAAATGTCTGGACACAGCACACGCACTTGGTCACAACAACTTACAAAACATGGTGAAAACCAAGTCTTTGAAGGGCATTTCAGAACATGCAGAGGTAAACAAAGGATACACGATCTACTATGTCAGGGTCATAACTGTCACTTTTCTTCCACAAAACCTGGGTCAAGTGTTGGTAAATGATGAAACTGACAGGTCACAAAAATGAGGAATCCCTCGTGTGATACAATGATATTTCGAACTCGCACAACTAAGCAAAACATACACGAACCACTATGTCAGGGCCATGACTGTCACTTTTCTTTCACATGCGGGCGTCGATTATGTGAAATCATGAAACTGACAGGTCACAAAAATGGTTAATACCTCATGACGGCTCGTCTGCAGCCTTGATGACCAATGTCAAACACAAGGGAGGTTTGCAATATTCTTGTTCCGTGCAGTTTCACGTCTTGTAAATCTACAGGTTAATATTACACCACACCATGAACTGGGTTGTCAACTGCTTTCACTTAGTAGTCAGAAGCAAGGAGACTGTCAACAACAGTTCTGGCATTGAGGGAAGTGACCAGTAACCCGGATGTAGGTCAGGTTCAGCCACGCACAACATTGGGATGTATAGGCATTAATGTTGAATCTGTGTTATTTACTGGGGGTAATTGCTGACTAACTAATAAGATTTACACATTTCTGTTAATTACGAAATTGTGATTAAAGTATTATTGATAAATAATATCTTTCAGCATGGATTATATGAAGCTTTGGAGTCTAGTTCTAAAGGGAATGGACCGTGTCTCCCGGTTTAGGGTCAAGTCAAGAGAGGACAAAAACTGATAGTACTGGTGCATGGTTTTGGTAGATGTGTTCCTCTGTTAACATTCTAGTCTTCCATACATGAAGAGCAAAGATCAGAACTACTCAGTAAACGGACGGCAGTGCACTAAGGACCAATGTATGATTGACGTGAACGATAAAAGGTTGCGAGGAATTGAGCAAGATTGAGACATTTCACACCTGAAGACAAGGTGTCAAGTTTAAGTATTATTGCGTAGGAGTTGGGAACACTTAGCTTGTACTTCCAGCGTCAATAATTTCCAGAGAGACATCTCTTTAGTGCTGTTTACAGAAATGTGTCCGGCACTGTCCCTCCAGAGAATACGAGTAATGACGGATCGGATCGGACCATTTCTCCTGCTTAAGTCTGTCTCTTTACTTGGAAAACGGAAGAAATTGTGGCTTTCCATTGTTCGATGATTCCGTGCATCCCCAGGCAACAGAATACACCATCGTACCATTTACAAAAACGACAGAAACAACACGATTTGTACTACTGTAGCGCTTGGTCTTTGGCAATATGGCGGCAATATGGCGGACTCCAAGCACATTTGACGTCACGAGCGGAAAGGTCACGTGGGTTCCAGCGAAATATGCATAATGGCCAAAGCTGAGATTTACAGAAACTATTTTCGCGATTGAAACATAATTATACATAATTTTTAATTGAAAATTTGGGAATATGTTTCTGATGACTTTATGTTTTAACCAGCAAATTATTGCAATTCACTCGTATTCGCCTCGTGTCATAGAATGTCGGCTCGTCTGCTGCCTAAAAGACGAATGTCACACGCAAGGGAGGTTTGCTGTAATGTTGCTCCGTGCAGGCTTACTCCCAGTAGATCTATAGGTTAATGTTCCACCACACTATAAACCGGGTTTGTGAAGTGGTTTCACTTAGTTTGTCAGAAGCACGGAAACCGTCAACAATAGTACTGGCATTGAGGGAAGTATATGCATTTATGTTGAATCAGTGTCATTTACTGGGGGTAATGCTAACTCACTAATAGTTTACACGTTTATGTTAATTACGAATAGGTAACTAAAGTATTATTGATAAATCTTTCAGCATGGATTATATGAAGCTTTGGAGTCTAGTACAAAAAGGAATGGACCGTGTCTCCCGGTTAAGGGTCAAGTCAAGAGAGGATAAAACTGATAGTACTGGTGCATGGTTTTGGTAGATATGTTCCTCTGTTTACATTCTGGCCTTCCATACATGAAGAGCAAAGATTAGCACTACTCAGTAAACTGACGGCAGTGCACTAAGGACCAATGTATGATTGACGTGAACGATAAAAGGTTGCGAGGAATTGAGCAAGATTGAGACATTTCACACCTGAAGACAAGGTGTCAAGTTTAAGTATTATTGCGTAGGAGTTGGGAACACTTAGCTTGTACTTCCAGCGTCAATAATGTCTAGAGAAACATCTCTTTATTGCTGTTTACAGAAATGTGTCCGACACTGTCGAGTTCGTCATGCGTCGTACTGACCTAGTCATACGTCGTACTGACCCTCCAGAGAATACGAGTAATGACGGATCGGACCGGACCATGAATGAATATGAACATGAATCAATATTGTGGAAGTAATGTTTTAGGTATGTGTCCCACGGACATGTAAATAGCCCAGCCTGAGACGGACCTCAAACCGGATGTAGATTTCCAAGTGACAGCTGTCAGGGATTTTAATATTCACTTACTCCACAGTCTGCATTGAACATGTTCAAACTATTAAGTTTGCTTATTAAACGTTGATAGGAAGAAGTAATATAGCTTCGTATTTTAGTGTACTTACAACCCTAAGAAACCATAAATTCCTTATTCACGAATCAATTATTACATTTCTTATATGCTGATGTTCTACCAGAGACAGAACAACACTGATCATCGTGTAAAGTTGCGAAAGTAAAAGATACATGGTCAGCCATTAGCATTGCCGACTGATAATACAGTTGACTGTCCTTATATAAAGTCATGGTTATCTACAGCTCAATACACGGATTACTGATTACAGGAATCGCGGTCCACCGACAGGGGAATGCTAGATCCATCATTCCACATATGACCAGCTGGCATCATTGTAGTTCTGGCGGTGCATAAAATATGAGCCTCGTGGATACAATATGACGAACAACACCATTTCAGCTGTGACAGGTGCAAGTATAACAAATGGAAATCCTTGTATGAAGTACGTTACAACCGAGAGATTCGACAACCAATTTTCAGTTTTATATTATCTAAAATATAGTCAAACCGAAACATGAGTCTCATTAACCTATTCAGACAATGACCTACTTTTCAGCCGATCCAAAGTTTCTCGTGTGAAAGTGAAAATAGACATCACAAACAACTATGGTTACACTGAATTCCAATTTCTTGGTTCATAAGAAAATAATATATACAAATGAATTTTAATTTTAAACTTTAATAACATCGTATTTCTATATTTTATGGCGAGGTGTAGGCAGTATGACTTTAACTAAGGCGTCACAGGCTGTCCCAGTTTCATGAGGTCGTATAATGATTCACAATGCATCTGGCTCATTGGTTACACATGTTATGTGTCTTTTGCGCTTATTCAGTTTAGTTCTGTAACGCACAATGTGATTGATATAATATCAAGTGCGTACCAGACCGCCAAACTATTCTAGTGGCAGAGCCTCGTTTTGAGATTTCCACGATTTCCAGATTGTCAGAGCACGCTGTACGACAGAGCACGCTGCACGACGTGTTTGTAAGGATTATAAGGAGCGTAGTGTTGCACTTTACAAGTGCTTAGATGTATCAAATAATACTGATTAATATTTATGCATCCAGTTGAATGAATTGGTCTCAAAATTCTGGACTGATTTTTGTACTATGTTGCGCAATAGGACGGAACGAGACTCAGGAGACAGTCACAGGAAACGAGACTGTTATGTACTCAATGTTGTGACTTGGTATGAGTAGCCATGCTATCTTCTATATTCAACACAGAGGTTTGTTTATCAATGATCATGTTTTACATATGCATGCTGTCACGTTAAGCGCGAGATAGAAAATGTCGGACATTACATTACATTACATCATCTCTACTTCCTGGATTTGATATTAAGTTCACATTTATAGAACATGGTGACATGGTGAAACATTGAAATTTTACAGGCATAGAACGTGGCTTCCGTTTGTAAACTGGCGTGGTAATCCTGTCAAAGAGGAACTGTAAAAAAAAATCCACAAAAAGACTCATCGGTCATCATGACATTGACGCGCTTGCTTGCAAAAAAAATCACCCAAGGGAAATATATTTTTAATTATTTCTATGGAGCTCAATTTTTTGGCACCGTCCCAAACGGATTAATGTGAAATCGTGTATCTATTTTGGCTATTGGCCAGCTGCTTTGTCTCATTACACACGCTGTCACTCAAACTCATATATAAGAAACAGAACATTTCAAGAACGGAACAGTTCGTATGACCTTTGCATTTTAACGTTGCAGTTATCGATGTGTACGTAATTTGCAATACTTCAATTCTATAATGTATACCATTCGAACTCATTTGAATTTTCAAAGCTTTCAATCAAAGAAATGTTAACATTTTTAGTACCATTTTCTTTCTCTGTTTAATGGAGGAGAAGAAGACGTACCGCGTATCTTTCTCTGTTAGATATTATTGATGATGATGAACTGATATCTTCGTCTCAAATTAGTGCCGATGATCAACTGAAAGTCGACAACTATGACCTTTCATCAGATGGCGACGATGTTATCGCTTCTACCAACTGTGAAGATGACAGTATGATAATGGAAATTGCACGAAAGCCCGAAAAATGTCCAGGTAAATAACATATGAAGCCAATATGCTAATATGCTAATTAATGTACAATAAATAATGTACAAAATTGCTGATCCCCCCTCTCCCTCGTACATGTGTACAACACTGATGACCCCCCTACCTCCCCAGAACAAAATGGTGACCCCCATCCCTAAAATCATCACACACATGCACACACCATTAATTATGAACGGTCCCTTATTAATTGACTTACGAATGTCTATGAAATTCTTACTGACCACAGCCAGACTGAGCCAGTTGGTTGGTACATTTACACTATGCATTCCTATAACGTACATGCGCCTTACCAATGAAGAAATAACTTGTTGTGAGAAGTTAAACGCTAAGCAGTGCTGCATTTATGTTAACAGAATTGTCGGAAATGCTAAAGTTATTTGTCCCATTAACAGTATAAAATACCTTCTTTCTTGTACCATTTACCTGTCCTGGGGTTTGGGGTATTTTATTCTCAGGGAATGCTGTCGACAACGTTTCATTATATAAATTTAAACTCTCTATCAGCAACTTCATAATTATTTTAGTCCATGCTATTATAAATCTAGTGACCCTTTTTAAGAGCTGATGGGAAGGAGTACCCACCTAAAACTCTACGCCAGTTGATTTTGCTGATACAGATGCACCTAAACAACATTGGACGAAGTGTCAACTTTCTGGACGATGATATGTTCAAAGAAGTTCGAAACACACTGGACAATGCAATGAAGTCGGGGGCTAGTGCAGGTTTAGGTTTAATGCAAAGGCAGGTGGACATAATCAGTCTGGAACAAGAAGACAAGCTATAGCAAATGGGTTTGCTTGGAGCAAATGGGTTTGCTTGGAGCAAGCGCCCCTCAAACTCTGCTGGATACTATGTTGTACTTACTTGGACTTCATTTTGCCCTAAGGAGCTGTGACGAGCAAGAAATCTCTCCATGGATCAGCTGACAATTAAAAACAATTCAACAGGCAAGTATTTGCATCATATGGAAAAAACAAGCAAATGCAATAAAGGAGGTTTGAACGCTTTTAGAGTGGCTCCTAAAATTGTATGTGCCTATCCTAACAGAAATAATACTGACAGATGTGTCGTTTCCCTATTCAAATTATATGCTAATCTGCGTCCAAGCCATGTTCCACCATCATTCTACATACGGCATTTGAAGACGCTACGACCAGATGTTTGGTACTTTGTGGCGCCTGTCAGCACACCTTGGCTAAAGTTGTCAGAGGGCTGTGTCAAGAAGCAGGCTTCGAAGGTGAGGGATTTTGCTAAAGTCTAAGAAACATTGCCTACAGATACAAGACTAAAAGGTTAAAGTCCGCTTTTCATTTTTGATGTTTTAATGAAATTATCAATTCATATCTTGCTGAATGAAAAGATTAATGTACTTGTGCCTTGTATTTTTCAGGTTTCTACACAAACCATTCATTGAGCGCAACATGTGCAACACGATTATTCAACAACGGTGTGGATGAGCAGTTGATCACACGAACCACTGGGCACAGAAGCAATGCAATCAGGGTGTACAAACGTGTTAACGAGCAACAGGAGGAGATGGTGAACAGCATCCTGAACCGCGGAAGAGAACGGGGTCATGAACCCAGGGCGACGTCCACGACGACCACATGTGACGCTGGGTCTCTGGAATTTACAGTCAATGTCAAGGTTGCAAAAATGTAATTCCCGAAATGAAAGTTGATGTGATCTTTTGCATTTCTGTGTCTCTTTAAGAAGCAGACAAACAGAAGAAAGTAGTCCCCATAGTAAAACCACTAGTTCGGTTGGTTATACTACACCCGAGAACAAAATAGTCGTAGTGTAAAGGGAAGTTACATCGCTGTAAAATTGCTTGATGTGGGTTTAAAACGCCAATCCTGAGCTGGTGGGTTCCAGGAATCTGAATACCGGAACCCTCGGACTTTCTGCTCAGTAATATAAACAGAATTGTTCAAAACGGCATATCATTAAAGTCACTCCTTTACGAAAATGTTGTTTATTGCACTGAGCTGTTACGACGGTCTGTAGATAATCCAGTCTTAACCAGACAATCCAGTGATTGACACAATGAGCATCGATGTACGCAACTGGGATCCCATGACACCCGGCCACCTAATCGGCGAGCCTGACCACCCGACACGTTAGTCGCCTCTTATAAGTGAGTGAACGAAAATTTACATACTATCTGCAATATTGCAATAAACGCCTCTGATGGCAAGCATGTTTTGCCGAAGACCAATTCTGACCCAGATCTTGGCAGGTCTACTAGCAGGTTCTCTGATCGTGACATCACCAGTGTTAATGACCAGATGTATTATTCTCGCGTCATATACTCCACTGCTGGTATATTGAAATAGAACATATATCGACAAACTCCTTTCCATGTTGAAATCAGAGTCCAGATAACGATTCCCACTGTATCTTAAAACACTATGTGCAGTTGTAAGTTCCTTCAGGAAGACCTTCAAGCAGAAGGGAAAATATTGTTCAACCATTCGCTCACCATGACCTATTTATTAGTACTAATATTTTGGAAAATATGTTGTTCAAATCTTCACTATTATGAAATGGTATATGACTCTAGACAACCCTTAGGGATAAAGGAACTTGTACTTACTATATCTAATTAAAACTAAAATGACAATTTGAAAATGATATTATTTGCTAATATTACTCTTTTTTCGTCTCTGATGTCAGTCATTGGGAAAACAGTCTGTATCGTATGTCGGGAATTAGAGAATGTGAAACTCCTGTCACATACTGCCATCGATTACTGGAAATTACTTTTAACGTAAAGAAACCGTTATGTAGGAGAGACAGATTCGAATGCTTTAACAAAAAAGAGTTCTTCAGTGCACTGAGATAAAATATCGAAATTCGTGGAAGTATTATATGTCGGTTCTCTTTGGGATTAGGTGGGAGTCAGAAAATGTTCCAGTACGTCATGCTTGACCTGTGAGCCTACACAACTTGAGGATGGGTGGCTAGACTAGCTGTATAGTTCATCGTACACAGATTGTGTGGATTGTGCTGGTTCATACTTAGATTATTCAAAGCCAACCCAGTATCAGAATTACTCATTGAAACAAGTCGCCGACATATCGCTAAACACACACTTACTTTTCTCATTGAAAATGAGTGACGGGAACTACCGGTAGTGTAGAAGACGTTTCGCGAACACATTGTGTCAAAACTATGTTTTCATTCAAATACTTTCCATCAGTAATTAACGGTATGTAATTTGTTTCGGCAAATTCCCCAGAGCGATTGATGGGGATTACAAGAGGAGCAATGGGTTAAATTTGTAATGATAGAAACACTGCTTCCTTTCAGTCATAAACTGTATTTAGTTTTGTATTATGAATGTGTGTCACACCTTCTATTACCCCATCGTAGAACTATCTTAGTTTCCGTATTTACGTATTTAGTGTCGCGAAACACCAGAACGTCACATAGAAGATCCGTAATAAATATCACAACTCTTTTACGTGTCCTTAATTCCATCCTTATTCATTTAAGATTATGTCTATCCATATACAAAATGCTAACTATTCTACGTCACATATGGCGATACAATTTATTGTTAAATATTGTTGTAACTATTTTGCATTGTTTTTGTCCAGAGACAGTAGAAGTTCATAACAGCGAGTTTTAACATTTCTGAGTTGTTGGGAATGCACAACTATATTTTGATACTTTTGGAGTTAAGAGTATTTTGGTATCTTCTAGAACAGCTTTAGACTAACCATGCGTAGTCTAGAACTTTCCGGAATATATTTAGTCACTATAAGCGAGCAAGCGCAAGCCTCTCCCATCTTACATTACACCAAGGCCACTAAGTTTTTGAAAAGTAACGTGAATTTAAAAAAAGGTTCTGATCAGTATACAACTCGGTTGTTCGGACAAGCTGCCGCATCATGAACAATATGCAAAAACCCATCCCATTTTCAAAATGTCAATATCTTTGATGACGGATTGAATCTACTCTGCCATGGCGTGAACCAATTAAACTTAATCCAATTTCAGGTGAAAGATCGGAATTGCCTCTATTGAGGTATATATTGTATTATTGAATGCCTCTCCTCAATCAATTCATCCAAGCATCAGCTTGAAGGGCGTGCCTCTAAACAAACCTGTTGAAACATGTCTCCTTCCTAGAAGACATATTGCCTGTGTTTGTGGATTAAGGGTTGAGGTGTCTCACACAGTGAGGTTAGTAACGTTGCTTAGTTGTGTCAGCAAGATTCAAGCACAAGGTTTTCTATGATTTAGATCCACGTCTCTGTCCATGATAAAAATGCTTGTGTGCTCGCTCTGATTCCCTTTCAAGCAATGACAGTACCATATTCTTTCCCAGGTCGCTGGGGGTAGCCTAGTGGTTAAAGTGTTCGCTCCTCACGACTAAGGTTCGGGTTCGATTCCCTTATGCATACAATGAGGGAAGCCCATTTCTGATGTCCCCCGCCGTGATATTGCTGGAATATTGGTACAAGCGGCGTACAACCATACTCACGAATTTGAAGAAATGTAAATGGTCACGATTGAACGTCAGCAGCCGCCGTAATAAGACATGTCTCCGAATGTACCATAATACAGCTGATCCGCTCAGTATGTTGACTGTCACCCAGAACTATTCATCATTCATGACAACAATAGAGTATGTAAATGCTTTAAATGAGAACTGATTTTTCTGTGAGCTGAGTTGAAGTTATGAGTTATTAAGTTCTGTTCACTGGAAATAACTTATTTTCCTTGATTGAGTGAATGTGAATGATCACTCTTTAATTTGCTCATTAAATTTGTAATTGACTGAGTTTGAATTCACTGAGTTATGTTCACTAGGATTGTCTCAGTTCACTTTTGATGATCGAATGTGAGTTATGACTGATATTAATTTGCTCACTCAAATTAATTGACTGATCTAATATAAACATCATAAAAGTATAAATATTTTCAAACAGACTTTGTCATTTTCATAATGGCTCATGCCCAGTTATCACAAATGAACTCTAAGTTCATTCCCACTTCTCGTCGTGGTAGATATTTGTGTGTTGATGGCTACATGTATATCACTTGTTTTTCAGTTTTAACCCCCACTTTGCTTTTTCGTATCACCCAAGTGTTTGTAAGCACATCGGCCACCTATTGCTAGTAACTACTGATCCTTGGCGATACTCCCCAAAGCTGAGCTCTAGGTTTAAACTATTCTGCTTCCCAGGAACAACCAACTTATACTACTGTTTCCATGGGCATTTAGCACTTTCTGCATGTTCAATATGCAATGTTCAATGTTCCTACATTCATCTGCTGTCTCCTTATATACTTATGGAAATGGCGAGTGGGCAACTTTCTGTTTGACGTTTAATTTTACCAACAATAAAGTCAGCTTCAGGTTTACTGCCAAACATCAAGTGATAGATTTGTCACAAGTGTACCATTGGCTCCACCATACTTTTACCCAGAATGTACATGCATTGAGTATGATATGTCGTTTGTAACGTACTGCCGTTAGATGTGGAGACATATTATCAAATTTGAAACCATCAAAATCAAGTGTTTGTTTATTTGTCAGGTTTAGGGTTCCACACATCAACATGATTACAGCAAGTAGATTTAAAAGCCAGATTAGTTATGAAATTATGAGCAAAGACAACGACATTTACGATCGAATAATACATTACCAAAAAGGACACAGGCCTGGCCACCTCATCCATTTAGTAGCCTCGTAAAACAAACATAGGTTACTGAGGATACTATTGTAACCAGGAATAGAACAGCCTGGGCACAACACACTTAAACACATTGACAAGTCATTCAGTGATACCGACCATCTTTATCACAAGTGGTGTTGGCGATCTCAGACGCGTTTGTCAGGCAAAGCTCCCCTCCAGCCAATTTTCAGTTTCTTAGATAGCTCGGTCCTGATGTATTTGTAGGATGGGTCATCAGCTCGGTTCCAGTTCTCTTCTGGGTCTTTCATATGATCATAGAGTTCAGCTGCCTTTACCTGGTCCCACATCGGTCTATAGATAGGCCTGCCTTTGAAGTTGATCCACTCTGTGTAGCGATACAGGTCTGTCCTCATGGTGTAACCCATGATGACATCACCATGGAGACCGTCTCCTCCTCGAGGGTACTGGGAGAAAGCAGCAGTTTTCCAGTTTTTCATTGTTGGGTTTGTCATGAGTGGGACCAAACTAGTACCTTCCGTGCACAGACTGATGTTTTGAGAGTTTGGTGGACAGGTTTCGAGTTTAGGAAGTTCTGCAGCATCAACTAGAGTCGGGTACAGATCGACAAATTCTGTCAGGTGCTCTGTTACCACACCTTTGTCAGTGACTCCAGGAACGTGTATCATCATGGGAGCATGGGTGGCGTCTTCGAAGTTCGTGTGCTTCTCCCATTCTGAATGTTCGCCCAACTGCCACCCATGATCTCCCCAGAAGGATATGATTGTATTGTTAGAAAGTCCTAAGTTGTCGAGCTCTTGAATAACTTTTCCCAGCTCATAGTCAATATAGCTGATACAGCTGTAGTAGGCCTGTCTCAGTTCAAGGGTCAGTGTTGGTGGAAACGTGAAGTTTATGGCACCGATATTGGATAGGTTGTATTGCTTGATGTCTTTGAAAATCCCAAAGCCTTTAAAGTCATGCCAGGCAACAGTTGGCATTCCAACTGGAGCATAATAGTTTGGTGCTGGTCGAAGGCTCTCCAAGGGATAGAAAGCATTGAAACGAGCAGGATAGTTCCATGGTATATGCGGTTTATGGAAACCTACCGCCACAAAGAAAGGTTGCTCACCTGACTTTGCTCTAGGTGCGAGTTCCTGGAGTGTTTTTTATTGCATGGTCCGCAATCATCTGATCCTCAAGTGGTTGGACCTTCTCTCTTTCTTCTGATACTGCTTCACATAACAGGTCATCTCCTCCATATTTGTCTCCTGCATGAAAATATGGATCCGTCCAGGATACGGGATCATCTCCTCCTGATGAACTGCCCGGATGAAAGATCTTCCCCATACCGATAGTTCGGTATCCATTACGCTTGAAGTATTCAGGCAGTGTCGTAAAGTTACCCCCAACTTGTCGGAAGTAAGGTCCAATGTCCCATATGTGACTAGTGTCAGGCCGTCTGCTGGTAAGAAGGGCAGTTCTACTGGGGCTGCACAAAGCCTGAGACACGTAGGCTCTCTTCAGAACAAAGGGATCTGCTTGCTAAGGCATCGAGAGCAGGTGTATGCATCTTGGGATGGACAGGAGACGGCATGTCTGGTCCCACATAGGCATTGAGGTTTGGTCTCATATCATCTGACACCAGAAACAAAACATTTTTCTTTGCACCCACAAATGCAATCAGTATCAGTTGTAACACTGGTATGTGTATCTTCACCATCATGTCAGACTGGGAGAAAGCGTCATTATGTGTGAATATGTCAAGCTGCGAAGTATTCATATGTAGCAAAACAAATCAATGGAAGACAGTGTGTTAGTGACAGGTGTTATTGATCGAAACTTTACAATTTGGTTGAAGCATAACAGCCCATATGTCTAACGCCTTGATATGCTAAACGTATTAATATACTTTGATTATCTTGAACGTCGTTATTTCTGAACAGATTCAATCTTGATTGAATATAAACTCTTTTACATTTAGGTTTCGCCTCTCTGTAATTACACATTTGTCAGCTAAATGTCCACCAATACGGGGCGGTGGGGTAGCCCAATGGTTAAAGCGTCCGCTCGTCACGCTGAAGACCCAGGTTCGATTCCCCACATGGGAACAATGTGTGAAGCCCATTTCCGACGTCCCCCGCCGTGACATTGCTGGAATATTGTTAAAAGCGGCGTAAAACCACACTCACTCACTCACTCACTCCACCAATCACGTACATATGTGAATGTATCATACATACGATAAAACAATCCGGGAAACTCACCATCGACAAATATGGAAATGAGGTCATCTTGGTGTATCTATTTCTAAAAATAGACGTCTCCCTGCTCTGTCAGCAAACATTCGTAGCAAGTTCCCGATACGTGTTTCTGTAAATAAACCAAGGTGCAGAGAGGGAACACACAAAGTCGGATATGATAAGCCCGACACTGGGTGCTTGGAAAACAGCATTATTCTACCTCATGTAAGCATGTTCATCTCTGATTGGTTGACGCGACCTTGAACAAATTACCATGTGTGCCCGGTGCACGGCCGTACACCGCCCAAGCAGGGTATAAATCTTTGTGAGGGAGGATAAATCATTTATACCCCGTCCCATGGAAAACAAAACATGCATCTACGGCAGTCGGTGAACCGTGAACCAGTGATTCGGATCGACTAGTCAGTAAAGTATAGGATTGAATTTCAGTTTGCTTTGATGTTATATTTACATAATGAGAGATTTAAACATTCGGTAAGCTAAAATTGTTGTAGCATTATAATTTGGGGTATACGGAGTTTTATGGTTCCTCGTTAGATTGTATCCACCGAGCAGGAGGGACGAAGAAAACCCCGTATACCCCTCATCATAATGCTACGAGGGGCGATCAAAAAGTATGTAGAGACACCAAGAAAACGATACAAATGCAGTTATTGCTATGTTTTATTTTTCTACATATTATCTGTCAAACTCAAGCAGTTTGGTTTTGCTATGTTCCAGTCTCACGATCCCCATTTTGTTTGACCTTTTATCTTGGTACCCTAAAAAACCCGCAAAATCTACAATAAATGCATCAAAAACTCCAGGAAACAAAATCTAGTGTTCTTACATCTTCCAGACAAGAAACAGACAACCTTCGAACGAGCTTTCTCGCTTGTCAAGGATACGGCAATGACTAGATGTTTCTAGGTACATCATTAAAAATATAATTTTATTTATCTTGTTACAGATTGACTTCGAATTGGCCGCGAAGAATGCGCCGACAGTGGTTTTTAGGGGGTTGGAATGGAAAGGATGTATTTTCTTCCATTTCCCCCAGTGCATCTGGAGACTGACACAAAACCTGGGACTGCAGGTTGACTACGGCAACATCACCGAAATGAAACAGTTCGTCAGTGCTGTATTGCCTTTGGTGTCATTAGCAGATGTAAGTATTCACCATGTTCCTATCTAAATGCATATCAACAATTGTAGAAACAATTTTTAAGTATCTATTTATACATACGAAGTTGTTATACAAGTCTGGCAGATTATGTCACCTCCATCTGGATAGAGGTCAGTTTCCCGATGAGAACGTGGAACCACTACATCACAAAGGGTTCAAGAACGAACAACAACCTTGGAGGTTGGCATGGGCACGTGAAGAGGTTGGTAGGCAAGGCTCATCCAATTCTTTTCGAATTCATTCGATTCCTACTGAGTGAGCAGAAATCTACAGAAATGGACTTGGTTCAATACTACGCCGGTCAGTTGGAAGTTGGATTCCAACCAGATGACTATATCAGTATGCAGACAGTGCATCACATGCTCTTAAATTTGAATTTTTACATTAATAAAGTTGACATATTGCTAGATGATATATTGTATATATTAGTATTTTAATGATTAAAAATAAAGTTGTAAAGTGGATTGTTATAGATCCTGCAATTATGATAAAAAGTGATACGGTGATAAACTGTTATTTTGTTCTTGTGTATGAATGAAATGAACATGAACACGCAAAAAGTCGCCTTCCTGCGAATACACCGTTGTTTGTATTGATGAATATTTGTATGACTGTTTTACTGTTGTAACCAGATCCATTGTACTTCATACAGTCCCTGTGATTGTACTACTACCGTACTGTGAGATGCCATTGTAAGTACTTTACAGTAATTGATGTGTGAATCCAGTTCATTTGTGGCAGAGTCAACTTTGTGTTGTGAATATACATGTGAATCTTTTAAAGTTGATTGTCATATTTTAATGAGACATACAAGCTCATAAAAAACTAAATCTAACAATTTTATGAATTATTTTATACTCAACACTCAACATTAGCCATCTAAACATCAATGTTATCTCAAGTATAATCTATTTCAGCATTACTGTTAGGTTTTACCATAGTTACTCTTTTAATCATTTGACCGCCTCCGTGGTGTAGTGGTTAGATCGTCCGCCCGGAGAGTGGAAGGTCGCGGGTTCGATCCCCGACCGCGTCATACCAAAAAACGTTAAAATATGGTACTTGTTGGTCCCTGCCTGGCGCTCGGCATTAATGGGTACAACAAGGACTGGTCGGCTCGGAGTCAGTATACTGTGTCTGAGTGGGGTATTCATGCTTCACTGTGGCATGGTATCTCAGTGAGCTAGCACTATAAAACCAGCTTAAGTCTGGGCTAGTACAAGCAGCCGCACATACACATGCACACGCATGCACGTCGTCATATGAGCGAAATATTTTCAAGCACGGCGTTAAACCCAATTTCACCTCACCTCACCTTTTAATCATTTGTAGTAAATATCATTATCTGCATACGTTATTTATCCATCCTGCAGACGAAGACACTGGCTGTGTCGCCTGTGCATGCAGCAACTCAGGTCATACCAAAGTATCTGTGCTATGTAGTATAATTAATACATGTGTATCATTCATGTGCATCATAAGGTAATGTGTGTTACCATGGGTATTATTCATTAATCTGTGAAGTTGTCATGGTAATATGTTGGCAACAGTATTTATGATTAGTTTTATAATATGCAGAAATCACTTGTTTCTTATATATTATATACATACATATACGTGTGTGTATTTAATTAAGTATTTCTATATATCTAAGTGAATCTATATATCATATTGTATATGCATTATATGCATGCAACGTCTAAAGTATATCTATAACATGTGATGTGATTCGTGAATTGCTGTAAACTTCTATTGTTATTCTACCATGTTTCAGGCTCCTGTTCTTTATTGCAACCTATGTAATAAAACTCCATCACCTCACACCCTAGTGGCTTTGTGGTGCTTGCCAGACATAATACACATTCTTAATGCAAATGTTAATTGCATAGCATTCTTTGGTTTCACATATTTCCATGTTATTTCTTGTTTCAAGTAGGAAGTCGACAAGTTTCAACTATAAAACCTAAATATACTCTGTCTTTATTTGAGACAATTTTTCAGGAGCATTCATTAATGAGTTTCCGTGACATAATTTAAAAAAAACCCAATTTACAATCATAACAAAATTATGTGCATAAGATGCATCTATAGTCTCATTAACCTACAAACGCACTGGTGTCAAATTCCGAATTTCTGTTCGTTAAATTCGCTGCCTCTCAGATCAAGAGTAAGCTGCTTCAATCCCCGTTAAGCCTGTTTTCTAATAACATTCTGTCTGCTTCATGCGTGGGATTTTAATGCAGGTTGTGACCTGGAAGTATGCCTGCCAGTCACCCACATGTAGTATTACAGTGGCTTCCTGTGGGGACAGCTGTGAGAGTCAGCACTGTTACATGTGGCACGACTTTTGAAAGTATCAACATTTCAATCACGTTTGCGTATTTCATTGTCACAGTTAATATCTGCCATCTATCTTTACTTTAATGGTCTGTGCATTTACGGCGTTTGAAACATAATCTTGTTACTAGTTCACAACCTCGCCATTCTTATATACTTCCGCATGTATATCCTGGGCAGATTCAGGGGATCTATATGTTGATAGTACTTTCTGAACAACATGTTTGGAGAAGTGGAACAGCACGATGTTTCCTCAAACAAAACTCCTCCAATATCGAGAGGTCCGTAGCTGTCTCTCTACATGTAGAAGTTATGTCGCTTCCATTTCAGAAATTATCCGAAATATCAACTGCATCTAATGTAAAAGGCGATGACAAATGTTACTTTCTTGACATGTGATTATATTATCAACCACTGGTTTGTTTTGTCCATATCCAGTTAGATGCATCCTTCTGTGTGGCTATCTTACACTGATACCAACAGTGTAACTCTCTCTGTTAAGTTCAATCAGGAACTGTGCTCCATCATACGACAAAGGCAAACAGATTGGTTCTGTAATCATCTAGTCCTACATTTCGGATGAGGATTTAGCAGCAAATAATCATTTAGTTATTAGCAGAGTGGAGATGGAACTCGGTCGCCGCATTATCATTAATGTGTGAAAGATGATTAAGGATATATGAAATATGAAGATCGGGGTCAAGGAGAACGGTTGGTACAGCAAACATCATCAATCATCTACAAGACTATTATACACAGTTTACATAAGGTACTATCTAAATAAACTTCATCATTTTCAGTGTGCAATATGTTCATCTTTTTGTTATCTCATTAATTTAGTTTAACTAAGCTCGTAAACCTGACGACCTTGACATGAAACAACAGATAGGAAACCAGATGGCACCTCACTGCCTCATCTGATACAATTCACTCTCGTCACATTTATGTAACATGGTGAGAGCTTTTAAAAGAAAAGATTTAATATGAGAAGTGTATCTCGGTGTAAAACTTGCCTCAGGTTAGAGAAACAGTTGATACACGCCAGCAAAGATAAACTACTAAATCTAAGTCTTTAACTCGACACCGTTAGGCCTACACATCTGATGTAGGTTCAAGTAAAGCGGGTATTTTGGAGGGCGCTTAATCACATACCCTGTATTGATACGCTGTCTCTGAATATCAATGTAAATGTAAGACAAATGTGTGCCTTAGTATATTCATTATTGATATACTACAACGTTAGGGTTACATTTGGAACTAAATCTTCTATTTATTGAGATTGTTCATCATGAATACATGTAAGTAGCTTTGAAGTTGATCTACTATATTTAATATCCTGGCCAAATCACCACCTACTGCGTACGGAGTAAACTGCGTGGCTAACGGTTTACGACAAATAATAGACTTGACTTTAGCAATATACGGCTTAATAGTCATTCCAAATTACTTTATTTCAGATTCAGCAGGTATGCTTATTCATGTACATTACACTTCAAATACTACGAGAAGATGATCACGCCAGGCTATTCAAAGTATCACGGAATACACTTTGAGGTTTTCAAAATTTCGCAACACAAATGCTTATAAATTTATATTATTAGGTAAATATTGTTTTGTAAAACAACTCAAACCTATTACATCATTTATTCATGAAAATCTCGAGAAATATTCAATTCAACAGAAATTCTGATTCATGTGCTGATCCGCCAGAGAGGGAGCACAGTTGGTAGTGCCCATGGGGATGCCGGATGCCATGTAATCCTTATTCATGTATAGCTAAACAAATAACACTTCATCTTCTTTAGAGTAAATCCTTTCGCCGAGAAATGGGGCTATGCGTTCGGTACATATTCAAACCTTTAAGATAGTACTTTACAATATTGATTCATTCTTTTGTATCTGATTAAATCTGGAACTTCAATACATTCCAGCCGAGCCCCACTGTCACTGGTGGTAACGTTATGGACAGTCCACAACAGCATGTTTAAATCGGTGTCGCTGTCACTTTTGATGAAAATTTGAGGCGTCGTTTGACAGGGTCCAATAAATTTAAATGTACAACGAAATTAACAATTGGAGTATGAGTGTTTTTCAGGTGTCAGAAATGATATGTCCTGGCTTATGGCAATATTTACAAGTAGGGTCTGACGAAAACCCAGAAACATCTTAAGAACCAACAGGAGTAGAACTTGACCTTTTATCAACAAACTCAAACCCAGAATTTGAAATGTTTGAACGAGATCTGGGGGAAGTAGAACTACCATTTATTGGTTTATTTCCCCGAGAACTGTCTGCAATATTGATTGCCTAAGATTAACTCTATGAGTTAGTGAACTATCATCTGACACAGTAGCAGCCTGTGCAACTAATCAACTTTCAGCTCTTAAAGACAAGTCCGAATGTCTCTTGAGACGCACTGCTTAAATCCACTGACCTCGTTTGAAGTACACCACCTATCAAACAAAGTTTCCTTGTCTCTATCAAAATCAACAAAAGAAGTCCCATCCCTTTTCTAAGCTGACCTAAACGTTTGCGTGAAACTTCCGGAACCATCTCGTAAGCCTTCAACACTGCAGCCGTAACAGTCTGATAACCAGAATTCGTATCATTAGGTGAGGGCAAGTAAACTTCCTTACCTACGCTTTTCAAGGACATGGTTCACTGACTTTGAGGCCGTTTCAAATTAACCACCTTTCCGAAATGCGAAAATCAAATTTTCAACATCATGTTCAGACACGTAACAAATCTAATCTGCCCCAAAAGATCAAACGGTCTATGACTTATTGCATAACTGTGAGACCGATTATTTTGTAAATCAGTCTGTTTTATTCTTATTCTAAATTCACTCCCTTCTTTTTGTTTTTCAACTTGAAATATAATAATGTTTTCTTTTTCAAGTTCCATTTCCAACTGCCTTTTCCGTATTTTTCTCTTCCTCAATTTCTACGTTTCCTACAAGCCAAAACAACCGTTTTCTCTTCAATTAAGGCCCAAGCGTCATCATCCAAAATTCGTTCCTCGACCAGGATTGTGATCAAAACACTTGTTATCTTGACATCGGCCTTAATCATACGAAATTTGATGTCAAGGTTTTTATATATTTGGCCAGTTGAACCTGATGAGGCTTTTTGAGCATTGATTTGTTCTCTAGAAAGTTCCCAAGTTGAAACAAAATTTAACCGCGAAGTTCTGGAAAAAACTAGGTGTGAAAGCACCTTTCCTTTCAGCCCTTTCCAGATCATTCTGTCTAAATCAGGAAAAAGTCTAAAAATAGCACATCACAACCCCCCTAATGAATGGACACCACTGTGACTATACATCCACAGGGTCGACGAGATAACTTCTTCGAGTACAAGACTACTGTTATAGAAATGTCATGTCTTGCAATCAGATATTATACATTGGTTTCGTTTTGCACTTTCCAGAAGAAATGCCACCAGATGCATTATTGGCCATCAGGCTAGTCTATACTTGGACAATCTTCTGATAATACATTTACACAATAGTACAAAAGGCTTTCTTGTAACACTACTTAACACAACATAACAATCCCCCATCGCCTACCTTCACACACGGATACTAGACGTTTGTCAGCGAAAGGCGACATAACAAGAAATAGGTGCCTTTCGGCTGTACACAGGGCATTGTACTATTGTACTATGAATCTTCCTTAACACTGACATTAAAATACGCCCCTGGAACAAGTAGGAAAGGCGCCAGACAAATGTGACAAGAGAATGGGTCACCGACCGTCTAATCAAGATAAACTAACTACATTATGTCGCGCAAGTTCTAAACCTGTAGCTCACATCTTAGAACATCTCATATACTTCAGTCATTTGGAAAGTTCTGACTATAGCTTACGTCAAATTACTTCACTTATTATAAACGTACTTGCCAAACATTTGACGCTTTGAAAGACTTTTAGAAGTGATGGTGGTGGAACCTTGATTGTTCCTAAATATGTAACCTTCAGCCGAATATTCCGTTGAGTAATCCACAAAACTGGTATGTCAAAATGCACCAACAACATAATTCTACTTTAATTGTAAGATTGCAGTGATCCTTTGGTAGGTGTGAAGTGAGGCTATTATGAGAATACCTGTGAGGAATGAACATAGGAGCGTAGGCGTCATGAAATGTTAAAGGTCACATGCAACGTAAAACACAACTTTGCAGATTCTGATACCTTTCGGTATGGACTTACCGAAACAAATCATCAAAAATACAAATTCAAGTTATAAAGTTGAAAAATAACGCGATGAAAAAATAACGCGCGAAATCGGAGTTCAAACGTTTCAGTAAATTTCCCCAGACTTTTCTGGGGAATACGGGTTTCAACAGCTGGGCTGCGCTCATAGCATGTGCGCAGTGAAATAGTGAATGAGTTAAGATTTTAAGTCACATCGGCAATATTTCAGCCATATCGTGACTAAAGCAAGTTATAAATATATCGACAATTTAAGTGAAATTATAAAATTCTGCCGACGAAGGACAGTAAAATAACTAGATTATCACAGATATAGATATAAAACTAGTAACTAAATCTAAAACATTTGAACTATACAAGACGACACAATATAAAAAACAGGCTATTGATCACAAACAACTGAAGGTAGATCACCATACTAGGGACCATGGGGACTGCGCAGTGAAATAGGTTCGCGCAACTTGGAAGCGGGCTGTCTGGTGAATACTCGGTGAAGGCTTTGGTGTGAGCTATTTTCATAATGTTTTGTTGATATCTCACGGGCGCGAGCTTTTTATATGTTATGACAGTAAATAAACTGTTTATATAATTTCATTGTCTATTTCACCACACATTCTTCTTACCGAGTCACTTTCTCAGTTGGATACTTATAAGCAATGTCATTATTTAGCGTTGACCCAATTTCTAACTGTGATATAGATATGTCGTTGTCACAGACAAAACTCAATGTCTTGTTTTATTGACACCTGTGTGTCTGCCTGCCTGTCTGCTAATGACAATATTCAATACACAACTGCGATCACTGACCACATGCAATTTGAACTTAACACCAATCAGGCTATACACCATAAACAAAACACATTGATTTATGGCCCTAGTTCTGTCTCTGTCACATTATGTAATTACACAGACAGGCAGGTGTGATACTTGAACACATGACATCTTATGATGTCTGTTGATTGCAAAATGTTATACACAAAAACTGATCATGTATTTACAAAACCCAACATCTCTATAAATACACACACAATGAGCCGTGAAGGCGGCATCTGCTAATGAACCAGCCGCTACACTTGAGTGCACACCCACCCGCTCTGACTGGGTTCGGTATCCCGGCTGCTTCGTTTCGAGAGAGGTAAACCCAAGTACAAAATATTGCACTTTTGATTTGCGATTATACGCTTATAATTTTGTTTATTTGTTTTTTCATAATCAGCAATGCATATTATATGTCATGAAGAAATGATAATTGTGTTTTAATAATGTTTGATTTTTTGGTTGCATGTGACCTTTAAACATTCAAAACCGACATATTCATATAAAGCGTGGACCCACAAAACAGACGAATGTCCCCACAACTGTGAGTCTGTGTAATGAGCATGTTCAAGATTAAGATTTAGCGTTAGCGTGTTTTAGGTATGGAGATTCCCTTGTTACAATAAACACTCTATCGTATTCCTAAAACAATGTTTGCTTCTTGATAACAAAATTATGTCTCATCTTCTCTTCTGGTCTCACACCGTGGGCAACTCTGGCAGATGTAAAGAATTATCTCAAACACATTTAGGAAATGACAATTTGAAACGTTATTTTCACAGTAGTACTCATTGATCAGTCACTGGAAAAATACCCTATCCTGTTTGAGGAATGGCGGAATGTCAAACCCCATGGCAAATTACCATTGGTTTACCCGGGAAAAAGAAATTGGTCTCTGATACAGGACTATCAGAAACCGATTCACGAAGAACAAAAAGTTATCTTGCGTTGAAGGAGATTAATAATCTAAGCCGATGGAATAACCTAAGACGAACCTGTTATTTTTTACTTCGTTTCGGTGTGGAAGTTGGTGGTATTCTCGATCAAACATATCCTCGGAACCTCATCTTGGTTGGAGAGCCTGGACGAGGGGGAACTCGGTAGCATGACTTCCGTGTCTGCGAGTTATCGTACACCAGTGACTTGGATCTCTGGTGGTCCAGACCACGATTACAGTTAGCCAGCCAAGCAGCACTACTTCATAGTTTTCCCTAATCAAGTCAGGCCATACGTTATCTGTCAAATGCAGGTGACCAGAAGGATTCACAGTTGCCTGTTGTGACAATATCTCTGCTTATATCTTAGTTGGAAAAGACTCAAGCGAAACTGAAAAAGAGATTTTGTTTGCGTTGCTTTTAAAGGCCTGCGTGTGATAGCTGTGAGTGTAGATGGGTCACTTTTGTCTGGAGAAAGGGTAGACGGGCGTAGTGAGCTGGTCCATGGACAAATGGTTGATGGACGTCGCCAGTTTTCTTAAATGTGTGTGACGTAACAATATACATGTACATTACATTACGTGAGGTGAAATTGGGTTTTACGTCGTGCTTGAGAATATTTCGCTCATATGACGACGTGCATGCGTGTGTATGTATAGAGATCGTTTATATAGCTGTGTGTATATACAACCAGAGGGATCATCTTGCTATGAGAAATTTAGTGGACATTGTAAAAATGGTATTTCACTTTTCCAGGAGAAACTGTTGGATAAAATGTCTGATCTACCAGATATATACTTGCTTTGTGGGGGTGATTTTAATGCTCGGACAGCTACGCTTCCCGACTTTGTTGATGATGACATAATATATCATACGGAAAGTAAAGATCATTCCATGTGGGATTTCATATTGGATCATTTTAACCTGGAACGGTTCTCCTGTGACAAAGTCGTCAACCATTTCGGTAGATGCCTCTTAGATTTATGTAGCATTTTAAATATACATATTGTGAATGGCAGATGTGGTAAAGATTTTAAAGTAGGGGATTTTACATTTATAGGTACAAATGGCACAAGCGTCATAGACTATGTCTTAGCTTCTGCACATTTATTTGACAAAGTGCTAGATTTTGCTATACCTACTAAAGCAGAGTCCTCTCACCTCCCGTTAACCTTAGATTTACGTGCGCATCACCCACCAGTACAGCCAAAGACTATGAGTGGTAAATATAAATCTGATCATGAAGCATACAAATTTGTTTGGAATAGCAACATGTTGTCGCAATTCAGAAATAATCTACTATCGGATGATATACAAGACTTATTTGATACATCTGTTGATGTAGCATTCAATGTTATAAGTCAATGTGTAGATTATGTCGTAGAAGCATTGTGTCTAGCTGCTTTTGATATGAAAAGACGGATACGCCCCTTTTCAGAAAAACATAATACGAATATCTGGTATGATGAAGAATGTAATCATTTAAAAAAAGAACGGTGTAAATTTCTTAACTCCTTCCGAAAAGATAAAACCTTGCAATCCCTGGAGAGATATCACAAAGCTAGAAACAGATATAATACAACCTGCAAGGAAAAGAGAAAGGCATTTATGGAACAGAAAAGAAAAAACCTAGAAAATAATATAAATGATGCCAAAAAATTCTGGTATGAACTTAAGACACTAAATCCTAAGAAAAGCCAAAATAACAACATTGAAATCGACGAATGGTTCAATTACTTTCAGTCATTATTCTCTACCTCTGATAACAACCCAGATCCAAATAGACAAGACTATGTGAACGATACTGAGTCTACTCATATAACAGGTGTAGCCCCCGACATATTGGATGCCCCAATAAGTAGAGATGAAATACTTAACAGTATACAACATCTAAAGTGTAATAAGTCACCAGGATTAGACAACATCCTCCCGGAATTTTTCAAACATTCATCTGATCTTTTACTTCCATATCTCGAGCTTATTTTCAATATTATCGTCGACACTGGGAACTTTCCTGAATCTTGGTCAGTTGGTATTCTTGTTCCAGTCTATAAACAGGGTGACCCTAAAGATAGCAATAACTACCGTGGAATAACTGTACTTAGTATATTTGGCAAGTTATTTACTTACATTATCAACAAAAGATTAGTTAAATGGACTGACGTCATGGATCAGATATACGAGGATCAAGCGGGCTTTAGGGAGGGATATACAACAACAGATAATATCTTTATACTGTATAGCCTAATACAAAGATATCTCAGCTCAAAAGGTGGAAAGTTCTACGCACTATTCGTTGATTTTGCAAAGGCTTTCGATTCTGTGCAGCGGGATAAACTATGGAGACTTCTACAATCGCACGGTCTTAGTAGTAAAATGAATAAAATGTTGAAGAGTATATACGAAAATGTTAAAGTGTGTGTAAGGAATCCGCATGACTTATCTGAACCTTTCATTAGTGAACTAGGTGTTAGACAAGGCTGTATTTTTAGCCCTTTCCTTTTTACGTTTTTCATTAATGAATTAACAATACAAATATGTGACACATGTACGAATGGGATTCAACTACACCCAGATACAATACAACTATTTCTGTTACTCTTTGCCGATGATATTGTACTATTCTCTAGTACTGTTAGCGGTTTACAGAAACAAATAGATGAATTAGAAACATTTTCTGACCAATATAAATTGTGTGTAAACAGAGACAAAACCAAAATTATCGTCTTTAAGAAAGGTGGAAAACTCTCTAAATTAGAAAAATGGTATTATAAAGGGCAACTACTCAAAACTACCAGTGTTTATAAGTATCTTGGTGTATATTTTTGTAATAGCCTTTCCTTGTCCAAACACACAAAACAAGCGTCAGCACAAGCCTTGAAAATCCTAATCGGTGTTTGTAAAAATATGAGATCGTTGGGTGAAATGTCCTTTAACACATTCTTTAAAATATTCGAAATGAAGATAAGTCCAATACTTCTATATGGCTCTTAAATATGGGGATTACAACAATATGACAGTATTGAAAGAGTTCATTTATATGCATGCAAGAAGTTTCTTGGAGTAAAACCGAACACATGTAATAGGATGGTTTACGGAGAATTAGGTAGATTCCCCTTGTTTATATACTCTTCCATTAAAGCCATAAAGTATTGGGTAAGATTACTGCATATGCCATGCCATAGGTTTCCGAAAAAATGTTATGATATGATGAAATTGTATGACGAAAATGGGAAAAGGAATTGGGTGAGTGATATTAGGGAGTTGTTGTACAAAACTGGTTATGGTTATGTGTGGTGTGATCACAATGTTCAGTTGCATACCAATTTTATCATATCATTTACACAAAGAATGAAAGATATCTATTTCCAGTCTTGGTCGGAATCACTACTTCTATCCACAAAATGTTTATACTATAACCAATGGAAATCGGACATACGTTTTGAAGACTATTTAGCAAAAATCGGCGTAAAGAAGTTCCGTATAGCTCTCTCGTTTTCGTTGCTCTTCCCATGAATTATTTATTGAAACTGGCAGGTATGCAGGTATACAAAGAGAAATCAGAATATGTCAGTTATGTAATATGAGTACTGTTGAGGATGAACTACATTTTCTTCTAATCTGTCCTGTTTATACGACTCTACGAACAAAATACCTAAAGCCATACTATTATAAGCATCCAAGTGTAAGAACATTAATTTCACTATTAACAGATACTACCACATCAATATTACAGAATCTGGCAATGTACATCTATTTCGCTATGAGATTAAGAAAACGTATTGTTACAGAAAAGAATGTATAAATGATATCTATCTACTCATGTAAACTCTAAATGTACTACAGGCCTGTTTATAAAATAAAGATTGATTGAAATGTGCGGCTGCTTGTACTAACCCAGACTTCAGCTGGTTTTATAGTGCTAGGACTCTGAGATACCATGCCGCAGTGACGCATGAATAACCAACTCAGACATATACTGACTCCGAGCCTGCCAGTCCTTGTTGTACCCATTAATGCCGAGCGCCAGGCAGGGGCCAACAAGTACCATATTTTAACGTCTTTTGGTATGATGCGGTCGGGGATCGAACCCGCGATCTTCCGCTCTCCGGGCTGACGCTCTAACCACTACACCACGGAGGCGGTCACATTACATTACGAAACAAACAGTGAACAACATGATACAGCGATTGAGAGTTCTAATCACGACATATTGTCACCAAGAAGAAGCTGTTTTATTTGGCCGTCAAAAAGTATACAACATTTTGTGACTTTTAACATTTATCACACAATAATTACTCCAGTCTTTATGTTTGGTTCTCACTGATAAAATCATACACAAATCGAGCTTCCTCGAGATGTAATCTGTTCTGTAAAGCACCATGGCCAATGCAATTCACTATCTTTTTTTAATATCAGCATCCGCACTTCCATTCATCCTTGGCGTATCGGTGCAGGGATGATGTCCTTTGTCATTCTGTTTGGGTTTGGGGTCCCTATTTGGTATTTAACTTTTTTTTAAATATTTGATGCGATAACGGAAAAGTTTCTTCGCTTTTATTTGCTATTAGAAAATGCAATATAGGCACATCTGCCCAAAATGTGTGTGTCCTGGGAGGAGACATTTAACCTTTTTAATAATCTTCTACAATATGAAAATGCCAAGAACAGACAGGTCCGGCAGCGGGCGGCTGCTGAAAGTCTATAGTGAAAGTCTATAGTAAAAGTCTATAGTGAAAGTCTACACTGAAAGTCTGTAGTGAAAGTCTATAGTAAGAGTCTATGCTGAAAGTGTACAGTGAAAGTCTATGCTGAAAGTGTATAGTGAAAGTGTATAGTGAAAGTCTATACTGAAAGTGTATAATGAAAGTCTATAGTGAAAGTCTATACTGAAAGTGTGTAGTGAAAGTCTATGCCGAAAGTCTATGCTGAAAGTCTATAGTGAAAGTCTATAGTGAAAGTCTATACAGCAGTCGACGAAGCTGAACTACTGGCATCAAATATAACATCACTTTCAAATGTCCTTGCCGCAAGGAGTATTTTACTATATATTCTTTAAAAAAACTATTTCAAATAGACGTCAAATCGGGGAAATTAATAATTTCGGAAAGAGTATTATTCCAAGTTATTTTCAAGACTTAGTATAAATTCGATATCATTTACAGTGAAAATGACTGATTCGCAATCCCCGTAGACACATTATCAAGTAGCAACAAATTGCAAACACGTGTTCTCCGGTTTCCGTGATGGTGAGTGTGTGAGATGGGATACACATCGCTTCATAAAGTAATTACCGTGAAACCCAGAACAACGGAATAGGAAATAAGGATAGATATTTGTTTCAGCAGTATTACAGCTGTACGATGTTGTTTGTAAACAAATCGGATCTGAACCAGACAATCCAGTGATTGTCACCATGCGATACGATGACAGAGCACGTGTTTATGAATCACTGTGAAATAGTGATGAGACCAGGTGTTCGCGAATATTGTCTATTATCAGGACGAATCTGGGATTCGAACTCATTGTCGGCTTTTGGCACAGTTTACTCGCTCTGTATGACTGCATCCTCACATTTTACTTCAGGTGACTAATTATCATTTTTAGATATTCGAAATCGTACAATGGACCCTGCTTGTATCAGAGAGTTCCTATGACAGGATTTTGTCACTTGTATTTAGACCACTGGTGTATCTTGAACTAAAATGTCTTTACAAAGGTGAAATCTCAATTTTCCACCTGTATTATCTATGTATACTTTCATTTTGGCAAGGTTGGCGCAAAACAGCTTTCAGAAACTCATATTTCTTACGGAGATAAAGAGAATATTTGTGCGTCAGAGAAAACAGTGAGCGTTATGATGCTGTAATCAACAACGCCTTCTATTTCATACGGCTATAATATTGGGCCAATACCTACTACCTCATCCCGGAATCAGATCACGTGGTTTCATCAAGCGGTTGGTCAGCTTGAGAGAACAGAGAGTTCGTATGATTACAGAATGGTTGTGGTTCATGTCATGTGTCCAGGCCATTGCTTACATGATTACTGACAATATTACATGAAGATGAAATGATGAGCAATGTCCAGATTATCTACTGGCCGCCCAGCTGTAATTAGGGTAAAGGGGCAATAAAAACACTGGACAAAGTTACACCTATATATATTGATCGCTATCAACAAACCGGAAACGACAAAGCTATGGATATGGTCTTTTAAGAACCACTGACACCCATACGAGCGATCTCCCATACCAACAGAGCCGAAAGATTACAAGTGTTAAGCCTTCTCAGAAATATCGACGGAGAAATATCGACAGAGAAACTTATATGTGTTTTCTTTAGCACCGTAAGATCGGCAGAACTGTCATATATTTAAACAAGCATTGACAGTTTTCCAGTGTTCTCCCGCAGAATGATCGCCGAGATGAGTGGCGTCAAGAAACTATGTTACAGATGCCACCCATGACTCGACTGTTCTCGTAAACGTCCGCCGTTCATGCAGGAGTTACGACCAGACATGGCTGTTCAATAAAACATTAATGCTAGCGAGACGGATTTATTCCATGTGTTGTGACAAGCGCGACATTGTTCTGCCATTACACAATCTCCCATTTACTGGGAGCTGTCTCTTAGTACTTCTACTATATGCTGATTTAACGGATACGGCGCCAATTGGTCTCAGGAGATGAATTCACATTCATGAACCTAGCTGTACCTTTTTGACGATCAACCTATTGCTTTTACTTTGGTTCGAGGAATGTATACTGACGATTAAAAGAAACTCTACAAAACTATATCAGGATTGACAAAAGAGATTTTACAAATATACGTTTACAGCAGCAACTTTAAAAGTAAAAGTTAATTATAATAATTTTGAAAGTTGATATTTATGTTCGTTAATATATTGTGAGTGTCCCCCATGTATTTCAAGACACGAGTGCACGCCACTTGTAGACATTCGTTAGCTGTCAGAACACATCATTCTGTGTTGGTGTTGGTGCCATTCGTGTCTGTTTCAGGTCGTGTTTAAGTCTGACGTTAAAGGCGGCCCCAGTGGTGTCCTCTTGGCTATACACGTCAGGATAACCGGCAGGTAAAACGTTTATGTTACTGACATGTACGTGATGCATGTGATCCGCGGGTTCTGTTATAAGGGCCACATTTTTTATTTTATGTGTTTCACATAGCCACAAAATTCTGAACATGAGTCGGTCGGTCGGACGGGACAACCCCCCACCCCCACCCCCAACAAAAAAAAAACGAAATAAAAAAGGAATTAAATAAACAAAACCCAGGCTTAATAATTTTCTTACCATTTCTCGCGTTCTTTGGACTTGTGACGGCGTCTGATTATAAGATAAACATGTTATATGACGAGGCAGTACGTTTTAGGTTCGAGTCGGCGGTGTTGGAATAAAACATGTTGTTTGGGGGGTGGGAATAAAATTCGAAGGGTACGGTCGGTCGGGCGAAGAGAAACACAAAAAATAAAAATGCTGCCCTAAGTAGCGACGTACAGTAGACTTTCCTGGTAACGTTGTTCAGTGATAATCAGCGTTCATCACAACATATTCCGCATATTCACAGAACTTGACCTACTTCAGTCCGCTGTTTTCTGGACACAGCAACCAGTGAGACGATGATATACACAGTCTACCATCCGTGGACAAGGGCTGCAACACGACTCTCTGCTCGTCCCCACCGGAGTATTTCACGTTGATATTGACGTCCACATAATGTCTTGAACGGTTAACAGGCTCGAATACGTCTGTAGAATCTTGTGACAATATGCCGAAGTGTCACGTGGGCACGCACACCATCATGACATCAACCACGTGGTTTCTAAACTGATGTCTAAAAACTGCGGCATATTGCCAATATTCTCTCTCTCTCTCTGTTCTGACAGGAAACATTGCATATTAATGTTAATCTCTTGACCATTGACGAAAACTGTGGCCCATGTGGATAATCTGATAATGCTGCCAATGTATTTCTAATGTTTTTGATAAAGACAGTTTACAAGGAATTAAAAACTAAAGCACAATTTTCGGTTGCACTCAGGTCTTGCATGCCTATGATGTTGTTTTCTACATTTGGAAATTATTTGTATCCAAATTGTAACAAATTTGGTTTGGGTATAGATTCTTTTGTTCTGCAGTGTATCAAAATGTTTTTTTTTCACCGAACTGGCGTTACATTATGCTGCGTGTACAGAATGTGTGATTGTATTTTCTATGCAGCTGTCAGAAATATACCAAGTGAAGCACGGCATCTGACATAATGAGAAGTTGAACACCACCGCTGTCACTTGCACCACAGTTCCCCTGAAAGAAATAAAATAAACGTGACTCTGACAAGATGTTTGTTGCGAGTAATTATTGCGAAAAGGATGTTTTTCTGGTGTATTCATCTAAGAAAATGGGGCATACATAAATAAGTGAGTTTATACAGCATAACACGGCTCGAACGTGTATAGGCTGTCACACGTTGGGAATATAAGCTGTTAACTCACAGAAGGAGTATATATATAATCTTTATTTGCACTGAGAAGGCCACAGGCCTATATATAGTAAATAAAGTTATGTTACATTTGAGAGGAATTTAGATCGGGTAATCATAGCATAGTAAATGAACATTGAAATATTTTGTAGAAGAACTGGATTTTTACTACTTAACAATGAGGAGAATTTTATCACATTTGGATGGACATAGTAGTATCTTTTAATATATTTTGTTCGCAGCCGGTCATAAAATGGACATATTAGGAGAAAATGTAATTCATCTTCTATTTCGTTAAAATTACAAAGTGTACATATTCTATTTTCTCTTTTTACATTCATATATCTGCCTCTTTCAATCAACAAATCATGAGAAGAGCATCTGAATCGTGCCAGTGCTATTCTAAACTTGTTAACATTAACACAGGATAGATATGACTCAAGAACTATGGCATTTTTAAACAATGGATAATACATGCATTTATTTGATAAGGATATCCTTTCACTCTATGTTTGAATATACATATCTTTTAATCTTGTCGTTAAGGATTGTATGAATAACGTAGGTGATTCGACATATTGTGTATTCCATGTAATTCCAAAACCAATAGAATGTAAAAAGTTTTTTACATTAGTTGCCCAGTTTTTTTGTCCACCTTTATCATATAACAACATCATATTATAACACTTCTTGGGTAAGCGATTTGAAGGCATAATCAGCAGTTTTAGCCAGTACTTAATAACTTTAATGCTTGTAAGAATGTGCATTGGGTACCTACCGCATTCACCATAAATCACTGCGTTAATAGTGTTAATTTTAACTCCGAGGAACTTTTTGCATGCGTATAAATGGATTTTTCAATTTCGTCAAATTTTGTTATTCCCCAAATTTCGGCCCCATATGATAAAATTGGACTGACCTTGGCATCAAAAATTTTAAAGCATGAAGAGTAGTTAATATTACCAAGTACACTCAACTGTTTCATAATTCCAATTAATGCTTTTTGTCCCTGTAACGCTGCATATTTGACATGCCTCGTCCATGACAGACCACTGGTGAAATATAGTCACAAATATTTATAAAAGCCAATACACTCCAGCTGCATACCTTTATATAACCAGTTTTCCTTTTTTGACAATTTGCCTCCATTTTTGAATACAACAATTTTCGTTTTTTTTCTATTTACAGTTAATTTCCATTTATCGCAGTAATTTTTAAGTTCATTAATTTAATTCTGTAAGCCATTAATCGTGCTTGAGAACAAAACAATGTCATCTGCAAATAGCAATAGGAAAATATGAACTATATCAGGGTGGAGTTGAATCCCGTGTACACAATTAGTTTCAATTTGTCGTGCTAACTCATTTATAAAAAAGGAAAATAGAAATGGGCTTAGTATACAGCCTTGTCTCACACCAAGTTGCAAGTCGAATGTTTCTGAATAATTATGATTACTTTTAATGCAAGACTTGACATTTTCATACATATTGCATAAAAGTTTACTCATTTTACCACTGAGACCGTGGGTATTAAATAGAAGCCAAAGTTTTTTTCGTTGTATTGAATCGAAAGCTTTTGAAAAATCTACAAATAATGCGTAGAATTTCCCCCCCCTTTAGAGTTTAAATACCTTTGAATAATACTTTGCAGTATAAACTTATTATCTACTGTCGTATATCCCTGTCTGAAGCCAGCTTGCGCTTCGCTGATCTTATCCATTGAGTCTCCCCAGTTTACAAGTCTTTTATTTATTATAAAGGTGAAAGTTTTACTAAATATGCTCAGTAGTGTTATGCCTCTGTAATTATTTGGATTATTTATATTACCTTGTTTATGGATAGGAACTATTATGCCAATTGCCCAACATCTGGGGAACGTACCAGTTTCTAATATCAAATTAAAAAGCAATTCTAAGTACGGGACGATAAGATCTGCTGAGTATTTAAAAAAATTCAGATATCGTTTTATCAATTCCTGGTGATTTATTGCATTTCAATTGGTTAATGCTATCTAAGATTTCACCTCTAGTAATTGGGGAATCAAGTATTACCGTGGTAAGCTCTGAATTCGGATCTGATGGGTTTTCATTCTCGAAATTATCACATGTTACATCGTCATTTTCATTATGTAAAGAGTTAAACAGTGTCCGAAAGTGTTCTAGCCAGTCGTTCATTTCGATGTTGTTTTGAGCTTCATGTCTAGTATTCAGGTGTTTGAGTTCATACCAAAATTGTTTTGAATCAGATATACTGTTTTCTATTACTCTCTGCTTCTCTTTATAATAATTAAGGCGTTTTTCCTTACAAATTGAGTTATATTTATTTCTTTTAGCGCAATATTGATCGTATGATTCTTTATCTTTCGATTTCCTAAACTTATTCAGAGCTCTACATCGGTCTGATTTTAATCTTTCACATTCAGAGTCGAACCATTTATTAGTTGTTGTTGTGGGAGGGCTAACTGTTTTCTTCATGCAAGAGGCGGCCAGACAGAGTGCCTCGGTCATATAGCTTATACTATCATCAATATTAACGAAAGCACAGTCAATCGATTTATCTAGTAATTTTTGTACGTTATCTGACAAAATATTTTCTCTAAACTGTTCTAATTTATCGTTATCCCAAATGAACTTAAACGACTTATTCCTACATTTGGTAGAAGTGTTGGATTGCTCAAGTTGTACTGTTTTTAGTTTTAATGTAATGGGAAGATGATCAGATTCAGTTCTCGTTTGTATGCTAAAATCTAGAATATAGTCAAACATTGTTGATGAAGAAATGATATAGTCAATAACACTGGTGCCAGTTGGACCAAGAAAAGTAAAGTCTCCAACTTCTGTGTCACTTCCACATCGGCCATTTAGTATATGAATGTTAAAAACAGAGCACATGTCAAGAAATGTTTTACCAAAGTTGTTAACGACCTTGTCGGCGGAGAAACGCTTCAAGTTAAAATAATCTATAAGAAAATCCCAGTAGGAATGATTTCTATTTTCTGTATATTCAAATAAGTCATCTTCAACAAAATCTGCTTTCGTTCCGGTTCGAGCATTAAAATCTCCGCCACACAAGATATAACAATCTGGTAGAGATGAGATAATTTCTAATATAGAATCCTGGAATATACTAATACCATTTTGACAGTTAGGGGAAAATTTATCATACCATGACGATGACTCCGGTTGTACATAGACACAGGAATATAGAATATCTTTTTCAAAACCAAACAGCGAACGGTCGAAAAGAACGAAAACAGCATTTTCTGTTACTTTAAACCACTTCAGGTATTTAAGTAAATGATTCTTTATTAAAACCACAATACCACCGGAAGATCCACCACCGCTTGATATATTTTGTGCATGTTTCATAACATTCTTATAATCAGAAAAAATATCATTTAAATCTAGATTCTTTGACCATGTCTCAGTTAATCCAATTATGTCAAATGACTTAATATATTCAATAAAATCAGAGTCTGTTAGTTTCTGCGTAATACCAGAAATATTCCAAAATAATAAAATCATTGGGTTATAAGAGTCTTTAGTAGTATTTTTAACATCATCATCTTCATTATTTGCTTCACTTCGATGCGCCATAAAATGCCTATATACAGAAGGAGTATAAGCTGTTAACTCAAAGAAGGAATATAAGCTGTTAACTCACAGAAGGAGTATAAGCTGTTAACTCTTGGAAGGTGTATAAACTCTATGATAAACCTGTTGTTACACGTCTAAATAAGCATTATTTGGAATGAAGTGTTGTAATATGAGTAAATATTTCGGATGTTCTGATAATGTCAAACTACGAGGGTAATATGACCAAATCCATTGGCTATTGTAGGATGAACATTTCGCAGACAGTTGAGGGGAGATTTAAGGTACATGACGTGCTGCAAATATGATGATTCAGCATCCACAGAAGAGGGTGGTCTAGACACATCAGTTTGGAATCCAATAATATGAACCATGGTGTTTCAGAACCTCTATGTTCTCCGCGACGTCCTCTGGCGTACATTAAGGGTAAGAATAGATCTCTGACTATCCATGCATGTCATAAGGAGCTCAACGATGGATAGGATGACCAGACGAGTTGATGTCGTTGATTGATTCATTACACCCTGACTGATCACGGTAACATAAATTGTCTGGTCCAGGGCCTATTATGTACAGGCTGCCGCCACAGCTGGGGTATTTCTGAGTGTGAGGGCATACAACTAGTAACGTGAGGAATTATGACAATGAACATGATTGTTTTCGTCACATTAGAGAAATTGAACATACATATTGAAATATAGTTTATCACGAGACAAAGAATTTCTTAAGAAAAGCGCTGTCTTGACTAATCAATGGTACGACTCAAGTTTGATATCGCATTTGATTATTTGTGCAGTTAAGGTTGTGTATTTACCATCCTCAACAAAGAATGACTTCGCTCTGTGGAGATAACTGCTTCTCTTGAAGTCAGTGATTTATTTGAGACGCACCGATCCTTTCCTCCTAAAATGTATAAGTTAAATGTAATATCTTCTTGTGTATTTATTATTGACAGAAAACACCCCAGGCAAATGGCTGTTTTATGTACATGTGCATCTTTACTGGTGGGGAATCATTATCAGCGACATCAGTTGTAGATTCTGGATACGAGCGTTACTTGTTAATGTTCAAACATAAAGTTTCTTATATTGATTATTTCATGTTTTGTAACAAAATAAATTACGTATCTCGTGAAATATAACAATATCGATTAAGAGGTCTTTGATCTGGGGATTATTGATCCTAATAAATACAAGGTGAACCTGTAGTTGCCAGGTGAATGGTGCTGTGGGCTGTAGACAGGAGGTGAGTCGGTACGTACACATAACCCGACATGATGCTAGTGTAGGTCGATGCATTATGTGCAGCAGAGTTAAACCCTTGTGCACAGTCAATAAGTAAGTGACATGGTATGCGTAAATATATGCTTGCTGCGATGTCCCAGTAATATTAAGACAGCAAGTGAAATGGGTATCATTAGTTAACGACCCCCAACACACACACCTTATATCCCTCATCACACCTTACCTTCCTTTACAACTTACACACCCAACTAAACACCAACCCTAGCACCTCTTGCTCATCACCTTACAACACGTGTAGGATATGAAAACAAACCGCAGATCTAAGATAATGCACAGCAGCATCTCTGTATTCTAAGGATGCAGTGCGTTCTCCATCTCTGTTTTCCGAAATATACGACATGACGTCAGCATGTTCACCTCCATGCTTTTATCAAGGATACACAAATAAGAAAACACACCTTATATCCACTCAGGACTGTTTCCCCTCAACAACTGCACACTTGCCCACGGTGATCGAACACTGACACCGAGCCGCACTGTTTTGGAACCTCTATGGATCTGTGATATGTGATCTGAGCCCGAGCAACCTTTGATGTTTTCATTACATCGGTAAGCATTCAGTTCAGATCAACATGCTAGTCTGCTAGCAATCAATTTTGTTTCACCTTCTGATATTTGAAATGTAAATGATATTGGTGACAAAAAGGCATGTACTTGAGCATGGAATCTACTTATGAGTGAGTCCTGTTAGCAGGGCATTTCAGTTATACCATGCCTGTCAACTACATGTGGAAGGAAAACGGAGGTGATGCAGGTGCTAAACGCTTACAGCTTTTCAGAAATCCACAAGATCAGGCATGGAGCTGGCAACTCAATGGATACCCAATCAATGTCCTGGCATGCTCAATGAATATTCAAATAATATTCTGACATGCTCAATGAATATCCAATTATTGTTCTGACATTGTCACTGAATACTAAATCAATGTCCTGACATGCGCAATGGATACCCAATTAATGTCCTGACATGCTCAATGAAAATCCAATTAATATTCTGACTTGCTCAATGACTATCTACTTAATGTCCTGACATGCTTTTTGAATTCCCAATCAATGTCCTGACATGCGCAATGGATAACCAATTAATGTCCTGACATGCTCAATGAATATCCAGTTAATATTCTGACTTGCTCAATGACTATCTACTTAATGTCCTGACATGATTTTTGAATTCCCAATCAATGTCCTGACATGCGCAATGGATACCCAATTAATGTCCTGACATGCTTTTTGAATTCCCAATCAATGTCCTGACATGCGCAATGGATAACCAATTAATGTCCTGACATGCTCAATGAATATCCAGTTAATATTCTGACTTGCTCAATGACTATCTACTTAATGTCCTGACATGATTTTTGAATTCCCAATCAATGTCCTGACATGCGCAATGGATACCCAATTAATGTCCTGACATGCTCAATGAAAATCCAATTAATATTCTGACATGCTCAATGAATATCCAGTTAATATTCTGACTTGCTCAATGACTATCTACTTAATGTCCTGACATGCTTTTTGAATTCCCAATCAATGTCCTGACATGCGCAATGGATATCAAATCAATAGTTAACATTTATAGCAGGGCAATGCTTTAAGTGATAATCAGCCACAGGACATATGCAACTCTGGACACTATCGAGTCTGGACCGGACAATCCAGTGTATTAGCTGGTGTTCCCGGCTGCTTCGTTTCGAGGGAAGTAAACCCAAGTACAAAATATTGCACTTTTGATTTGCGACTTTACGCTTATAATTTTGTTTATTTGTTTTTTCATAATCAGCAATGTATATTATATGTAATGAATAAGTGATAATTGTGTTTTATTATGCTTGGTTTTTGGGTTGAAATATCTCGAATATGGTATGTGTTCACGAATGCCTGTGAAGTTGTCTGACACCAGGTGTTCCCGAAAAAGGTATCTTGCTCAATGATTCGCCTCAATCACAGCACAAGCAAAGGAAAGTCACTCTATAGTACATGGTAGATAATTACTGTTACCGTTGTGGATGTAGGCTGGCGCCTAAATCCGTTGTCTGTCAGTTGCTTCCCTCAAACGTGCCGGAATGTTATAATCGGGTGTTCGAATCCCAGTTCGTCATGATAACTTTTTCTATCTTTGTCAGTATAATACCCTCGCACTAAAGAATCACCAGCGTGGTGCCTAGCTACAAGATATGAGTTAATTTGTGACCATACACTGTTGCAATACGTGGACTACTGTGTATCCATACACCGACATAATTGTGCTATAGTATATGCCAGTTTTTGCCCATACATAACTGTCAGGGACCCAGTCGATTTGTTTTTAAAAACACGTAACTTTTGTGAGAGGAAACTATTTTTCTCAAGATATTGACCAAACAATGAGTGCATGTCTAAAAAATATGTTGAACATATAAATATTATCGTTGGACTCTCTTCACAGTAAATAGACCTTGCGTGCTTTGAAGCAGTAACAACGGCTTTGAAAATGTAATGTGTGTTTTGTACATCTACATCAAAGTAAGCTGAAATCAATGATAACATCAATGTTGTTATGTCAAATACAATTTCCATTCCTGTAGTCAGTCCTTGGGTGATAAACCTGTCTGGTTGTGTCGGGACGTCGCTTGTCTCCGACCAAGTGGTTAAAGTGTCATCAGGGGGTCCACAATGCACACAGTTATGTCAGCATGAGATCCATGGACTTAATTGACGGCGCAAAAAAGAATGTCCCTTGTGTAGACATCAAACAGAGTGAAAGTTTAATATTCATTTAATGGATTGATACATTACATTGCACTGATTATTTTGGCAGTATGACACATGGAGCATGTTAGCAAGATGTACATGCATGAATTCCACTGGTACATTAATATACACAAGTGGGAGTGTAAACATCGTGAGCAAATATTACAGTGTGCAGGAGATCAGCAAATGTCACATTCAGTCAATATGACATCAAGGTAAAACGTCTGTCATTAAGTAAACATTTCAGACCTGCGAAATTAATGTCATTGTTTCTCAAAACCAAAAGGCCTCAGTCTTTTTCATAATCACTGGAAATGTCTACTGAAAATGGATTTTAGTGTACAATTCCGTCGACGTCACAGACATGAATGCATGAATCCTTATGAAACAGCGTTCCTGTGTTCCTGAATAGTGAGCGTATCCTACTGGTGGCGCCTGCTCACAAAATACATGCACAGACACATGAACTGTTCACCTGAAAGGAAATGTAGCGCACTATAAATGGCTATATTATTCAATATATTAAGCATATCACACCAATGTCTACCATAACTATCAACCTAATACGAACGAATAACTCATTATCCTTGTCTTTACGAACCACATTTTCGCACATATTTGCTCATTGGTGGTTTTAGCAACCCACTTCGCTTGTCTCCGGGACCTAGGACAACCTGGCAGGGTGTCCTTTCAAGAACACCCCGTGTCAGCATTGAAGTTCAGTGCCATTGATCATAAAACTCTTCAAGTTGTCTTTTAATCCCCAGTGTAGTCTGCTGTGACAGGCATCACTACACATCTCTGGTATGCTCCATATTATTCACTCAGCTAAAAAAATAACATTTGTTTCAAGCCATATCCCGTCAAAACGAAACCTGCCTTGTGGATCTTGGGACAACTCATGTTGCTAATAGAGGTCCAACCTGGACTGCACATGGGGAAATTATGCATAGTAGGTGAACGTTTCATGCGTTCTTCACACGATTCACAAACCAGTCAACGTAATCGTACACAACTATCTATACGAGTTGGTGTGTGTGCTTGTGGTGTTAACATCGGTAGTCCGGTTGTAGCTTAATATTTCACTTAGTATTCGCACCCATTCTCTGCTGTAGATTAATAAGTCTCCATGGAACGCCTGGGGTTTGAGACATGGGCCAATACAGACATCGCGGCTACAGTGTAGACTGCTTAATGAAGAAAGATTAGACTGCCTTTACTTGCTGAATTGATGGACGGTGGAGTGATCTCATTTCCAACAATGAGTGATATCCCCCACTGTCTGTCCGTAAAGCATTCTGTGGAATACTTTACCTCCGATAATAAGTATAATTGTAATTGTATACTTTTGTGTGTCTTGACAAGCGTGGACGTTGTAGGAAGTAATTTTCAAGTTGAAACGCAAAGATAAACAGGGAAATCGCTCAGTACAGGAAATGATGCGAAATCAGTCAATGACCTCACAATTGCAAGATCAATAGTCATAACATTGTCCTGCAACTCCCAGTTTTAGGTTTACAAAGGGCAGTACAAAGACTCCAGCACATGGCAGCAGCAAAACGTGGCCTTCGTCCTTGGCATCAGATTAAATTTGGAACCCGCAGAAAGTTTGGGGTTCAAAATAGTTATCACAACTGAACCTAGCAAATAGACGAGACGAAGTCAGGTCGACAAGGCTTCAAATCGCCCGCGTGACGTTCTGAAACAGGTAGAGCCAATATTCCGGCCATTTCCCAAGCAAACGATCAAGCCATGTACATATTAATAAGGGTTAATATATCTTTCAGTCTCGAAACTAATGCGTGATGTTTTCATTTTATGAGAACCCACACCGCCATGGGCCAAAGTAATGTTAAAAACCAATCGTATCGTTATCCGTGTCCATAAATACTCAATCCTGACTCCAGAAACGGTTTGGCTTTTCATAAGTGCCCTTGTTTCTTGCCCTTATTGCATGTCAAACTGCGCTGTAACTATGTTTTAAGCACATAGAACCACAGTTTTTTCACAAATATCCAAACTACTTCCTAATCTCCCTGAATGTGAATAGAGCAATGGACATCTGTGTCAAACAGATGGTTATGTGGGAAAGGGATATGATGAATGCTCTTTTCACAAACATCTGGTGAATACCATTAGTAGAACCGCCTTGACTATGTTGACTATAACGCCCTGGAATGTCTCTCGGCAGATCATGGTGATGCATTACTGGCACTGGCCTTAGGAATGTGTACTTCAAGGTCAACACAGATATATGATTTTGAAAATGTTTGAAAACGTGACAAGAATCTATATCGAAACGTCGCTCTCACCTAATAAAGAAGTTGTTATCCATAAAGTTTGTTCTATATTTGAAAATGTTAAGCTCAAAAACAAAGTTCTGATTTTGGAGACAGACTCGCTGACTTGGTTTATGTCAAGCCATCGTATCCCAATCGATGCTCATGATTTTAATCACTGGATTGTCTGGTTCAGACTCAAATATTTACACCCCGCCTTCGTGTACTTTGAAACGTGTGCACGGCGTAAAACAACATACAAAATAGCTTAACATGGCCACACCCCTAACCTCAGTTGAACATGAATAGGATTTCTTGTTCTGTCTCATCTTTCCAGACAAAACACATAATACGGATTCGCCAGCCAGATTACGTCCGACATGTTTTGCTTTGTAGCTCGGGTACAAGAAAGGCGTTCAAAGCCATCCTCGCGGTGAAAATACGGGCAAGGCGAATAATATTTTGAAACATATCCACTCCTTCCCTTTGACGACTTTTCGAATTGTTGAACAAGAAAATAGTTTGTTCGTTCTTGCAGCTTCTTTACTTCCGACACTCCAATCATAAACATGTGGTTTACAATATTGAGGTGCGGGCATTGACGGGATATATACTTTAACAAACTACAGTTTGTCAATATTCCTGGGGTTAAGACCTCTTTTGACAATATTTCGGTCATATCCCTAAGTGTCAGCTTCATACATTTAGACTCTTACCTCCGGACACAAGCGTTTTAACGAGATACAGGTAACATTGGTGCATGTGTCATCCAATTAAAAAGCAGTCATTGCTTTCTGGTCTGTAGTTATAGATACGTACGTATCGTTATTTGGCAGTTTGTTGTTAATCAGTGCTGTAACTGTATTGCATTGTTCCTGCTAGGATTCAGCAGAGGCACATACATGCAGCATTGTGTTTAGACAGTGGTTAATTCGCAGAAATTATACATGTAGCATTGTGTTTAGACAGTGCTTAATTCGCAGGAATTATACACGTAGCATTGTGTTTAGACAGTGGTTAACTCGAAGGAATTATACATGCAGCATTGTGTTTAGACAGTGGTTAATTCGCAGGAATTATACATTCGAAGGAATTATACATGCAGCATTGTGTTTAGACAGTGGTTAATTCGCAGGAATTATACATGTAGCATTTTGTTTAGAAATTAGTTAATTCGCAGGAATTATACATGTAGCATTGTGTTTAGACAGTAGTTAATTCGCAGAAATTATACATGTAGCATTGTGTTTAGACAGTGCTTAATTCGCAGGAATTATACACGTAGCATTGTGTTTAGACAGTGGTTAACTCGAAGGAATTATACATGCAGCATTGTGTTTAGACAGTGGTTAATTCGCAGGAATTATACATGTAGCATTTTGTTTAGAAATTAGTTAATTCGCAGGAATTATACATGTAGCATTGTGTTTAGACAGTAGTTAATTCGCAGAAATTATACATGTAGCATTGAGTTTAGACAGTAGTTAATTTGCAGAAATTATACATGTAGCATTGTGTTTAGACAGTAGTTAATTCGCAAATATTATACATGTAGCATTGTGTTTAGACAGTGGTTAATTCGCAGAAATTATACATGCAGTATTGTGTTTAGACAGTAGTTAATTCGCAGAAATTATACATGCAGTATTGTGTTTAGACAGTAGTTAATTCGCAAAAATTATACATGTAGCATTGTGTATAGACAGTAGTTAATTCGCAGAAATTATACATGTAGCATTGTGTTTAGACAGTGGTTAATTCGCAGAAATTATACATGTAGCATTGTGTTTAGACAGTAGTTAATTCGCAGAAATTATACATGCAGTATTGTGTTTAGACAGTAGTTAATTCGCAGGAATTATACATACAGCATTGTGTTTAGACAGTAGTTAATTCGCAGAAATTATACATGTAGCATTGTGTATAGACAGTAGTTAATTCGCAGAAATTATACATGTAGCATTGTGTTTAGACAGTAGTTAATTCGCAGAAATTATACATGCAGCATTGTGTTTAGACAGTAGTTAATTCGCAGAAATTATACATGCAGTATTGTGTTTAGACAGTAGTTTATTCGCAGAAATTATACATGTAGCATTGTGTTTAGACAGTGGTTATTTTGCAGAAATTATACATGTAGCATTGTGTTTAGACAGTGGTTAATTCGCAGAAATTATACATGCAGCATTGTGTTTAGACAGTAGTTAATTCGCAGACATTATACAAGTAGCATTGTGTATAGACAGTAGTTAATTCTAAGAAATTATACATGTAGCATTGTGTTTAGACAGTAGTTAATTCGCAGAAATTATACATGCAGTATTGTGTTTAGACAGTAGTTAATTCGCAGAAATTATACATGTAGCATTGTGTATAGACAGTAGTTAATTCGCAGAAATTATACATGTAGCATTGTGTTTAGACAGTAGTTAATTCGCAGAAATTATACATGCAGTATTGTGTTTAGACAGTAGTTAATTCGAAGGAATTATACATGTAGCATTGTGTATAGACAGTAGTTAATTCGCAGAAATTATACATGCAGTATTGTGTTTAGACAGTAGTTAATTCGCAGAAATTATACATGCAGCATTGTGTTTAGACAGTAGTTAATTCGCAGAAATTATACATGCAGTATTGTGTTTAGACAGTAGTTAATTCGCAGAAATGATACATGTAGCATTGTGTATAGACAGTAGTTAATTCGCAGAAATTATACATGTATCATTGTGTTTAGACAGTGGTTAATTCGCAGAAATTATACATGTAGCATTGTGTATAGACAGTAGTTAATTCGCAGAAATTATACATGTAGCATTGTGTTTAGACAGTAGTTAATTCGTAGAAATTATACATGTAGCATTGTGTTTAGACAGTGGTTAATTCGCAGAAATTATACATGTAGCATTGAGTTTAGACAGTAGTTAATTCGTAGAAATTATACATGTAGCATTGTGTTTAGACAGTAGTTAATTCGCAGAAATTATACATGTAGCATTGTGTTTAGACAGTAGTTAATTCGCAGAAATTATACATGTAGCATTGTGTTTAGACAGTGGTTAATTCGCAGAAATTATACATGCAGCATTGTGTTTAGACAGTAGTTAATTCGCAGAAATTATACATGTAGCATTGTGTTTAGACAGTAGTTAATTCGCAGAAATTATACATGTAGCATTGTGTTTAGACAGTAGTTAATTCGCAGAAATTATACATGCAGTATTGTGTTTAGACAGTAGTTAATTCGCAGGAATTATACATGTAGCATTGTGTATAGACAGTAGTTAATTCGCAGAAATTATACATGCAGTATTGTGTTTAGACAGTAGTTAATTCGCAGAAATTATACATGCAGCATTGTGTTTAGACAGTAGTTAATTCGCAGAAATTATACATGCAGCATTGTGTTTAGACAGTAGTTAATTCGCAGAAATGATACATGTAGCATTGTGTATAGACAGTAGTTAATTCGCAGAAATTATACATGTAGCATTGTGTTTAGACAGTAGTTAATTCGCAGAAATTATACATGTAGCATTGTGTTTAGACAGTAGTTAATTCGCAGAAATTATACATGCAGCATTGTGTTTAGACAGTAGTTAATTCGCAGAAATTATACATGTAGCATTGTGTTTAGACAGTAGTTAATTCGCAGAAATTATACATGTAGCATTGTGTTTAGACAGTGGTTAATTCTAAGAAATTATACATGTAGCATTGTGATTAGACAGTAGTTAATTCGCAGAAATTCGAATATATTATGATTAAGTGTAAGCAATGGTGTGGAAGGTATTATATATATCTTTTAGGGTAATCGAGACCAGCAGTAATGCTAAGATCATTTGTTGTGTAATTGTACTGCCATTATATTTTGTACTGCCACATACTTGTATGCTGTCATTGTACCTACTTTGCAGTAAGTGAGTGAGTGAGTTAAGATTTAAAGTCACATCGGCAATATTTCAGCCATATCGTGACTAAATTTTGCAGTAAGTGATGCTGATTTGGAACCATAGCTAAATTTATACTATAATTGTTAATGGTATAAAGTATCTTCTTAGGTTTGGGTTTTGGTTTGTCCGATGTAGATTTCTCAGTAAACCTATAAGTTGAAAATCAACAAATAAAACTGTTACTTTTGTGTTGAAATTAAAACATTTGAGTCCATTCCTTTTCGCAGTAATGTTGTGCTTGCATTGGAATACTGTAAGTAAAGAATCTTGGTCTATTTTACATTTTTGCAAAACTCTTGTAATATAATATTTTGAGCAGATAATCCAGTGATAGTTTCATGTACAGTGATCTATGTGCAACAAAACGCGACAAGCTGAGCATGGTGTGACCCTCCATAAAGAGCTCACTCTTTCCACATGAGGAATCTTTGCTTGACCCGCAGTCGTCGGCACTATTTCAAATCTACCATTCGCAGGACTGTGTAATTATCTGATAGTGACGATCATTATTCTCGGGGGAAATTGTGCGTATCTCACACCACTGGTAACACGTTTCACAAACACATGCGTTCTTTCATGACTGATTATTAATTGTGTATGCAAAATCTTTCTCGTCACTATATATATGGCTGAAATATTGCCGAGGCGACAAGGAAATGCATCGGCAATAATTGTTGTCACTAATGCGACACTGGTGAAAATGTCATGCATTGAACCTTTGGAATGCTTGACCTAATTGCCGTAGCCCCAGTCAAACAGCTTTTAAAGTGGTGTGGGGCGTTGGGGTAGCCTAGTGGTTAAAGCGTTCGCTCGTCACGCCGAAGACACGGGTTCGATTCCCCACATAGGTAGAGTGTGTGAAGCCCATTTCTGGTGTTCCACGCCGTGATATTGCTGGAATATTGCTAAAAGCGGCGTAAAAATAAACTCACTCTCCCGTTTTGAAGAAAACGAAAAGTGAAAAGAAGATGCACGACGGTAATTGAAACGGTCTTGATACTAAATGTCAGTACGGTTTCATTTACCCAATTGTATCATTATAACGAATTGTTTCACGAGATCGTGAAAACAGCCATAGACGCGGTTTAAATGCGGCCTGTGCGTGTAAATAACCGATTTACTGAAGGTATGTTGCATGAGACATTATGCTTTTGCAGAGGTTTGCATTGGTTAAATATCAACCTCGTTCGTAATCTTCGTATTGAGAATCATAAACCTCTATTTATGGCGCAATTGTATGTTCTGCTGTTTATCCAATCATAAAACGTAATCATTTATATGAAACGAAAATATGAAATAACAAAGTTTATGAAACATTGTTGTGATTAGGAAACTTCACAAAGTTGCAACATGTAACATCAGACTATCCGACATCATGCTCTAAGACGTCGTGAAAAAAAGAATATTATCTATTGTAACCACAGCAAAATGTCACATTTTCCGGCCAGAAATAACTGTTCAGGGTGAACCTGCCACCACCTGGCTCGAGTGGACATGTACCGTTGGCTGGACTTCCAAATGCCCGGTAGATTGAAAGATCATTCTCCATATTCACCTCATGCAAGAAGCATCAATGAAAATGTCCACTGGGTTAAGCAGTGAAAATATCGAATGTCCATTCATTCCAAAACAGAGTTCTTCGTAAGATTCAACTGCATTTTGTGTTCATTTATGTATTTATGTACCACTATCAAATACTAATAAAACCATGCGTTCTTTAAGAGGTCAGCGTATCCTGCTTCACTCGGACACTCATTATCAGACATGACTGACTGACTGAGTTTAGTTTTACGCCGCTTTTAGCAATATTACAGCAATATCACGGCGGGGGACACTAGAAATGGGCTTAACATATTGTGCCCATGTGGGGAATCGAACCCGGGTCTTCGGCGTGACGAGCCAACGCTTTAACCACTAGGCTACCCCACCGCCCCTCATCAGACATGGACAATAACATGGTCAAGTGTTTGTTTGGTTTGTTTATTATTTAACGCCTCACTATTCCAGTGATCGACAGCATGAGCATCGATGTACGTAAGTGGGATGCGATGACATGTGTCAACCAAGTCAGCAAGAATGTCTCCTCCTACGACAAGCATGAGTTGCTGAAGACCAATTATAATCCGGATCTTAAGGTGATCACCAGGACAACATATGAACACACAGTACATGTGTAATTGGATTTGACATTTTCTCTAATACGCCAAATGTCAATGACTTGTCTCTCATGAAGCGATCTAAATGTTACACTGAAACCTTGCTGTTGCTACTCTGATCACTGAACAATTACATGAGCTACGTCTTGAAACCTTTGTAGAATGCTCAACTGAACGTTAAACGTTGTCAAATATGGCCACAACACATTTGAGCTGATAAAATATTGCTGAACACAAAGGCAACATTGACCATTGACATATAATCTTGTGAATACTTTTTGTCACTCCAAATCGTTATCCATAGATATAAGCGTGAAACAGATGAAGCGGGTTTGCTGGTCAGACATTGTGTTAGTCCAAGTGGGTCAGTCAGGGACGATGCCATTGTCATACGATATCAGATCATTGACTAATTCACAAATAGAATTTAGAATAAGTTCTTGACATTAAAAGAACATATCGTTTATTGGAGGCTCTTTGCATCTAGACTATTGGAGGCTGGGTGTGACGAAGTTATCTCGAGGCATTGGGAAATAAGCCACAAACACGCACACATCTCTTAAGCCTTGTGTGTCAACTGATGGCACTACACATCTGTGAGTGAGTTTAGTTTTACGCCGCACTCAGCAATATTTCAGCTTTACGGCGGCGGTCTGTACATAATCGAGTCTGGACCAGACAATCCAGTGATCAACAGCATGAACATCAATCTACGCAATTGAGATACGATGACATGTGTCAACCAAGTCAGTCATATCTGCTGTGTGGGCTTGTCAACAGTACATTGACATTTTCATGAAACATGATATTTCTGCAATGGTTCAAATTCATCAACTGTTGAGTATTCTCTTTGGGCATCCTCGACGCATAATTCTACAATATCGGTAACCCGGTTTCGGTGCTTCTGAATGCGGCTAAATACGTTAATCTTTCCTTACAATGGAACATTAGAGTAAATCAAATGAACTGACAGAAGTTAGTTTGTTGTAGTCGTGGAACTGTACAAAATTACATCATTCCACCATGTAACAGCATGCATCTTAGTAAAGTTCGAAGTCCAGGTTTTCTCAACTTACAAATGTTAATGACATATGTATCCAGACTGGGCGCGGGAAGATGCCGACACACATTGTCCAGGCAGTATTTTAAGGTATTATGGAATTAATTGCTCAGGATGGGAACGCGGGGGTGAAGGTTTCGGGATCTAATCACAAATTACGCCGACAATTGACATATTTACGTGCATGGTCGGATTTGCTAAATTGAGTGCCGCCTTCCATGTTGCAGCACATCCAGCGTGTGTGTCTGTCTGTTCCAGTTAGGCTTTCCCTTGCTAATCCCATGTTATTGCCTGGTTTGTCCATGTGGCCTGTCGACGTGGATCTCCTTGTCAGGCTGTTTATGTGAAAGACCCAACGCAAGGGACATTGCAGAAAATCCATTGGACTGAAGGATAAAGGAACAGGTTGCGTCATCTATTCCAGATGTCAGATTTGAAAGAAGATTTCGAAGAACCTCTCACTTCCTTGTTTACCGTTTCCATAAAATAAGGGATTGTTCTACTGACAAATGTAGTCAAATGCTTCGTCCATTCTCTCGGTTTTACCACAAACACATAATCCGTTTAAAAATTGTCAGAATCGATTTATAAGAATCGCCTCTTTCACCACTGGTAATTTCTTGTCTAATTGAAAGGGTAGAAGGAACTTCCTGGAATGGATAATTTAGTTTAACGTAAAGTGTCGGACAAAAGAAGGTATATACATGATTGTTGGTGTGTAGAAAGAAGCAAACAACAAAAGGACATTCATTGGTAATATATTTGATACATTTTCAACCTAGCAAACGTTTGAAACGCATGCAAATGTCCCAAGCCAGTAAACTACGCTTTCAACGTCGAGCAAGAAAGAATTATTTCTGCATGACTTTTTCTTGTTATATTGACCTTCTGGCAGAATTGAGAACCACTACATATGGTATAAACATGGCTAATGTGAACATACCTGGACCTCTTCTAGCTGATGATACTATTCTACTGAATTCTACCACACATGGTATCCAATCTCTAATTGAAAAACTCTACGACTATGCCCCCAAAACGCGTCTCGCTTATAACAAAAGCTGCTCCATAATAATCATTAAACATACAATTCAGTAAACAAAACTAACACTAAAATCTAACTTTCAAACTTGGATAAAGCACTGTAAAAGAAGTACAAGAAACAAAATATGCAGGAGTTGTCCGTACATCAAATGGAAGATAGATAGATAGATAATTGAAAGTTTGATAGGTGTTCGGGCAACTGGGCCCATTTACACCTTGCCCATCATAAAGGTTTGCTAAGTTTATACACTTTTATAAAGTAGTTAAGCTGCCACACGTTTTAATGTAAGCAAGAATGACATTCTGAACATCATTGCGAGTGATATTACTTGTACACAACAGTCCAGTCAATGAGATGTCAATATTAAGCGCTGTCAAAGATCCCACAATCGCCTTACGATGAGTTACATATTTTTGGCAATGCAGTAAAAAATGAGCCACATCATCTAGACGATAACACACTGTGCAATTTGCAGGAATATCATTATTAATAATGTTTAGATATGCACCAAGACCACAATGCCCAAGACGAAGTCTGGTTAAAAGAACCTCTTCTCTGCGATTGTTTCTGGATATTTTTGCTTTTGCTATAAAAGGCTCAATGCCATAAAGATGGCGTTCTCTAAAGGATGAAGTCCATCTCTGTTGCCATTTCGCTTGAGCATGGGTCTTACTGACGTGCATAATTCTGCAGGAGAGGGCAATATTGTCTCATCCTGTTCGGAGACATCAAAATCTAATGCAGCTTTTGCCAACTGATCAGCTTTTTCATTTCCAAATATTCCAATATGAGCTGGTATCCATGAAAACTCAACATCTAAAAGATCTTTACTTAAGTCATTAAAAAGATCAAGGATAATATTGATGAAGTCTTGTCTTGCTGAGGAGGCACCTGTCTGAATTGCTTGTAAAGAACTGACAGAATCACTGAAAACGACCGCTGATACAGGTCTCAAAAAATGAATCCACCGCAAAGCTTCAATGATTGCTGCAAGTTCAGCAGAGAATACAGATAAGTGATCAGCTAATCGTATAGAAATTTCTCTTTTATCAGTGGCTATGAAGATACCTGCACCAACACGACCAGACACTGAGCACTTAGATCCATCAATGTAAATCTGCATTGCATTGATCCACTGTAAACTTCGGATATGTTCCTCGGCAAGAGCTTTAATAATAATAATAATAATAATAATAATAATAATAATAATAATAATAATAATAATCTACTTCTATAGTTCCAGCTAGGCTGCTCACAGGCGCTTGTGCAGATCAGTCTATTTCATTTCAAATAGATGTGTCTTTAAATGTTTTCGAAAAGTTTGTAGACTTGGGGCGGATTTTAGCGACATAGGGAGGTTGTTCCATAGCATGGGAGCTGCACATTCAAAGCAGCGGTCCCCGTATTTGGTCCTGGATGGTCTGGTGATAAGCAGATCTTTATCTTGTGATCTAAGGGTTCTTGTTGGTCTATGGTTGTTTCGAAGAGATGACAAGTAAGATGGAGCAGTGTTGGTCTTCAGGCACTTGTAGATAATGGTAAGCACCTTGAATTTTATGCGTCTGGCAACGGGTAGCCAATGCAGTTCTCTTAACCTGGGGGTGATGTGGTCTCTTCGAGGACAACGAGTTATTATCCTGGCGGCTGTGTTTTGTATAACCTGGAGTCGATGAACCAGGGAAGCTGTTATCCCAAACAAAAGTGAATTGGCATAGTCAAGGCGAGATATGACTGTTGCTTGAGTGAGAGTTTTGGCGGTTTCATCTGAAAGATATCGTCTTAGTTTACCAATCTGATGAAGATGATAGTGAGAAGACTGGCACATTTGGGTGACCTGCTTGTTCATGATCATGTGGGAGTCAAAAACAACTCCTAGATTCTTCACTTGGTAAGAGGCTTTAACTCGTGGCGCCGGCTCAGATTTATTTGCTTGTTCCAGGACATCAAGATAAACTGAGGGAAGGTCAAGTAACCATGGTGGCTTCTTTGGCAGAACACTAACATCAGCTATGGCAACATCACGTACATTATGATGGAAAGCAGTTCTCTGAGAACGCATCCCATAATGCCCCATACCGTCTTTCCAAGGATCTAGGAAATACTCAACACAATCTCCCAATACAGCTGAAGTAGGGTGTTTCATTCCAAAAGATTTCAATTTAAGCATGTACCGAACTTCTAACAGTTCACGTCTGAGATCTAAAGGCATTTCACCCGATTCAACATGTAGAGCCTCAACAGGGTAGTTCTAAATGCTCCAAGGCATATTCGTAGGGCTTTTGACTGAACAACAGCTAGTCTTGCCTTTTGTGTAGCACATGCAGATCCATAGGCTTGACAGCCGAAATCAAGTCGTGATCTAATAATGGGCACGATTCAACAGTAATAAACACTTCCTGTCTGCACCCCATTTGGTACTGGAAATACTTCTCAGAAGGTTCAGGACTTTAGTGCATTTCTGAATCAAATAGTCTATATGAGGTTTCCAAGTAAGCCTCTTATCAAACCAGAGTCCCCAAAACTTGACTTTATCCACAAACACCAAATGAGAACCGCACAAAACCAATTTTGAATTAGGAGGAATCTTCTTCCGAGTAAAAATGATTGCAGACGATTTAGAAGCTGAAGTCTTAAAACCCCATTGGACACACCAGTCTGTACAAGATAAAAAGATTTTTGAATGCCGTTAAAGACAGTGTCAAAATTACTGGACCGTTTCCACAACGCTCCATCATCTGCAAACTGTGATGTTTCGACCAGTACATTGATATTCTCAAACAGGTCATTAATCATAACATTAAATAATGTTGGGCTGATAACACGACCTTGAGGTGTTCCATTCTCTAACATGTATACATCCGACAGAGAAGTTCCAATGCGAACTTCTATACTCCCTCAAGAAATCTTTTATCCAGTCAAGCATGCGGCCACAGACTCCAAGCTTATAAAGTTTTATTACTAAACCGTCCTTCCATAACATGTCATAGGCTTTCTCAATGTCCATGAAAACAGCCAGTAGATATTCAGTGCTTCCTAGTGCCTTTTTAATTTCGGTTTCAAGTCGCACTAAATGATCAGCACAAGATCTGTTTTTTCGAAAGCCTGACTGGACACCTGAAAAGAGAGGTCACTTAAATGTCAAGGCCTTCTATGGCCGACAAGTGAGTATGATTGCCGATGGTTTTGGAGAAAGTGCCTGCTTACTGTTGAGGAAATGATTTGTAGATGTTGCAATACGTTTTTAGACCCGTGGAATGCCGCTGCCGATCGACTCTAGCCCTACATAGGTGCTGTCAAAGTGGCTGGAATTAATAAACGAATTTAAAAGGTGAGTTTTCGCTGTCTTGGGTGATCCATGATTTTGGCTTGGGGCCTTAAAAATAGTTTACGTGGTGAAATCTAACTTTGATTGAGGAGGGGGTGGTTCCGTCGTTACATCCCTTTCCTTTTATATAGTACTATGGTAGGGTTATTATACCTATATGTCTTTCTAACGCTGTTTCTTAGCGTGACACGCCCCTGTGCAACACGACTATTCAACAACGGTGTGGATGATCAGTTGATCGCACGAACCACTGGGCACAGAAGCAATGCAATCAGGGAGGACAAACGTGTTAACGAGCAACAGGAGGAGATGGTGAGCAACATCCTGAACCCAGAAGAAAACGGGGTCATGAACCCAGAGCGACGTCCACGACGACGATCACATGTGACGCTGGGTCTCTGGAATTAGCAGTCAATGTCAAGGTTACAAAAATGTATTTCCCGAAATGAAAGTTGATGTGATCTTTTGCATTTCTGTGTCTCTGTAAAAAGCAGACGAACAGAAGAAAGTAGTCCCCATAGTAAAACCACTATTTTGGTTGGTTATACTACACCCGAGAACAAAACAGTCGTGGTGTAAAGGGAAGTTACATCGCTGTAAAATTGCTTGATGTGGGATGAAAACGCCATTCCTGAGCTGGTGGGTTCCAGGAATCTGAATACCGGAACCCTCGGATATTCTGCTCAGTAATATAATTTATAAAACAGAATTGTTCAAAACGGCATATCATTAAAGTCACTCCTTTACCAAAATGTTGTTTATTGCACTGAGCTGTTACGACGGTCTGTAGATAATCCAGTCTGAACCAGACATCTAGTGATTGACACAATGAGCATCGATCTACGCAACTGGGATCCCATGACACCCGTCCACCTAATCGGCGAGCATGACCACCCGACACGTTAGTCGCCTCTTATTAGTGAGTGAACTACAATTTACATACTATCTGTAATATTGCAATAAACGCCTCTGATGGCAAGCATGACCCAGATCTTGACAGGTCTACTAGCAGGTTCTTTGATCGTGACATCACCAGTGTTAATGACCAGATGTATTATTCTCGGGTCATATACTCCACGGGTGACATATTGAAATAGAACATATATCGACAAACTCCTTTCCATGCTGAAATCAGAGTCCAGATAACGATTCCCACTGTATCTTAAAACACTATGTGCAGTGGTAAGTTCCTTCAGGAAGACCTTGAAGCAGAAGGGAAAATATTGTTCAACCATTCGCTCACCATGACCTATGTATTTGTACTAATATTCTGGAAAGGATGTTGTTCAAATCTTCACTATTATGAAATCGTATATGACTCTAGACAACCCTTAGCGATAAAGGAAAGTGTACATACTATATCTATTAAAACTAAAATGACAATTTGAAACTGATATTATTTTCTAATATTACTCTTTTTCGTCTCTGACGTCAGTCATTGGGAAAACAGTCTGTATCGTATGTCGGGACTTAGAGAATGTGAAACTCCTGTGACATACTGCCATCGTTACTGGAAATGACTTTTAACGTAAAGAAACCGTTATGTATGAGAGACAGATTCGAATGCTTCAACCCAAAAGAGTTCTTCAGTGCACAGAGATTAAATATCGAAATTCGTGCAAGTATTATATGTCGTGTCTCTTTGGGGTTTGGTGGGAGTCCGATCTGATCAGAAAATGTTCCAGTACGTCATGCTTGACCTGTGACTGACTGACTGACTGAGTTTGGTTTTACTCCGCTTTTAGCAATATTCCAGCAACATCACGGCGGGGGACACCAGAAATGGGCTTCATACATTGTACCCATGTGGGGATTCGAACCCGGGTCTTCGGCGTGACGAGCCAACGCTTTAACCACTAGGCTACCCCACCGCCCCCTCTTGACCTGTAAGTCTACACAACTTGAGGATGGGTGGCTAGACTAGCTGTATAGTTCATCGTACACAGATTGTGTGGATTGTGCTGGTTCACACTTAGATTATTCAAAGCCAACCCAATATCAGAATTACTCATTAAAACAAGTCGCCGACATATTGCTAAACACACACTTACTTTTCTCATTGAAAATGAGTGACGGGAACTACCGGTACAGTACGAGACGTTTCGCGAACACATTGTGTCAAAACTATTTGTTCATTCAAATACTTTCCATCATTAATTAGCGGTATGTAATTTGTTTCGGCAAATTACCCAGAGCGATTGATGGGGATTACAAGAGGAGCAATGGGTTAAATTTGTAATGATAGAAACACTGGTTCCTTTTAGTCATAAACTGTATTTAATTTTGTATTATGAATGTGTGTCATATCTTCTATTACCCCATCTGAGAACAATTAAGTTTCCGTATTTACAGTACTACCAGAAATTATTGAGAATATAAAGATTGTAATTTTTTATACTTTATTCACTCATTACTCACGTATTAATGTGAGTATTAGCAGAACATAACTCCAGATTCAAAGACAGGTGAACAGTTAGTATTTTGTCAAGTCGCCATGGGCAGCAATGCAGGCTTCAATGCGGCGGGGCATACTACTGATCAAAGAAGTTAGAAAGTCGTGGTCCATGCTGTCCCAATATCGGACCACCTTTTCTTTCATTTCAGCAATATTTGTCAGATTTTTCTTATTGACACTTTCCTTCATAAATCCCCAAACATTTTCTATTGGATTTAGGTCAGGGCTATAGCTTGGCCAATCTAATAATGTCATATTTTGGGTCCGAAACCAGGCCTGTGAATGCTTTGAACGATGTTTTGGGTCGTCGTCCTGCTGGAAAATCCAAAAAATTTCAAAAACACGTGAGCAGATGGAAGTAAATGTCCCTCGAGAATATCTGTGTACCGCTCACTGTTCATATTCCCTTCAAATAAACAGAGAGGCGTTGCCCCTAACACAGATATGCCACCCCACACGTTAAATTTCGGACTGTACTTTGGGCGCTGATACAAAGGTTTTTTTAGTTTGTTTGGTCCAGAATTTCAGTGTATTAGGAAACAGCCACACAGAACTTTCATCTGAGAAAATCACATTGTCCCAGTTTAAATTTCTATGCTGTAAGCACCAGATCAACCTTCGCTCCTTTTGTTCAGGTTTCATGATCGGTGATGGAATTCCTCGACCTTTCTGCCAACCCATTGCATGCAGCTCAGTTCTAATTGTCTCCTTACAGACAGCCACAGTTCCTCTATCAATCGTATCCAGCCTTAAGTTTTCTAAACTCCTTCGTTTGCTTTTAGAAACAAGAATACCAAGCTGCCTCCTGTCACCGACAGTCAATTTTCTGGGCCTACCTGCGCGTCCCTGGTGATAAGTGCCATATCCATTTGCAATATGTTTCAAAACACGATAAACAGTGGACAAAGGGATGCCTGTTCTACTTGAAATCACTTTAGCTAATTTGATGTCCTTGCTATAATACTCTAAAATCAACTTCCTCTTCTCTAAATCATCCATACTGAGGATCACTGAAAATGTTGTCTGCTAGCAAGTGAGCAAAGGGGGATAGCTCTTCCCAAACTAATGAAAAAGGATTAACGGAGTTGTCTCTCTTGAATGAAACCAAGCACTTGATAGCTGGTCAAGGTTGTTTATACTAGAAATCCAATTAAACATATTCTAAAATTCTCAATAATTTCTGGTCATACGTATTTAGTGTCGCGAAACACCAGAACGGCACATAGAAGATCCGTCACATATGGCGATACAATTTATTGTTGAATATTGTTGTAACTGTTTTGCATTGTTTTTGTCCAGAGACAGTAGAAGTTCATGACAGCGGGTTTTAACATTTCTGAGTTGTTGGGAATGCACAACTTTATAATGTAAGCAGTGGAGTGGACATTACTATATTTTGATACTTTTGGAGTTTAGAGTATTTTAGAATTTTCTAGAACAGTTTTAGACTAAACATGCGTAGTTTAGAACTTTCCGGAATATATTTAGTCACTATTAGCGAACTTAGTCACTAAGTTTTTTAAAAGTAACGTGAATTTAAAAAAACGATCTGATAAATATACAACTCGGTTGTTCGGACAAGCTGCCGCATCATGCACAATATGCAAAAACTCATCCCATTTTCAAAATGTCAATATCTGTGATGACGGATTGAATCTACTCTGCCATGGCGTGAACCAATTGAACGTAATCCAATTTCAGGTGAAAGATCGTAATTGCTTCTATTGAGGTATATATTTTGTATAGAATGCCTCTCCTCAATCAATTCATCCAAGCATCAGATTGAAGGGCGTGCCTCTAAACAAACCTGTTGAAACATGTCTCATTCCTATAAGACATATTGCCTGTGTTTGTGGATTGAGTGAGTGAGTGAGTGAGGTTAGTAACGTTGCTTAGTTGTGTCAGCAAGATTCAAGCACAAGATTTTCTATGATTTAGATCCACGGCTCTGTCCCTGATTAAAATGCTTGTGTGCTCGCTCTGATTCCCTTTCAAGCAATGACAGTACCATATTCTTTCCCAGGTCGCTGGGGGTAGCCTAGTGGTTAAAGTGTTCGCTCCTCAAGACTAAAGTTCTGGTTCGATTCCCTTATACATACAATGAGGGAAGCCCATTTCTGATGTCCCCCGCCGTGATGTTGCTGGAATATTGGTACAAGCAGCGTACAACCATACTCTCTCACTCACTCGTTATTCAACACATAGATTCAATGCGCGAAACCAGGATGCAAGGGGATTCACTATTATTTACTTAAAACTACGAGGGAGAATTTTGCATTTATCATTTTCACCTTAACACACTTCTCTCTTATCACAAAACAATCATTGTAACAGTCTTACTGCACATGACTGCCTCCGTGGTGTAGTGGTTAGAGCGTCCGCCCGGAGAGCGGAAGGTCGCGGGTTCGATCCCCGACCGCGTCATACCAAAAGACGTTAAAATATGGTACTTGTTGGTCCCTGCCTGGCGCTCGGCATTAATGGGTACAACAAGGACTGGTCGGCTCGGAGTCAGTATAATGTGTCTGAGTGGGGTATTCATGCTTCACTGCGGCATGGTATCTCAGTGGGCTAGCACTATAAAACCAGCTTCAGACTGGGTTAGTACAAGCAGCCGCACATACACATACACACGCATGCACGTCGTCATATGAGCGAAATATCCCAAGTACGACGTTAAACTCAATTTCACCTCACCTCACCTCACCTTACTGCACATACACACAGTGATTTATTTATACTTTTCTCACAGTGTCATTAGAGGTCTAACCAGAAAATTTTGGTCTGCTATTGCCTGCTATCTTACACCAAATAAGATCCGGGTTAGAATTGATCTTCAGTAACCCATGCTTGTCGTAAGAAGCAACTAACGGGATCGGGTTGTCAGTCTGGCTGACTTGGTTGACACATGTCATCGTATCCCAATTGCGTAGATCGATGCTCATGCCTTTTGATCAATTGATTGTCTGGTCCAGACACAGTTATTTACAGACAAAACCAATGTAGCTGGAATATTACTGAGTGCGGCGTAAAACAACAAACAAACCAAATCAAACCTGATATCTTAACATGAAACACAACACTAGCACCACCAAAAGATTGTTCTTTGTGTGTTGTGTATGCGGCAGTCAGAAACAGCAAGACTACATCACAGCAACATAAATACAATCGAGTGAGTAGAAGGTACTCCAGTGAATGAAGTCATGAAAAACAAGCCCCACAATCCGTATGTGATGATGCCGAATTACCCTCAGATCCTGATCACAGGATACAATCATTCACAATCGTTAAGGTATTGTAGTGGACGGTGTGTTATCACAGCAATGCATGTAACTTGTTATAAAATATGGAACATGTCTGTTGATCCAAGGTATAGTTTATATGATGCAGATTGACTTGGGCCTTGTGTTTAGTTCTTACAATCATGCCTAATGGCAGTGAAGTTGGCATCAATACCAGTATGTGTTTTCATTTCACATATATCTGAAAACAATTATTTTACGAACTTGAAGAAATGTAAATGGTCACGATTGAACGTCAGCAGCCGCCGTATCTCCGAATGTGCCACAATACAGCTGATCCGCTCAGTATGTTGACTGTCACCCAGAACTATTCATCATTCATGACAACAATAGAGTACGTAAATGCTTTAAATGAGAACTGATTTTTCTGTGAGCTGAGTTAGAGTTATGAGTAATTAAGTTATGTTCACTGGAAATAACTTATTTTCCTTGATTGAGTGAATGTGAATGATCACTCTTTAATTTGCTCATTAAATTTGTAATTGACTGAGTTTGAATTTACTGAGTTATGTTCACTATGATTGTCTGAGTTCACTTTTGATGATCGAGTGTGAGTTATGACTGATATTAATTTGCTCACTCAAATTAATTGACTGATCTAATATAAACATCATAAAAGTATAAATATCTTCAAACATACTTTGTCATTTCCATAATGGCTCATGCCTAGTTATCACAAATGAACTCTAAGTTCATTCCCATTTCTCGTGGTGGTAGTTATTTGTGTGTTGATGGCTACATGTATATCACTTGTATTTCATTTTTAACCACTTTGCTTTTACGTATCACCCAAGTGTTTGTAAGCACATCGACCACCCATTGCTAGTAACAACTGATCCTTGGCGATACTCCCCAAAGCTGAGCTCTGTGTTTAAACTATTCTGCTTCCCAGGAACAACCAACTTATACTACTGTTTCCATGGGCATTTAGCACTTTCTGCATGTTCAATATGCAGTGTTCAATGTTCCTACATTCATCTGCTGTCTACTTATATACTTATGGAAATGGCGAGTGGACAACTTTCTGTTTGACTTTTAGTTTTACCAACAATCAAGTCAGTATCAGGTTTACCGCCAAACATCAAGTGATAGATTTGTCACAAGTGTACCATTGGCTCCACCATACTTTTACCCAGAATGTACATGCATTGAGTATGATATGTCGTTTGTAAGGTACTGCCTTTAGATGTGGATATATATTATCAAATTTGAAACCATCAAAATCAAGTGTTTGTTTATTTGTTAGGTTTAGGGTTCCACACATCCACATGATTACAGCAAGTAGATTTACAAGCCAGATTAGTTATGAAATTATGAGCAAAGACAACGACATTTACGATCGAATAATACATTACCAAAAATGACACTGGCCTGGCCACCTCATCCATTTAGTAGCCTCGTATGACAACTTAGGTTACTGTGGACCTATTGTAACCAGGAATAGAACAACCCGGACACAACACACTTAAACACATTGACAAGTCATTCAGTGATACCGACCATCTTTATCACAAGTGGTGTTGGCGATCTCAGACGCGTTTGTTAGGCAAAGCTCCCCTCCAGCCAATTTTCAGTTTCTTAGATAGCTCGGTCCTGATGTCTTTGTAGGATGGGTCATCAGCTCGGTTCCAGTTCTCTTCTGGGTCTTTCATATGATCATAGAGTTCAGCTGCCTTTACCTGGTCCCACATCGGTGTATAGATAGGCCTGCCTTTGAAGTTGATCCACTCTGTGTAGCGATACAGGTCTGTCTTCATTGTGTAACCCATGATGACATCACCATGGAGACCGTCTCCTCCTCGAGGGTACTGGGAGAAAGCAGCAGTTTTCCAGTTTTTCATTGTTGGGTTTGTCATGAGTGGGACCATACTAGTACCTTCCGTGCACAGACTGATGTTTTGAGAGTTTGGTGGACAGGTTTCAAGTTTAGGAAGTTCTGCAGCATCAACTAGAGTCGGGTACAGATCGACAAATTCTGTCAGGTGCTCTGTTACCACACCTTTATCAGTGACTCCAGGAACGTGTATCATCATGGGAGCATGGGTGGCGTCTTCGAAGTTCGTGTGCTTCTCCCATTCTGAATGTTCGCCCAACTGCCACCCATGATCTCCCCAGAAGGATATGATTGTATTGTTAGAAAGTCCTAAGTTGTCGAGCTCTTGAATAACTTTTCCCAGCTCATAGTCAATATAGCTGATACAGCTGTAGTAGGCCTGTCTCAGTTCAAGGGTCAGTGTTGGTGGAAACGTGAAGTTTATGGCACCGATATCGGATAGGTTGTATTGCTTGATGTCTTTGAAAATCCCAAAGTCTTTAAAGTCATGCCAGGCAACAGCTGGCATTCCAACTGGAGCATAATAGTTTGGTGCTGGTCGAAGACTCTCCAAGGGATAGAAAGTATTGAAACGAGCAGGATAGTTCCATGGTGTATGCGGTTTATGGAAACCTACTGCTACAAAGAAAGGTTGCTCACCTGACTTTGCTCTAGGTGCGAGTTCCTGGAGTGTTTTTATTGCATGGTCCGCAATCATCTGATCCTCAAGTGGTTGGACCTTCTCTCTTTCTTCTGATACTGCTTCACATAACAGGTCATGTCCTCCATATTTGTCTCCTGCATGAAAATATGGATCCGTCCAGGATACGGGATCATCTCCTCCTGATGAACTGCCCGGATGAAAGATCTTCCCCATACCGATAGTTCGGTATCCATTACGCTTGAAGTATTCAGGCAGTGTTGTAAAGTTACCCCCAACTTGTCGGAAGTAAGGTCCAATGTCCCATATGTGACTAGTGTCAGGCCGCCTGCTGGTAAGAAGGGCAGTTCTACTGGGGCTGCATAAAGCCTGAGACACATAGGCTCTCTTCAGAACAAGGGATCTGCTGGCTAAGGCATCGAGAGCAGGTGTATGCATCTTGGGATGGACAGGAGACGGCATGTCTGGACCCACATAGGCATTGAGGTTTGGTCTCATATCATCTGACACCAGAAACAAAACATTTTTCTTTGCACCCACAAATGCAATCAGTATCAGTTGTAACACTGGTATGTGTATCTTCACCATCATGTCAGACTGGGAGAAAGCGTCATTATGTGTGAATATGTCAAGCTGCGAAGTATTCATATGTAGCAAAATAAATCAATGGAAGACAGTGTGTTAGTGACAGTTGTTATTGATCGAAACTTTACAATTTCGTTGAAGCATAACAGCCAATATGTCTAATGACTTGACATGTTAAACGTATTAATATACTTTGATTGTCTTGAACGTCGTTATTTCTGAACAGATTCAATCTTGATTGAATATAAACTCTTTTACATTTAGGTTTCGCCTCTCTGTAATTACACATTTGTCAGCTAAATGTCCACCAACACGTGGCGGTGGAGTAGCCCAATGGTTAAAGCGTCCGCTCGTCACGCTGAAGACCCAGGTTCGATTCCCCACATGGGAACAATGTGTGAAGCCCATTTCCGACGTCCCCCGCCGTGACATTGCTGGAATATTGTTAAAAGCGGCGTAAAACCACACTCACTCACTCACTCACTCCACCAATCACGTACATATGTGAATGTATCATACATACGATAAAACAATCCGGGAAACTCACCATCGACAAATATGGAAATGAGGTCATCTTGGTGTATCTATTTCTAAAAATAGACGTCTCCCTGCTCTATCAGCAAACATTCGTAGCAAGTTCCCGATACGTGTTTCTGTAAATAAACCAAGGTGCAGAGAGGGAACACACAAAGTCGGATATGATAAGCCCGACACTGGGTGCTTGGAAAACAGCATTATTCTACCTCATGTAAGCATGTTCATCTTTGATTGGTTGACGCGACCTTGAACAAATTACCATGTGTGCCCGGTGCACGGCCGTACACCGCCCAAGCAGGGTATAAATCTTTGCGAGGGAGGATAAATCATTTATACCCCGTCCCATGGAAAACAACATGCATCTACGGCAGTCGGTGAACCGTGAACCAGTGGTTCGGATCGACTAGTCGGTAACATGTCAGTAAAATATAGGATTGAATTTCAGTTTGCTTTGATGTTATATTTACATAATGAGAGATTTAAACATTCGGTAAGATAAAATCGTTGTAGCATTGTAATTTGGGGTATACGGAGTTTTATGCGTTCCTCGTTAGGTTGTATCCATCGAGCAGGAGGGGCGAATAAAACCCCATATACCCCTCATCACAATGCTACGAGGGGCGATCAAACAGTTTGTAGAGTCACCAAGAAAACGATACAAATGCAGTTATTGCTATGTTTTATTTTTCTACATATTATCTGTCAAACTCAAGCAATTTGGTTTTGCTATGTTCCAGTCTCACGATCCCCATTTTATTTGACCTTTTATCTTGGTACCCTCCCAAAACGCAAAATCCACAAAATAGGAAACAAAATATGCAAGAAATATTTTGTGTTAGAGATTGATAGAAGTCCCATAGAATCACACTTGGGTATTAAAGTTCATAAAAAAGCAATTTGAAATTACAATCGCTTGTTAAAGTGACCTCTTAATGTTGACTGAAAGAGCTTGGTTTGGAGACACTACCCATCCCCTTTCAGATGACGTAATCATAAGGACATAACTTATTCTAATGTTTTCACTTATTCATACATGATGCCAAGGGTTCAAACTAAACACAAAATGGTCACACAAGTGTCAGCTCACAATATATTGTAAATAGTACGAGCTTGAATATCTGGACACAATGTTTTAGAAAAATTGAAATGGGGGTGTCCTTAACAAACCATCCTCGACTAAATATAAAATAAGCAATCCAAATCTTTGACTGTTGATTATGACGGGAAGTCATCCAATACTATAAGGAACATATTTTATATGATATAGTCTGAGGGCATACCATTATCCAAGAGGTACCAAATGACAGATCGTTTTTCATTTTCTGCAGTTTTGGTAGAAATATTATACCCCAATGTGTTGTGATGCCTAATATCTCGTTAACCACATTACCCACATATGTGAAATTTTGGATATGACTTTGCTAAAGATTCCTTAAAAATAACATAGGAGCTTTTCAAACACTGGACATCGAGAATACAGTTAGTCTACGTACTTTTTGATCGACCCGCGTACGTCTTATATTATCTTAGTACCAAAAAGCAGGCAACGGATCTGAATGGTGGCATGGGTGACAGTTGTTGTTCAGGTCAGCGGAAAGATGGTGATACTAGTGTTCTTACATCTTCCAGACAAGAAACAGACAACCTTCGAACGAGCTTTCTCGCTTGTCAATGATACGGCAATGACTAGATGTTTCTAGGTACATCATTAAAAATATAATTTTATTAATCTTATTACAGATCGACTTCGAATTGGCCGCGAAGAATGCGCCAACAGTGGTTTTTCTGGTGTTGGAATGGACAGGATGTATTTTCTTCCATTTCACCCAGTGCATCTGGAGACTGACACAAAACCTGGGACTGCAGGTTGACTACGGCAGCATCCCCGAAATGAAACAGTTCGTCAGTGCTGTATTGCCTTTGGTGTCATTAGCAGATGTAAGTATTCACCATGTTCCTATCTAAATGCATATCAACAATTGTAGAAACAATTTTTAAGTATCTATTTATACATACTAAGTTGTTATACATTATTGCCATATATCAAATGTAATTCATATAATTTATGTTGCAGGTGGAAGACGTGTGGCTACAAGCACTTGCCGATATGTCCCAAGATCAACGATGCAATAGTCTGGCAGATTATGTCACCTCCATCTGGATAAAGGTCAATTTCCCGATGAGAACGTGGAACCACTATATCACAAAGGGTCCAAGAACGAACAACAACCTTGGAGGTTGGCATGGGCGCATGAAGAAGTTGGTAGGCAAGGCTCATCCAATTCTTTTCGAATTCATTCGATTCCTACTGAGTGAGCAGAAATGGACTTGGTTCAATACGACGCCGGTCAGTGGGAAGTTGGATTTCAACCAGATGACTGTATATCAGTATGCAGACAGTGCAGCACATGCTCTTAAATTTGAATTTTTACATTAATAAAGTTGACATATTGCTAGATGATATATTGTAAAATTTAGTATTTTAATGATTAAAAATAAAGTTGTAAAGTGGGTTATTATAGATCCTGCAAAAAAGTGATACGGTGATAAACTGTTATTTTGTACTTATGTATGAATGAAATGAACATGAACACGCAAAAAGTCGCCTTCCTGCGAATACACCGTTGTTTGTATTGATGAATATTTGTATTACTGTTGTACTGCTGTAACCAGATCTATTGTATGTCATACAGTCCCTGTGATTGTACTACTACCGCACTGTGAGCTGCCATTGTAAATACTTTACAGTAATTGATGTGTGAATCCAGTTCATTTGTGGCAGAGTCAACTTTGTGCTGTGAATAAACATGTGAATCTTTTAAAGTTGATTATCATATTTTAATGAGACATACAAGCTCATAAAAAACTAAATCTAACCATTTTATCAATTATTTTATACTCAACACTCAACATTAGCCCTCTAAACATCAATGTTGTCTCAAGTATAATCTATTTCAGCATTACTTTTAGGTTTTACCATAGATACTCTTTTAATCATTTGTTGTAAATATCATTATCTGCATACGTTATTTATCCATACTGCAGACGTAGACACTGGCTGTGTCGCCTGTGCATGCAGCAGCTCAGGTCATACCAACCTGGTATGTTGTCATTGTTGTTTCAGGTATATCTACCATTGTGTATTATGTAATATCTATCACATGGGTAATGTTTACATTATCTGTGCTATGTAGTATAATTAATACATGTGTATCATTCATGTGCATCATAAGGTAATGTGTGTTACCATGGGTATTATTCATTTATCTGTGAAGTTGTCATGGTAATATGTTGGCAACAGTATTTATGATTAGTTTTATAATATGCAGAAATCACTTGTTTCTTATATATTATATACATATATACATGTACGTGTGTGTATTTAATTAAGTATTTCTATATATCTAAGTAAATCTATATATCATAGTGCATATGCATTATATGCATGCAACGTCTAAAGTATATATATAACATGTGATGTGATTCGTGAATTGCTGTAAACTTTTATTGTTATTCTACCATGTTTCAGGCTCCTGTTCTTTATTGCAAACTATGTAATACAAGTCCATCACCTCACACCCTAGTGGCTTTGTGGTGCTTGTCAGACATAAGACACATTCTTAATGCAAATGTTAATACCATAGCATTCTTTGGTTTCACATATTTCCATGTGACTTCTTGTTTCAAGTAGGAAGTCGACAAGTTTCAGCTATAAAAACTAAATATACTCTGTCTTTCTTTGAGACAATTTTTCAGGAGCATTCATTAATGAGTTTTCCGTGACATAATTTAAAAAAAACCCAATTTACAATCATAACAAAATTATGTGCATAAGATGCATCTATAGTCTCATTAACCTACAAACGCACTGGTGTCAAATTCCGAATTTCTGTTCGTTAAATTCGCTGCCTCTCAGATCAAGAGTAAGCTGCTTCAATCCCCGTTAAGCCTGTTTTCTAATAACATTCTGTCTGCTTCATGCGTGGGATTTTAATGCAGGTTGTGACCTGGAAGTATGCCTGCCAGTCACCCACATGTAGTTTTACAGTGGCTTCCTGTGGGGACAGCTGTGAGAGTCAGCACTGTTACATGTGGTACGACTTTTGAAAGTATCAACATTTCAATCACATTTGCGTATTTCATTGTCACAGTTAATATCTGCCATCTATCTTTACTTTAATGGTCTGTGCATTTACGGCGTTTGAAACATAATCTTGTTACTAGTTCACAACCTCGCCATTCTTATATACTTCCGCATGTATATCCTGAGCAGATTCCAGGGATCTATATGTTGATAGTACTTTCTGAACAACATGTTTGGAGAAGTGGAACAGCACGATGTTTCCTCAAACAAAACTCCTCCAATATCGAGAGGTCCGTAGCTGTCTCTCTACATGTAGAAGTTATGTCGCTTCCATTTCAGAAATTATCCGAAATATCAACTGCATCTAATGTAAAAGGCGATGACAAATGTTACTTTCTTGACATGTGATTATATTATCAACCACTGGATTGTTTTGTCCATATCCAGTTAGATGCATCCTTCTGTGTGGCTATCTTACACTGATACCAACAGTGTAACTCTCTCTGTTAAGTTCAATCAGGAACTGTACTCCATCATACGACAAAGGCAAACAGATTGGTTCTGTAATCATCTAGTCCTACATTTCGGATGAGGATTTAGCAGCAAATAATCATTTAGTTATTAGCAGAGTGGAGATGGAACTCGGTCGCCGCATTATCATTAATGTGTGAAAGATGATTAAGGATATATGAAATATGAAGATCGGGGTCAAGGAGAACGGTTGGTACAGCAAACATCATCAATCATCTACAAGACTATTATACACAGTTTACATAAGGTACTATCTAAATAAACTTCATCATTTTCAGTGTGCAATATGTTCATCTTTTTGTTATCTCATTAATTTAGTTTAACTAAGCTCGTAAACCTGACGACCTTGACATGAAACAACAGATAGGAAACCAGATGGCACCTCACTGCCTCATCTGATACAATTCACTCTCGTCACATTTATGTAACATGGTGAGAGCTTTTAAAAGAAAAGATTTAATATGAGAAGTGTATCTCGGTGTAAAACTTGCCTCAGGTAAGAGAAACAGTTGATACACGCCAGCAAAGATAAACTACTAAATCTAAGTCTTTAACTCGACACCGTTAGGCCTACACATCTGATGTAGGTTCAAGTAAAGCGGGTATTTTGGAGGGCGCTTAATCACATACCCTGTATTGATACGCTGTCTCTGAATATCAATGTAAATGTAAGACAAATGTGTGCCTTTGTATATTCATTATTGATATACTACAACGTTAGGGTTACATTTGGAACTAAATCTTCTATTTATTGAGATTGTTCATCATGAATACATGTAAGTAGCTTTGAAGTTGATCTACTATATATAATATCCTGGCCAAATCACCACCTACTGCGTACGGAGTAAACTGCGTGGCTAACGGTTTACGACAAATAATAGACTTGACTTTAGCAATATACGGCTTAATAGTCATTCCAAATTACTTTATTTCAGATTCAGCAGGTATGCTCATTCATGTACATTACACTTCAAATACTACGAGAAGATGATCACGCCAGGCTATTCAAAGTATCACGGAATACACTTTGAGGTTTTCAAAATTTCGCAACACAAATGCTTATAAATTTATATTATTAGGTAAATATTGTTTTGTAAAACAACTCAAACCTATTACATCATTTATTCATGAAAATCTCGAGAAATATTCAATTCAACAGAAATTCTGATTCATGTGCTGATCCGCCAGAGAGGGAGCACAGTTGGTAGTGCCCATGGGGATGCCGGATGCCATGTAATCCTTATTCATGTATAGCTAAACAAATAACACTTCATCTTCTTTAGAGTAAATCCTTTCGCCGAGAAATGGGGCTATGCGTTCGGTACATATTCAAACCTTTAAGATAGTACTTTACAATATTGATTCATTCTTTTGTATCTGATTAAATCTGGAACTTCAATACATTCCAGCCGAGACCCACTGTCACTGGTGGTAACGTTATGGACAGTCCACAACAGCATGTTTAAATCGGTGTCGCTGTCACTTTTGATGAAAATTTGAGGCGTCGTTTGACAGGGTCCAATAAATTTAAATGCACAACGAAATTAACAATTGGAGTATGAGTGTTTTTCAGGTGTCAGAAATGATATGTCCTGGCTTATGGCAATATTTACAAGTAGGGTCTGACGAAAACCCAGAAACATCTTAAGAACCAACAGGAGTAGAACTTGACCTTTTATCAACAAACTCAAACCCAGAATTTGAAATGTTTGAACGAGATCTGGGGGAAGTAGAACTACCATTTATTGGTTTATTTCCCCGAGAACTGTCTGCAATATTGATTGCCTAAGATTAACTCTATGAGTTAGTGAACTATCATCTGACACAGTAGCAGCCTGTGCAACTAATCAACTTTCAGCTCTTAAAGACAAGTCCGAATGTCTCTTGAGACGCACTGCTTAAATCCACTGACCTCGTTTGAAGTACACCACCTATCAAACAAAGTTTCCTTTGTCTCTATCAAAATCAACAAAAGAAGTCCCATCCCTTTCTAAGCTGACCTAAACGTTTGCGTGAAACTTCAGGAACCATCTCGTAAGCCTTCAACACTGCAGCCGTAACAGTCTGATAACCAGAATTCGTATCATTAGGTGAGGGCAAGTAAACTTCCTTACCTACGCTTTTCAAGGACATGGTTCACTGACTTTGAGGCCGTTTCAAATTGTTAACCACCTTTCCGAAATGCGAAAATCAAATTTTCAACATCATGTTCAGACACGTAACAAATCTAATCTGCCCCAAAAGATCAAACGGTCTATGACTTATTGCATAACTGTGAGACCGATTATTTTGTAAATCAGTCTGTTTTATTCTTATTCTAAATTCACTCCCTTCTTTTTGTTTTTCAACTTGAAATATAATAATGTTTTCTTTTTCAAGTTCCATTTCCAACTGCCTTTTCCGTATTTTTCTCTTCCTCAATTTCTACGTTTCCTACAAGCCAAAACAACCGTTTTCTCTTCAATTAAGGCCCAAGCGTCATCATCCAAAATTCGTTCCTCGACCAGGATTGTGATCAAAACACTTGTTATCTTGACATCGGCCTTAATCATACGAAATTTGATGTCAAGGTTTTTATATATTTGGCCAGTTGAACCTGATGAGGCTTTTTGAGCATTGATTTGTTCTCTAGAAAGTTCCCAAGTTGAAACAAAATTTAACCGCGAAGTTCTGGAAAAAACTAGGTGTGAAAGCACCTTTCCTTTCAGCCCTTTCCAGATCATTCTGTCTAAATCAGGAAAAAGTCTAAAAATAGCACATCACAACCCCCCTAATGAATGGACACCACTGTGACTATACATCCACAGGGTCGACGAGATAACTTCTTCGAGTACAAGACTACTGTTATAGAAATGTCATGTCTTGCAATCAGATATTATACATTGGTTTCGTTTTGCACTTTCCAGAAGAAATGCCACCAGATGCATTGTGCCCATCAGGCTAGTCTATACTTGGACAATCTTCTGATAATACATTTACACAATAGTACAAAAAGGCTTTCTTGTAACACTACTTAACACAACATAACAATCCCCCATCGCCTACCTTCACACACGGATACTAGACGTTTGTCAGCGAAAGGCGACATAAGAAGAAATAGGTGCCTTTCGGCTGTACACAGGGCATTGTACTATTGTACTATGAATCTTCCTTAACACTGACATTAAAATACGCCCCTGGAACAAGTAGGAAAGGCGCCAGACAAATGTGACAAGAGAATGGGTCACCGACCGTCTAATCAAGATAAACTAACTACATTATGTCGCGCAAGTTCTAAACCTGTAGCTCACATCTTAGAACATCTCATATACTTCAGTCATTTGGAAAGTTCTGACTATAGCTTACGTCAAATTACTTCACTTATTATAAACGTACTTGCCAAACATTTGACGCTTTGAAAGACTTTTAGAAGTGATGGTGGTGGAACCTTGATTGTTCCTAAATATGTAACCTTCAGCCGAATATTCCGTTGAGAAATCCACAAAACTGGTATGTCAAAATGCACCAACAACATAATTCTACTTTAATTGTAAGATTGCAGTGATCCTTTGGTAGGTGTGAAGTGAGGCTATTATGAGAATACCTGTGAGGAATGAACATAGGAGCGTAGGCGTCATGAAATGTTAAAGGTCACATGCAACGTAAAACACAACTTTGCAGATTCTGATACCTTTCGGTATGGACTTACCGAAACAAATCATCAAAAATACAAATTCAAGTTATAAAGTTGAAAAATAACGCGATGAAAAAATAACGCGCGAAATCGGAGTTCAAACGTTTCACTAAATTTCCCCAGACTTTTCTGGGGAATACGGGTTTCAACAGCTGGGCTGCGCTCATAGCATGTGCGCAGTGAAATAGTGAATGAGTTAAGATTTTAAGTCACATCGGCAATATTTCAGCCATATCGTGACTAAAGCAAGTTATAAATATATCGACAATTTAAGTGAAATTATAAAATTCTGCCGACGAAGGACAGTAAAATAACTAGATTATCACAGATATAGATATAAAACTAGTAACTAAATCTAAAACATTTGAACTATACAAGACGACACTATATAAAAAACAGGCTATTGATCACAAACAACTGAAGGTAGATCACCATACTAGGGACCATGGGGACTGCGCAGTGAAATAGGTTCGCGCAACTTGGAAGCGGGCTGTCTGGTGAATACTCGGTGAAGGCTTTGGTGTGAGCTATTTTCATAATGTTTTGTTGATATCTCACGGGCGCGAGCTTTTTATATGTTATGACAGTAAATAGACTGTTTATATAATTTCATTGTCTATTTCACCACACATTCTTCTTACCGAGTCACTTTCTCAGTTGGATACTTATAAGCAATGTCATTATTTAGCGTTGACCCAATTTCTAACTGTGATATAGATATGTCGTTGTCACAGACAAAACTCAATGTCTTGTTTTATTGACACCTGTGTGTCTGCCTGCCTGTCTGCTAATGACAATATTCAATACACAACTGCGATCACTGACCACATGCAATTTGAACTTAACACCAATCAGGCTATACACCATAAACAAAACACATTGATTTATGGCCCGAGTTCTGTCTCTGTCACATTATGTAATTACACAGACAGGCAGGTGTGATACTTGAACACATGACATCTTATGATGTCTGTTGATTGCAAAATGTTATACACAAAACTGATCATGTATTTACAAAACCCAACATCTCTATAAATACACACACAATGAGCCGTGAAGGCGGCATCTGCTAATGAACCAGCCGCTACACTTGAGTGCACACCCACCCGCTCTGACTGGGTTCGGTATCCCGGCTGCTTCGTTTCGAGGGAGGTAAACCCAAGTACAAAATATTGCACTTTTGATTTGCGATTATATCGCTTTATAATTTTGTTTATTTGTTTTTCATAATCAGCAATGCATATTATATGTCATGAAGAAATGATAATTGTGTTTTAATAATGTTTGATTTTTTGGTTGCATGTGACCTTTAAACATTCAAAACGGACATATTCATATAAAGCGTGGACCCACAAAACAGACGAATGTCCCCACAACTGTGAGTCTGTGTAATGAGCATGTTCAAGATTAAGATTTAGCGTTAGCGTCTTTTAGGTATGGAGATTCCCTTGTTACAATAAACACTCTATCGTATTCCGTAAAACAATGTTTGCTTCTTGATAACAAAATTATGTCTCATCTTCTCTTCTGGTCTCACACCGTGGGCAACTCTGGCAGATGTAAAGAATTATCTCAAACACATTTAGGAAATGACAATTTGAAACGTTATTTTCACAGTAATACTCATTGATCAGTCACTGGAAAAATACCCTATCCTGTTTGAGGAATGGCGGAATGTCAAACCCCATGGCAAATTACCATTGGTTTACCCGGGAAAAAGAAATTGGTCTCTGATACAGGACTATCAGAAACCGATTCACGAAGAACAAAAAGTTATCTTGCGTTGAAGGAGATTAATAATCTAAGCCGATGGAATAACCTAAGACGAACCTGTTATTTTTTACTTCGTTTCGGTGTGGAAGTTGGTGGTATTCTCGATCAAACATATCCTCGGAACCTCATCTTGGTTGGAGAGCTTGGACGAGGGGGAACTCGGTAGCATGACTTCCGTGACTGCGAGTTATCGTACACCAGTGACTTGGATCTCTGGTGGTCCAGACCACGATTACAGTTAGCCAGCCAAGCAGCACTACTTCATAGTTTTCCCTAATCAAGTCAGGCCATACGTTATCTGTCAAATGCAGGTGACCAGAAGGATTCACAGTTGCCTGTTGTGACAATATCTCTGCTTATATCTTAGTTGGAAAAGACTCAAGCGAAACTGAAAAAGAGATTTTGTTTGCGTTGCTTTTAAAGGCCTGCGTGTGATAGCTGTGAGTGTAGATGGGTCACTTTTGTCTGGAGAAAGGGTAGACGGGCGTAGTGAGCTGGTCCATGGACAAATGGTTGATGGACGTCGCCAGTTTTCTTAAATGTGTGTGACGTAACAATATACATGTACATTACATTACGTGAGGTGAAATTGGGTTTACGTCGTGCTTGAGAATATTTCGCTCATATGACGACGTGCATGCGTGTGTGTATGTATAGAGATCGTTTATATAGCTGTGTGTATATACAACCAGAGGATCATCTTGCTATGAGAAATTTAGTGGACATTGTAAAATGGTATTTCACTTTTCCAGGAGAAACTGTTGGATAAAATGTCTGATCTACCAGATATATACTTGCTTTGTGGGGTGATTTTAATGCTCGACAGCTACGCTTCCCGACTTTGTTGATGATGACATAATATATCATACGGAAAGTAAAGATCATTCCATGTGGGATTTCATATTGGATCATTTTAACCTGGAACGGTTCTCCTGTGACAAAGTCGTCAACCATTTCGGTAGATGCCTCTTAGATTTATGTAGCATTTTAAATATACATATTGTGAATGGCAGATGTGGTAAAGATTTTAAAGTAGGGGGATTTTACATTTATAGGTACAAATGGCACAAGCGTCATAGACTATGTCTTAGCTTCTGCACATTTATTTGACAAAGTGCTAGATTTTGCTATACCTACTAAAGCAGAGTCCTCTCACCTCCCAAGTTAACCTTAGATTTACGTGCGCATCACCCACCAGTACAGCCAAAGACTATGAGTGGTAAATATAAATCTGATCATGAAGCATACAAATTTGTTTGGAATAGCAACATGTTGTCGCAATTCAGAAATAATCTACTATCGGATGATATACAAGACTTATTTGATACATCTGTTGATGTAGCATTCAATGATATAAGTCAATGTGTAAATTATGTCGTAGAAGCATTGTGTCTAGTTGTTTTTGATATGAGAAAAGACGGATACGCCCCTTTTCAGAAAACATAATACGAATATCTGGTATGATGAAGAATGTAATCATTTAAAAAGAACGGTGTAAATTTCTTAACTCCTTCCGAAAAGATAAAACCTTGCAATCCCCTGGAGATATCACAAAGCTAGAAACAGATATAATACAACCTGCAAGGAAAAGAGAAGGCATTTATGGAACAGAAAAGAAAAACCTAGAAAATAATATAAATGATGCCAAAAAAATTCTGGTATGAACTTAAGACACTAAATCCTAAGAAAGCCAAAATAACAACATTGAAATCGACGAATGGTTCAATTACTTTCAGTCATTATTCTCTACCTCTGATAACAACCTAGATCCAAATAGACAAGACTATGTGAACGATACTGAGTCTACTCATATAACAGGTGTAGCCCCCGACATATTGGATGCCCCAATAAGTAGAGATGAAATACTTAACAGTATACAACATCTAAAGTGTAATAAGTCACCAGGATTAGACAACATCCTCCCGGAATTTTTCAAACATTCATCTGATCTTTTTACTTCCATATCTCTCGAGCTTATTTTCAATATTATCGTCGACACTGGGAACTTTCCTGAATCTTGGTCAGTTGGTATTCTTGTTCCAGTCTATAAACAGGGTGACCCTAAAGATAGCAATAACTACCGTGGAATAACTGTACTTAGTATATTTGGCAAGTTATTTACTTACATTATCAACAAAAGATTAGTTAAATGGACTGACGTCATGGATCAGATATACTTTAGGATCAAGCGGGCTTTAGGGAGGATATACAACAACAGATAATATCTTTATACTGTATAGCCTAATACAAAGATATCTCAGCTCAAAAGGTGGAAAGTTCTACGCACTATTCGTTGATTTTGCAAAGGCTTTCGATTCTGTGCAGCGGGATAAACTATGGAGACTTCTACAATCGCACGGTCTTAGTAGTAAAATGAATAAAATGTTGAAGAGTATATACGAAAATGTTAAAGTGTGTGTAAGGAATCCGCATGACTTATCTGAACCTTTCATTAGTGAACTAGGTGTTAGACAAGGCTGTATTTTTAGCCCTTTCCTTTTTACGTTTTTCATTAATGAATTAACAATACAAATATGTGACACATGTACGAATGGGATTCAACTACACCCAGATACAATACAACTATTTCTGTTACTCTTTGCCGATGATATTGTACTATTCTTCTAGTACTGTTAGCGGTTTACAGAAACAAATAGATGAATTAGAAACATTTTCTTGACCAATATAAATTGTGTGTAAACAGAGACAAAACCAAAATTATCGTCTTTAAAGAAAGGTGGAAAACTCTCTAAATTAGAAAAATGGTATTATAAAGGGCAACTACTCAAACTACCAGTGTTTATAAGTATCTTGGTGTATATTTTTGTAATAGCCTTTCCTTGTCCAAACACACAAAACAAGCGTCAGCACAAGCCTTGAAAATCCTAATCGGTGTTTGTAAAAATATGAGATCGTTGGGTGAAATGTCCTTTAACACATTCTTTAAAAATATTCGAAATGAAGATAAGTCCAATACTTTCTATATGGCTTCTTAAATATGGGGATTACAACAATATGACAGTATTGAAAGAGTTCATTTATATGCATGCAAGAAGTTTCTTGGAGTAAAACCGAACACATGTAATAGGATGGTTTATGGAGAATTAGGTAGATTCCCTTGCTTTATATACTCTTCCATTAAAGCCATAAAGTATTGGGTAAGATTACTGCATATGCCATGCCATAGGTTTCCGAAAAAAATGTTTATGATATGATGAAATTGTATGACGAAAATGGGAAAAGGAATTGGGTGAGTGATATTAGGAGTTGTTGTACAAAACTGGTTATGGTTATGTGTGCATCACAATGTTCAGTTGCATACCACCTTTTATCATATCATTTACAATAAAGAATGAAAGATATCTATTTCCAGTCTTGGTCGGAATCACTACTTCTATCCACAAAATGTTTATACTTTTATAACCAAATGGAAATCGGACATACGTTTTGAAGACTATTTGAGCAAAAATCGGCGTAAAGAAGTTCCGTATAAGCTCTCTCGTTTTCGTTGCTCTTCCCATAGAATTCATTTATTGAAACTGGCAGGTATGCAGGTATACAAAGAGAAATCAGAATATGCTCAGTTATGTATGTATGAGTACTGTTGAGGATGAACTACATTTCTTCTAATCTGTCCTGTTTATACGACTCTACGAACAAAATACCTGGCAAAGCCACGGTACTTATAAGCATCCAAGTGTAAGAAACATTAATTTCACTATTAACAGATACCACATCAATATTTTCACAGAATCTGGCAATGTACATCTATTTCATAGATTAAAGAAAACGCGTATTGTTTCATATGAAAAGAAATGTATAAATGATATCTATCTACCTCATATAGAAACTCTAATGTACTACAGGCCTGTGGCCTTTTAAGTACTGAAATAAAGATTGATTGAAATGTGCGGCTGCTTGTACTAGCCCAGACTTCAGCTGGTTTTATAGTGCTAGGACACTGAGATACCATGCCGCAGTGACGCACATGAATAACCAACTCAGACATATACCGACTCTGAGCCTCATGCCAGTCCTGTTAAAATTCCATTAATGCCGAGTTACAGAAAGGGGCCACCGGCACCATATTTTAACGTCTTTGGTGACGATGCGGTCGGGGATCGAACCTGGCGATCTTCCGGCCTCCGGGCTGACGCTCTAAATCCACTTCAATTCACGGAGGCGGTCTAGCATACCATTACGAAACAAACAGTGAACAAATACGCATACAGCTGATTGAGAGTTCTGGAATCACGACATATTGTCACTAAGAAGAAGGCTGTTTTATTTGGCCGTCAAAAAGTATACAACATTTTGGTGACTTTCGGAACATTTATCACACAATAATTACTCCAGTCTTTATGTTTGGTTCTCACTGGATAAAATCATACACAAATCGAGCTTCCTCGAGATGCTGTAATCTGTTCTAAAGCACTCACGGCCAATGCAATTCACTTATCTTTTTAATATCAGCATCCACTTCCATTCATCCTTGGCGTATCGGTGCAGGGATGATGTCCTTTGTCATTCTGTTTGGGTTTGGGGTCCCTATTTGGTATTTAACTTTTAAATGTATTTGATGCGATAACGGAAAAAGTTTCTTCGCTTTATTTCGCCATTAGAAAATGCAATATAGGCAATATCTGCCCAAAATGTGTGTAAAAAGTCCTGGGAGGAGACATTTAACCTTTTAATAATCTTTCTACAATATGAAAAATGCTAAGAACAGACATGGGTCCGGCAGCGGGCGGCTGCTGAAAGTCTATAGTAGAAAGTCTCATAGCAAAAAGTCTATAGTGAAAGTCTACACTGAAAGTCTGTAGTGAAAGTCTAGGTAGTAAGAGCTCCATGCTGAAAGTGTACGGCGAAAGTCCATGCGCGAGCGTATAGTGAAAGTGCATAGTGAAAGTCTATACTGAAAGTGTATAATGAAAGTCTATAGTGAAAGTCTATACTGAAAGTGTAGCGGAAAGCCCATGCCGAAAGTCTATGCTGAAAGCTCCAGTGAAAGTCCATAGTGAAAGTCTATACAGTCGTCGACGAGGCTGAACTACTGGCATCAAATATAACATCACTGGCCTCTTCAGCCCGTCCCATGCTGTAAGGAGTATTTTACTAATTTATATATTCAAAAACTATTTCAAATAGACGTCAAATCGGGGAAATTAATAATTTCGGAAAGAGTATTATTCCAAGATATTTTCAAGACTTAGTATAAATTCGATATCATTTACAAGTGAAAATGACTGATCTGCAATCCCCTGCAGACACATTATCAAGTTAGCAACAAATTGCAAACACGTGTTCTCCGGTTTCCGTGATGGCGAGTGTGAGATGGATTACACATCGTTTCCATATAGCAATGCACTGCGAAACCCAGAACAACGGAATAGGAAATAAGGATAGATATTTGTTTCAGCAGTATTACAGCTGTAATGACGTTGTCGGTAAACAAATCGATCTCGAACCAGACAACCCAGTGGATTGTCACCATGCGTATACGATGACAGAGCACGTGCCGAATCAAATCAAATAGTGATGCGAGTGAGACCAGGTGTTCGCGTGAATATTGTCTATTATCAGGACGAATCTGGGATCTGAAACCTCACCGTCGAAGCTTTTGGCCAGCTCATCGCCCTTCGTAATGACCTGCATCCCTCACATTTTACTTCTGGTGATCAATTATCATTTCGTGATATTATTCGAAACGTACAATGGACCCCTCTGCCGGAATCAGGAGAGTTCCTATGACAGGATTTTGTTGTCACTTCTGTATTTAGACCAATGGGTGTATCTTGAACTAAAATACCTTGCAGTGAAATCTCAACCTTTCCACCCTGTATTATCTGCGTATGTATACTTTCATTTTGGCAAGGTTGGCGCAAAACAGCTTCAGAAACTCATATTTCTGCACGGAGATAAAGAGAATATTTGTGCGTGCCGAGAAAAACAGTGAGCGTTAAGGATGCTGTAATCACCAACGCCTTCTATTTCATACGGCTATAATATTGGGCCAATACCTCACTACCAATTCATCCCGGAATCAGATCACGTGGTTTCATCAAGCGGTGCCGGGTCAGCCTGAGAGAACAGAGAGTTCGTGTGATTACAGAATGGCTGTGGTTCATGTCATGTGTCCAGGCCACGCTTTTACATGATTACTGACAATATTACATGAAGATGAAAATGATGAGCAATGTCCAGATTTACCCTACCGTACGCCCAGCTGTAATTAGGGGTAAAGGGCAACAAAAACACTGGACAAAGTTACACCTGTATATATTGATCAAGCAATCAAACAAACCGGAAACGATAAAAGCCGGGATGATATGGTCTTTAAGAACCACTGACACCCATACGAGCGATCTCCCCATACCAAACTAGAGCCGAAAGATCGCAAGTGTTAAGCCTTCCTCAGAAATATCGACGGCGAAACATCGACAGAGAAACTTATATGCGTTTCTTTGCGCACCGTAAGATCAGTGGTGAACTGTCTATATATTTTAAACAAGCGATTGATAGTTTCTTCAGTGTTCTCCAGGCAATGATCGCCGGGAGATGAGCGGCGTCAAGAAACTATGTTACAGATGCCACCCATGACTCCGACTGTTCTCGTAAACGTCCGCCGTTCATGCAGAGTTACGACCAGACATGGCTGTCTTGGCAAATAAAACATTAATGCTAAGCAAGACGGATTTATTCCATGTGTTGTGACAAGCGCGACATTGTTCCACATTACAATGTAATCTCCCATTTACTTGAGCCGTCTCTTAGTACTTTCTACTATATGCTGATTTAACGGATATTGCGCCAATTGGTTCTTCAGGAGATGAATTCACATATCTCATGAACCTAGCTGTACCTTTTGACGATCAACCCTATTGCTTTTACTTTGGTTCGAGGAATGTATACTGACGATTAAAAAGAAACTCTACAAAACTATATCAGGATTTTCGACAAAAGAGATTTTACAAATATATGTTTGCTACAGCAGCAACTTTAAAAAGTAAAAGTTAATTATAATAATTTTGAAAAGCTGATATTTATGTTCGTTAATATATTGTGAGTGTCCCCCATGTATTTCAAGACAATGAGTGCACGCCACTTGTAGACATTCGTTAGCTGTCAGAACACATCATTCTGTGTTGGTGTTGGTGCCATTCGTGTCTGTTTTAGTGGTCGTGTTTAAGTCTGACGTTAAAGGCGGCCCCCAGGTGGTGTCCTTTGGCTATACACGCCAGGATAACCGGCAGGTAAAAACGTTTATGTTACTGACATGTACGTGATGCATGTGATCCGCGGGTTCTGTTATAAGGGCCACATTTTTTATTTTATGTGTTTCACATAGCCACAAAATTCTGAACATGAGTCGGGCTCGGTCGGACGGACAACTCCCCAACCCCCACCCCCAACAAAAAAAACGAAATAAAAAGGAATTAAATAAACAAAACCCAGGCTTAATAATTTTCTTACCATTTCTCGCGTTCCTTTTTGACTTGTGACGGCGTCTGATTATAAGATAAACATGTTATATGACGAGGCAGTACGTTTTAGGTTCGAGCTCGGCGGTGTTGGAATAAAAAACATGTTGTTTTGGGGTGGGAATAAAAATTCGAAGGGTACGGTCGGTCGGGCGAAGAGAAACACAAAAAATAAAAATGCTGCCCTAAGTAGCGACGTACAGTAGACTTTTCCTGGTAACGTTGTTCAGTTAGATAATCAGCGTTCATCACAACATATTCCGCATATTCACAGAACTTGACCTACTTCAGTCTGCTGTTTTCTGACACAGCAACCAGTGAGACGATGATATACACAGTCTACCATCCGTGGACAAGCGGGCGCAACACGACTCGCTCGTCCCCACCGGAGTATTTCACGTTGATATTGACGTCCACATAATGTCCTTGAACGGTTAACAGGCCTCGAATACGTCTCCCAGAATCTTGTGACAATATGCCGAAGTGTCACGGGCACGCACACCATCATGACATCAACCACGTGGTTTCTAAACCGATGTCTAAAAACTGCGGCATATTTGCTAATATTCTCTCTGTTCTGACAGGAAACATTGCATATTAATGTTAATCTCTTTGACCATTGACGAAAACCAAAATTCATATGTGGATAATCTGATAATGCCACCAATGTATTTCTAATGTTTTGATAAAGACAGTTTTACAAGGAATTAAAACTAAAGCACAATTCTCGGTTGCACCCAGGTCTTGCATGCCTATGATGTTGTTTTCTACATTTGGAAATTATTTTGTATCCAAATCTGTAACAAATTTGGTTTGGGTATAGATTCCTTTGTCTTAAGCAGTGTATCAAAATGGTTTTTTTCACCGAACTGGCGTTACATTATGCTGTACAGAATGTGTGGATTGTATTTTCTATGCAGCTGTCAGAAATATACCAAGTGAAGCACGGCATCTGACATAATGAGAAGTTGAACACCACCGCTGTCACTTCTGCACCACAGTTCCCCTTGAAAGAAATAAAATAAACGTGACTCTGACAAGATGTTTGTTGCGAGTACCATTATGAAAAGGATGTTTTTCTGGTGTATTCATCTAAGAAAATGGGGCATACATAAATAAGAGCTGAGTTTATACAGCATAACACGGCCTGAACGTGTATAGGCTGTCACACGTTGGGAATATAAGCTGTTAACTCACAGAAGGAGTATATATATAATCTTTATTTGTAGACTGAGAAGGCCACAGGCCTATATATAGTAAATAAAGTTATGTTACATTTGAGAGGAATTTAGATCGGGTAATCATAGCATAGTAAATGAACATTGAAATATTTTGTGAAGAACTGGATTTTTACTACTTAACAATGAGGAGAATTTTATCACATTTGGATGGACATAGTAGTATCTTTTAATATATTTTGTTCGCAGCCGGTCATAAAATGGACATTATTAGAGAAAATGTAATTCATCTTCTATTTCGTTAAAATTACAAAGTGTACATATTCTATTTTCTTTTACATTCATATATCTGCCTCTTTCTAATCAACAAATCATGAGAAGAGCATCTGAATCGTGCCAGTGCTATTCTAAACTTAACTAACATTAACACAGGATAGATATGACTCAAGAACTATGGCATTTTAAACAAATGGATAATACATGCATTTATTTGATAAGGATATCCTTTCACTCCATAAGTTTGAATATACATATCTTTAATCTTGTCGTTAAGGATTGTATAGAATAACGTAGGTGATTCGACATATTGTGTATTCCATGTAATTCCTAAAATCCAATAGAATGTAAAAAGTTTTTACATTAGTTGCCCAGTTTTGTCCACCTTTATCATATAACAACATCATATTATAACACTTCTTGGGTAAGCGATTTGAAGGCATAATCAGCAGTTTTAGCCAGTACTTAAATAACTTTAATGCTTGTAAGAATGTGCATTGGGTACCTACCGCATTCACTATAAATCACTGCGTTAATAGTGTTAATTTTAACTCCGAGGAACTTTTTGCATGCGTATAAATGGATTTTTCTAATTTCGTCAAATTTTGTTATTCCCCAAATTTCGGCCCCATATGATAAAATTGACTGACCTTGGCATCAAAAATTTTAAAGCATGAAGAGTAGTTAATATTACCAAGCACACTCAACTGTTTCATAATTCCAATTAATGCTTTTTGTCCCTGTAACGCTGCATATTTGACATGCCCTCGTCCATGACAGACCACTGGTGAAATATAGTCACAAATATTTATAAAAGCCAATACACTCCAGCTGCATACCTTTATATAACCAGTTTTCCTTTTGACAATTTGCCTCCATTTTGAATACAACAATTTTCTATTTACAGTTAATTCCATTTATCGCAGTAATTTTAAGTTCATTAATTTAATTCTGTAAGCCATTAATCGTGCTTTGAGAACAAAACAATGTCATCCTGCAAAGAGTAGCAATAGGAAAAATATGAACTATATCAGGGTGGAGTTGAATCCCGTGTACACAATTAGTTTCAATTTGTCGTGCTAACTCATTTATAAAAAAGGAAATAGAAATGGGCTTAGTATACAGCCTTGTCTCACAATTCAAGCAAGCAAGCTTCGAATGTTTCTGAATAATTATGATTACTTTTAATGCAAGACTTGACATTTTCATACATATTGCATAAAAGTTTACTCCATTTTACCACTGAGACCGTGGGTATTAAATAGAAGCCAAAGTTTTTTCGTTGTATTGAATCGAAAGCTTTTTGAAAAAATCTACAAATAATGCGTAGAATTTCCCTTTAGAGTTTAAATACCTTTGAATAATACTTTGCATAAACTTATTATCTACTGTCGTATATCCCTGTCTGAAGCCAGCTTGCGCTTCGCTGATCTTATCCATTGAGTCTCCCAGTTTACAAAGTCTTTATTTATTATAAAGGTGAAAGTTTTACTAAATATGCCCAGTAGTATGCCTCTGTAATTATTTGATTATTTATATTACCTTGTTTATGGATAGAACTATTATGCCAATTGCCCAACATCTGGGGAACGTACCAGTTTCTACCATCAAATTAAAAAGCAATTCTAAGTACGGGACGATAAGATTCTGCTGAGTATTTAAAAAAATTCAGATATCGTTTTATCAATTCCTGGTGATTTATTGCATTTCAATTGGTTAATGCTATCTAAGATTTCACCTCTAGTAATTGGGGAATCAAGTATTACCGTGGTAAGCTCTGAATTCGATCTGATGGGTTTTCATTCTCGAAATTATCACATGTTACATCGTCATTTTCATTATGTAAAGAGTTAAACAGTGTCCGGAAAGTGTTCTTAGCCAGTCGTTCATTTCGGATGTTGTTTTGAGCTTCATGTCTAGTATTCAGGTGTTTGAGTTCATACCAAAATTGTTTTGAATCAGATATACTCGTTTTCTATTACTCTCTGCTTCTCTCTTATAATAATTAAGGCGTTTTTCCTTACAAATTGAGTTATATTTATTTCTTTTAGCGCAATATTGATCGTATGATTCTTTATCTTCGATTTCCTTAAACTTATTCAGAGCTCTACATCGGTCTGATTTTAATCTTTCACATTCAGAGTCGAACCATTTATTAGTTGTTGTTGTGGAGGGCTAACTGTTTTCTTCATGCAAGAGGCGCAGATGACAGAGTGCCTCGGTCATATAGCTTATACTATCATCAATATTAACGAAAGCACAGTCAATCGATTTATCTAGTAATTTTTGTACGTTATCTGACAAAATATTTTCTCTAAACTGTTCTAATTTATCGTTATCCCAAATGAACTTAAACGACTTATTCCTACATTTGGTAGAAGTGTTGATTGCTCAAGTTGTAATTGTTTTTAGTTTTTAATGTAATGGGAAGATGATCAGATTCAGTTCTCGCTTGTATGCTAAAATCTAGAATATAGTCAAACATTGTTGATGAAGAAATGATATAGTCAATAACACTGGTGCCAGTTGGACCAAGAAAAGTAAAGTCTCCAACTTCCCTGTGTCACTTCCACATCGGCCATTTAGTATATGAATGTTAAAACAGAGCACATGTCAAGAAATGTTTTACCAAAGTTGTTAACGACCTCGTTTTATGGAGAAACGCTTCAAGTTAAAATAATCTATAAGAAAATCCCAGTAGGGAATGATTTCTATTTTCTGTATATTCAAATAAGTCATCTTCTCAACAAAATCTGCTTTCGTTCCGGTTCGAGCATTAAAACTCCGCCACAAGATATAAATAATCTGGTAGAGATGAGATAATTTCTAATATAGAATCCTGGAATATACTAATACCATTTTGACAGTTAGGGGAAAATTCTATCATACCATGACGATGACCTGGCTGTACATAGACACAGGAATATAGAATATCTTTTTCAAAACCAAACAGCGAACGGTCGAAAAGAACGAAAAACAGCATTTTCTGTTACTTTAAACCACTTCAGGTATTTAAGTAAATGATTCTTTATTAAAACCACAATACCACCGGAAGATCCACCACCGCTTGATATATTTTGTGCATGTTTCATAACATTCTTATAATCAGAAAAAAATATCATTTAAATCTAGATTCTTTGACCATGTCTCAGTTAATCCAATTATGTCAAATGACTTAATATATTCAATAAAAATCAGAGTCTGTTAGTTTCTGCGTAATACCAGAAATATTCCAAAATAATAAAATCATTGGGTTATAAGAGTTCTTTAGCAGCATTTTTAACATCATCATCTCTCATTATTTGCTTCACTTCGATGCGCCATAAAATGCCTATATGTACAGAAGGAGTATAAGCTGTTAACTCAAAAGAAGGAATATAAGCCGTTAACTCACAGAAGGAGTATAAGCTGTTAACTTTTGGAAGGTGTATAAACTCTATGATAAACCTGTTGTTATCACGTCTAAATAAGCATTATTTGGAATGAAGTGTTGTAATATGAGTAAATATTTCGATGTTCTGATAATGTCAAACTACGAGGGTAATATGACCAAATCCATTGGCTATTGTAGGGATGAACATTTCGCAGACAGTTGAGGGAGATTTAAGGTACATGACGTGCTGCAAATATGATGATTCAGCATCCACAGAAGAGGGTGGTCTAGACACATCAGTTTGGAATCCAATAATATGAACCATGGTGTTTCAGAACCCTCTATGTTCTCCGCGACGTCCTCTGGCGTACATTAAGGGTAAGAATAGATCTCTGACTATCCATGCATGTCATAAGGAGCTCAACGATGGATAGGATGACCAGACGAGTTGATGTCGTTGGATTGATTCATTACACCCTGAGTGATCACGGTAACATAAAATTGTTCTGGTCCAGGGCCTATTATGTACAGGCTGCCGCCACAGCTGGGGTATTTCTGAGTGTGAGGGCATACAACTAGTAACGTGAGGAATTATGACAATGAACATGATTGTTTTCGTCACATTAGAGAAATTGAACATACATATTGAAATATAGTTTATCACGAGACAAAGAATTTCTTAAGAAAAGCGCTGTCTTGACTAATCAATGGTACGACTCAAGCTTTGATATCGCATTTGATTATTTGTGCAGTTAAGGTTGTGTATTTACCATCCTCAACCAAGAATGACTTCGCTCTTGTGGAGATAACTGCTTCTCTTGAAGTCAGTGATTTATTTGAGACGCACCTGATCCTTTCCTCCTAAAATGTATAAGTTAAATGTAATATCTTCTTGTGTATTTATTATTGACAGAAAACACCCCAGGCAAATGGCTGTTTTATGTACATGTGCATCTTTACTGGTGGGGAATCATTATCAAGCGACATCAGTTGTAGATTCTGGATACGAGCGTTACTTGTTAATGTTCAAACATAAAGTTTCTTATATTGATTATTTCATGCCTTTGTAAATAAAATAAATTATGCATCTCGTGAAATATAACAATATCGATTAAGAGGTCTTTGATCTGGGGATTATTGATCCTAATAAATACAAGGTGAACCTGTAGCTGCTGTGGTGAATGGTGCTGTGGGCTGTAGACAGGAGGTGAGTCGGTACGTACACATAACCCGACATGATGCTAGTGTAGGTCGATGCATTATGTGAAGCAGAGTTAAACCCTTGTGCACAGTCAATAAGTAAGTGACATGGTATGTAAATATATGCTTGCTGCGATGTCCCAGTAATATTAAGACAGCAAGTGAAATGGGTATCATTAGTTAACGACCCCAACACACACACCTTATATCCCTCATCACACCTTTTACCTTCCTTTACAACTTACACACCCAACTAAACACCAACCCTAGCACCTCTTGCTCATCACCTTACAACACGTGTGTAGGATATGAAAACAAACCGCAGATCTAAGATAATGCACAGCAGCATCTCTGTATTCTAAGGATGCAGTGCGTTCTCCATCTCTGTTTTCCGAAATATACGACATGACGTCAGCATGTTCACCTCCATGCTTTTATCAAGGATACACAAATAAGAAAACACACCTTTACATCCTACTCAGGACTGTTTCCTCAACAACTGCACACTCGCCCACGGTGATCGAACACTGACACCGAGCCGCACTGTTTTGGAACCTCTATGGATTCAGGGATATGTGATCTGGAGCCCGAGCAACCTTTTGATGTTTTCATTACATCGGTAAGCATTCAGTTCAGATCAACATGCTAGTCTGCTAGCAATCAATTTTGTTTCACCTTCTGATATTTGAGATGTAAAATGATATTGGTGACAAAAAAGGCATGTACTTGAGCATGGAATCTACTTATGAGTGAGTCCTGTTAGCAGGGCATTTCAGCTATACCATGCCTGTCAACTACATGTGGAAGGAAAACGGAGGTGATGCAGGTGCTAAACGCTTACAGCTTTTCAGAAATCCACAAGATTAGGCATGGAGCTGGCAACTCAATGGATACCCAATCAATGTCCTGGCATGCTCAATGAATATTCAAATAATATTCTTGACATGCTCAATGAATATCCAATTATTGTTCTGACATTGTCACTGAATACTAAATCAATGTCCTGACATGCGCAATGGATACCCAATTAACGTCCTGACATGCCTGACATGCTAATGAAAATCCAATTAATATTCTGACTTGCTCAATGACTATCTACTTAATGTCCTGACACGCTTTTTGAATTCCCAATCAATGTCCTGACATGCGCAATGGATAACCAATTAATGTCCTGACATGCCTGAAGTTCAATGAATATCCAGTTAATATTCCCAACTTGCGCTCAATGACTATTCACTTAATGTCCTGACATGCTTTTTTGAATTTCAATCAATGTCCTGACATGCGCAATGGATACCCACCAATGTCCTGACATGCTTTTGAATTCTAATCAATGTCCTGACATGCGCAATGGATAACCAATTAATGTCCTGACATGCTCAATGAATATCCAGTTAATATTCTGACTTGCTCAATGACTCATCTACTTCTAATGTCCTGACATGATTTTTTGAATTTCCAATCAATGTCCTGACATGCGCAATGGATACCCACTAATGTCCTGACATGCTCAATGAAAATCCAATTGAATATTCTGACATGCTCAATGAATATCCAGTTAATATTCTGACTTGCTCAATGACTATCTACTTAATGTCCTGACATGCTTTTTGAATTCCCAATCAATGTCCTGACATGCGCAATGGATATCAAATCAATAGTTAACATTTATAGCAGGGCAATGCTTTAACGATAATCAGCCATTAGGACATATGTAACTCTGGATCACTATCGAGTCTGACCGGACAATCCCAGTGTATTAGCTGGTAGTTCCTGGCCGTTTTGTTTCTGAGGGAAGTAAACCCAAATACAAAATATTGCACTTTGATTTGCGACTTTACGCTTATAATTTTGTTTCATTTGTTTTTCCATAATCAGCAATGTATATATATATGTAATGAATAAGTGATAATTGTGTTTTATTATGCTTGGTTTTTGGGTTGAAATATCTCGAATATGGTATGTGTTTCACGAATGCCTGTGAAGTTGTCTGACACCAGGTGTTCCTGAAAAGGTATCTTGCTCAATGATTCGCCCCCTAATCACAGCACATAAGCAAAGGAAAGTCACTCTATAGTACATGGTAGATAATTACTGTTACTGTTAGGGATGTAGGCTGGCGCCTAAATCCGTTGTCTGTCAGTTGCTTCCCTCAAACGTGCCGGAATGTTATAATCGGGTGTTCGAATCCCAGTTCGTCATGATAACTTTTTCTATCTTTGTCAGCATAATACCCTCGCACTAAAGAATTACCAGCGTGGTGCCTAGCTACAAGATATGAGTTAATTTGTGACCATACACTGCTGCAATACGTGGACTACCGTGCATCCATACACCGACATAATTGTGCTATAGTATATGCCAGTTTTGCCCATACATAACTGTCAGGGACCCAGTCGATTTGTTTTAAAAACACGTAACTTTTTTGTGAGAGGAAACTATTTTCCAAGATATTGACCAAAACAATGAGTGCATGTCTAAAAAATATGTTGAACATATAAATATTATCGTTGACCTCTTCACAGTAAATAGACCTTGCGTGCTTTGAAGCAGTAACAACGGCTTTGGAAAATGTAATGTGTTTTGGTACATCTACATCAAAGTAAGTTGAAATCAATGATAACATCAATGTTGTTATGTCAAATACTAATTTCCATTCCTGTAGTCAGTCCTTTAAGTGATAAACCTGTCTGGGTTGTGTCGGGACGGATCGCTTGTCTCCGACCAAGTGGTTAAAGTGTCATCAGGGGTCCACAATGCACACCACAGTTATGTCAGCATGAGATCCATGGACTTAATTCGACGGCGCAAAAGAATGTCCCTTTGTGTAGACATCAAACAGAGTGAAAGTTTATCATTCATTTAATGGATTGATACATTACATTGCACTGATTATTTTGGCAGAGGATTACATGGAGCATGTTAGCAAGATGTACATGTATGAAGTCCACTGGTACATTAATATACATATTACCGGAGAGTAAACATCGTGAGCAAATATTTACAGTGTGCAGGGAGGATCAGCAAATGTCATATTCAGCTCAATATGACATCAAGGTAAAACGTTCGTCATTAAGTAAACATTTCAGACCCGCGAAATTAATGTCATTGTTTCTCAAAACCAAAAGGCCGCAGTCTTTTTCATAATCACTGGAAATGTCTACTGAAAATGGATTTTAGTGTACAATCTCCGTCGACGTCACAGACATGAATGCATAGAATCCTTATGAAACAGCTGTTCCTGTTCCTTCTGAATAGTGAGCGCATCCTACTGGTGGCGCCTGCTCACAAAATACATGCACAGACACATGAACTGTTCCAATCTGAAAGCAGAAATGTAGCAATCTATAAATGGCTATATTTATTCAATATATTTAGCATATCACACCAATGTCGCGTACCATAACTATCAACCTAATAATGAACGAATAACTCATTATCCTTTTCGTCTTTACGAACCACACTTTCGCACATATTTGCTCATTGGTGGTTTTAGCAAACCCACTTCGCTTGTCTCCCGGACCTAGGATTAACCTGGGCAGGGTGTCCTTTTCAAGAACACCCTGCGTACCGCATTGAAGTTCAGTGCCATTGATCATAAAACCTTCAAGTTGTCTTTGAATCCCCAGTGTAGTCTGCCGTAACAGTAAGTAATCACTACACATCTCTGGTATCTTAGCGATTATTCACTCCAGCCAAAATAATAACATCTGTTTCAAGCCATATCCCGTCCAAACGAAACCTGCCTTGTGGATCTGGGGGACAACTCTATGTTGCTAATAGAGGTCCAACCTGACCGTACATGGGGAAATTATGCATAGTAGGTGAACGTTTCAATGCGTTCTTTCACACGATCTGCTACAAAACCAGTCAACGTAATCGTACACAACTGGCCTACGAGTTGGTGTGTGTGCTTTGTGGTGTTAACATCGGTAGTCCGGTTGTAGCTTAATATTTCACTCTATATCTGCACCCATTCTCTGCTGTAGATTAATAAGTCCCATGGAACGCCCAGTTTGAGACATGGGCCATCATTGCACATCGTGGCTACAGTGTAGACCGCTTCTAATTGAAAGATTAGACTGCCTTTATCAAGCTGAACTGATGGATTTGTGATGATCCTACTTCCAACAAATGA